>NC_079193.1:317906523-318280273 GCF_029499605.1 Hyla sarda
GGGACGGGAATTTACGCACTTCTCGCATGCGCAGCAGGCCTGGTCGTGCATAGATTATTTCTTACTGGTGCAGGGGCTCCTGGTGAGGGTGGAGGACATACACATTGGGGATCTGGTGGTCTCAGATCACGCCCCGGTGTGTCTGACAATACAGGAGACATATCAGAAGGGCACTGACATATTATGGCGCTTCCCCAATTATTTGGCGTCCGATGCAGATTTTGTGGCAAGACTCAGGGGGTGGTGGTTGGAGTATGCGGAGACTAACTCGGATGTACTTGATAGGCCGTCTCTTTACTGGGATACGGCAAAGGCGGTCATTAGGGGGAAGATTATTGCTTATGTGGCAGCTAATAAAAGGACGTGCAGAGCTGATTTTGCAACAAGGACAGATAAGGTGGGGACTGCATATACCCAATTTGCGCGTGTGCCAACACAAACCAATATGGAGACCTGGGTGGCGGCCAAAAGGGACTTTGAAGCTTGTGCAGAGGCTTGGGACGTAATGTACAGGGATAAAAAATCAGTGGATTTGTTCAAGTTTGGCAACAAGGCTGGGAAGTTGCTGGCTAGACTAGCCAGACCTTTGGGGAAGGGGGAGTTTATTCGCTCCCTTACGGACAAGCAGGGTGTTTCTCACTCTAGACCTAAGGACATTAATTCTGTATTGCACCAATTCTATACAGGCCTCTATACAAAGGAAAGCACTGATGATGCGGGTGGGCGAGCATTTCTTGCAGGCCTCGACTTGCCTTAATTAACCAGAGAAGATAATGATATACTCAATGCGCCCATAACACAGGGGGAGGTGGTGACTAGCATTAAATCCCTGAAAAATGGAAAGGGGCCAGGCCCTGATGGCTTTGGAAGGGAATTCTACAAGGCCTTGGTGGAGGAAATGGCGCAGCCGCTAACTTCACTATTTAATAGTGTGTTGGGAGGAGAGCCTATTATACCGTCTAGTAACACGGCCTATATTAAGGTATTGCCACCGGAGGACCCGGGATCATATAGGCCTATCTCTTTGATAAACCAGGACCTCAAGCTACTTGCAAAAATAATGGCGGATAGACTAGCTACTTTCCTGCCTTCTCTACTAGGCCCGCACCAGACTGGTTTTGTTAAGGGACGCTCTGGAGTAGTCAACAATTGAACTGTGTTGGCTGTCTTGGAGGCTATGCAAAGGAAAGGTTATTGTCCAGACCCGTCCGGCCTTTTAGCCATTGATGCGGAAAAGGCATTTGATAATGTCAGCTGGACGTGGCTGGATAGTGTCCTGGACACATTTGGGGTGAGGGGTGCCTTTAGAACGTTTCTAACTGCTTTATACTCAGACCCTAGAGCAAGAATATATACACCCAGCTTTTTGTCTGATAATATTAGCCTGCAGAAGGGGACCCTCCAGGGGTGCCCTCTCTCTCCACTATTGTTTGATTTAGCTTTGGAACCATTGGCAGTTCACTTAAAGAGGTCATCATTATATAGGGGTATAAGGGTGGGTAGTGTGGAGGTAAAGTTGGCGTGTTTTGCAGATGACATGCTATTGTATATGGGATCTCCTAATTCACAATTACATGAGGTCCTGGATGCTCTTACTGCTTTTGGCCGCTACTCAGGTTATAAGGTGAATGTTTCTAAATGCCAGTTACTTTATCTAAGTCAAGGGGCACATCACACTTCTTGGGAGTTGGGAGTGGAGGTTGCGCTCAAATCCATCACTTACTTGGGGATCAAGGTTGGCACCACACCCTCTTCCTTGTAAACCCTAAACTACGCTCCTCTCTTCAAACGCATCACCCAGGAACTCACCAGGTGGCAGGCTCTGCCCCTATCTCTGTTTGGTCGAGCACATCTTCTCAGGATGATAAGCTTTGGTAGATTGCTATACCCCTTACAGATAATACCATTGTTGCTCCGTCATTCAGATGTTGCCACATTGCAATCGGCATTCACGGTCTTCTTGTGGAATGGCAGGAGACCTCGGATTGCCTTCAGAAAGCTGTGCCTGCCTCTGCATGACGGAGGAATTCAACTGCCTGATTTACGCCTGTATAATCTTGCTGCTCTCTTGCGACATGCTAGGGATTGGTTATTGGATGCCACCTGGTTCTCTATTACGATGTTGGAAAACACGCTTGCGGAACCTTGGGATCTAAAAGCCTTGATACATGTACCCTATGCATCACTCCCGTCCCATATCAAATGTAATTTATTACTGAAAGATACAATAGCCGCATGGAAAGCGACCAGGAAAATTTATGGTTTACCTTATATTTTGTCGAGCTTCTTCCCTCTCTGGAACTCCATGCTGTTCCCACGAGGATCTAATGATCACTTTACTCAGATCTGGAAGGCTAAGGGGCTGCATAGAGTGCATCAGCTGTTCTCTGGGGAGGATGGGGCCATATGGGAATGGGATACCTTGCGTAGCACATTTAATCTGCCACCGGGTCATTTCTTGCACTATATGCAAGCACATTCATATGTCAAAGGCCTTCCCAGGAGTAAGGCTTATCTTTCCAGGGAGGCTGTCTTCAACACTCACTTGGGTCCGGCTAAGGGTAGGCTGTCTCTATCTGATTTGTATCTTACTCTTAAACAGACCACGCTACATGTACTGGGGGAGTCTCTCTTCGGCTCATGGGGAGAGGAATTGGGCATCAATGATGCGAGGACCAAATTATTGGTGGATTTACAGCACGTCAGAAAATCCATAGTGAGTGAAAGGTGGAGGGAAATGCATTTTTGTATTTTACATAAAGCGACTTATGCTTTTAATTTTTCATATACGAATGTTCCAGTACATTATCTTAGGAGTTGCCCTAAATGTGATCTTCCTAAGGCTGATTTGCTTCATGCGTTGTGAAAATGCCCGAAGTTAGAGTCACTATGGGGTGAGGTGCAATCTCTCATCAAGAAGATTTGGGGTGTGGAGGTTCCTTTGTCCCCGCTGGCGATGATATTTCACTACATTCCCCTTTCACAGAAGGTGCGGAAGGTCCAGTGGTGGCGTCTAAGGGCGTGCATCTCATGTTGCTGGCCACGACCAAAAGTTTATTGCGACAGTGGTTACAAAAGGAACCTCCTACATGTGGGCAAGTAGTTGAGGTCATGAAGGACCTATTATTCATAGAGCGATTAGATACCTTACGTGATACTGAGAAGAAAGCTGCAAGATTTTTCAAAACTTGGAGGAGGTTTATGGAGTATGCATATGCACCCAGTGAGCTACCTAAATTAATGAAGGAATTTGTTGACTCCTCATGGTATTGTACGGCCAGTCTTGGTGGCTCGCTGGGTGGTTTGAGAGTTGATTAGTGGGGGGGGGGGGGGGTCCAGCTTGGGAGGTTTCTCTGTCTTTGGCTTCATATTCATCTTTCTCTTTATGTTTTCTACCCTATTTCCAACTCTACTTATTCTTTTTTCTTTCTTATCTATATTTACCTATATTTGCTGTTCTCATCATTCATGTGCCCTATGTTGTAGGCAGCTAAATCCGGAGTTTCTTGACAAATGGTGAGAGTTTCACTGCTGATTTAAAGGGTAAAAGTTCTCATATATATTGCTGGGTTCATCATTAAGGTATTCATGTTCCTTGCTATGCAACTCAAGGGAGCCATTGTAAGGGATGTATGTACCAGCATTGTAGAAATTTGTGTCCCATTAGGCAATCTACACGCGTTGTGTGTTTAGGTAGACACGTACCTTCTGAGATAATGCTCAGGTTGACACCAATATAGCCTATCCATCATTCCATTTAAATGTCCGGAACTATTGTCATTTTGTACTATAACTATTTTTGGTTCTCTGTTGGAAACGCGATTATACACTGGGACAGGTATAGATATACGAGGACTAGTGCACACTTTTTAGCGCAATCATGTTACCGTGAACGTATTGCCTATTGTTTTTACTGCTATACTATCTCTTGCCTTGTAAAGAAGTATTTTCCATTTTGTTGTATATGTTACATTGAAATACAATAAAACATTGTTGAAAAGAAAAAAAAAAAGAAATTTACCGCTAATATAAAGTTGAATATGTCTCAAAAAAGTAATCTCTCAAACACTTTGTCAGGTAAAAGCAATCCAAAATTATTACCACTTAAAGAGACACATGTCAGATTTGAAAAAACAGCCTGGGCCGTGAAGGCCAAAACTAGCTGGGTCAAGAAGGGGTTAAAAGCCACACCCCAAAAAAAATAATAATACTAAAAAATAAAGAATAAAAAAAAAATAATAATAAATAAATATATATATATATATATATATATATACATACATACACACACACATATATATATATATATATATATATACATATATATATATATATATATATATATATATATATATACATATATATATATATATATATATATATATATATTTATATACACATACAAACACTTAAAAATTCACAACGTATATTTAAATATTTATAAAAAAAAAATTTACATTTTACACATTTAAAAGTCATTTTCAAACATTTAGGGCAGAATAATAGTAGGTGACATGGTGGTTTTTATGAGTGATGTTCAGAAGTCATTCTTTAAATTTTGCTTATCTGTGCTGCAATAAAAAAAAAAAGGCCATACATATGTAATTTATTGATTTTTCATTATCTGTTCCAAATTTATCAAGCACCTGGGATAGTTTGATAAATATGTAATACATAAGCAAAACTAAAGCAAAAAAAAAAAATGCATACACATCTTGCTTACCAAAGCAAATATTGATAAATGTCCCCCAATGTGTGTGTCACGATTCGGCTAGCTGGTTGTGGATCCTCTGTGTCAGCGAGGGATTGGCGTGGACCATGCTGGTGGACCGGTTCTAAGATGCTACTGGTATTCACCAGAGCCCGCCGCAAAGCGGGATGGTCTTGCTGCGGCGGTAGCAACCAGGTCGTATCCACTGGCAACGGCTCAACCTCGCTGACCGCTGAGAAGGCGTGGGACAGAAGGACTAGGCAGAGGCAAGGTCAGACGTAGCAGAAGGTCGGGGCAGGCGGCAAGGTTCGTAGTCAATATGGATAGCAGGAGATCAGGAAACACAGGCTTTGGACAACACTAAACGCTTTCACTGGCACAAGGCAACAAGATCTGGCAAGGGAGTGCAGGGGAAGTAAGGTAAAATAGTCAGGGAGCAGGTGGAAGCTAATTAGGCTAATTGGACCAGGCACCAATCATTGGTGCACTGGCCCTTTAAGTCTCAGAGAGCTGGCGCGCGCGCGCCCTAGAGAGCGGAGCCGCGCAAGCCAGCACATGACAGCCGGGGACCAGGACGGGTAAGTGACTTGGGATGCGATTCGCGAGTGGGCGCGTCCCGCTATGCGAATCGCATCCCCGCCGGCAATGTCAGTGCAGCGCTCCCGGTCAGCGGGTCTGACCGGGGCGCTGCAGAGAGAGAGACGCCGTGAGCGCTCCGGGGAGGAGCAGGTAACAGTACCCCCCCCCCCCTTAGGTCTCCCCCTTTTTTTTGTCCGGCAACTGCTTCACATGGGACGAGGACACCGGGAGTGATTGTAGGGTTTCGTCAAAGGCAGGCAGTACAGCAGGAGTGGGAATGGGGAGGGAGGGCAGAGGGTGAAGCTTAGCACGGGGCAGGGTGTCACCAGGACAGGGCTATGAGGAGGCACGGCACAGTCCCGATAGGCCTTGGGGAGACCAGGCAGAGGAGGAGACACTGAGGCCCGACAGACGGGACTGGGGGCAGAGGAGAGGCATTTCTTGTGGCAAGCAGAGCCCCAATTCTTGATCTCCCCGGTGGTCCAGTCAAGGGTGGGAGAATGAAGCTGGAGCCATGGCAGACCGAGGAGGACTTCAGAGGTGCAGTTGGGAAGGACGAAAAATTCAATCTTTTCATGATGGGGTCCAATGCACATTAAGAGGGGTTTTGTGCGGTAACGCACGGTGCAATCCAATTTAACTCCGTTGACCGCAGAAATGTAGAGCGGCTTGACGAGACGGGTCACCGGGATGCAGAATTTATTCACCAAAGAATCCAGAATAAAATTCCCAGAGGCACCAGAGTCCAAGCAGGCCACGGCTGAGAGGGAGGAGTTGGCAGAAGGAGAAATCCGCACAGGCACCGTGAGACGTGGAGAAGCAGACTTCGTACCAAGAGACGCCACACCCACGTGAGCTGGGTGCGTGCGTTTCCTAGACGTGGAGGACGAATAGGGCAATCCACCAAGAAATGTTCGGTACTGGCACAGTACAGACAAAGATTTTCTTCCCTACGGCGAGTCCTCTCTTCCTGGGTCAGGCGAGACCGATCCACTTGCATGGCCTCCTCGGCGGGAGGCACAGGCGTAGATTGCAAAGGATACTGTGGGAGAGGTGCCTAGAGATCTAGGTCTTTTTCCTGGCGGAGCTCCTGGTGTCTCTCAGAAAAACGCATGTCAATGCGGGTGGCCAAATGAATAAGTTCTTGCAGGTCTGCAGGAATCTCTCGTGCGGCCAGCACATCCTTGATGTTACTGGATAGGCCTTTTTTAAAGGTCGCGCAGAGAGCCTCGTTATTCCAAGATAAATCGGAAGCGAGAGTACGAAATTGGATGGCGTACTCGCCTACTGAAGAATTACCCTGGACCAGGTTCAGCAGGGCAGTCTCGGCAGAAGAAGCTCGGGCTTGTTTCTCGAAGACACTACGGACTTCAGCGAAGAAGGACTGGACTGTGGCTGTGGCAGGATCATTGCGGTCCCAGAGCGGTGTGGCCCAAGACAAGGCCTTTCCAGATAGAAGACTCACTACGAACGCCACCTTAGACCGTTCTGTAGGAAATTGGTCCGACAACATCTCCATATGCAGGGAACATTGAGACAAGAAGCCACGGCAGAGTCTAGAGTCCCCATCAAATTTGTCCGGCAGGGACAAGCTGAGGCTAGGAGCGGCCACTCGCTGCGGAGGAGGTGCAGGAGCTGGCGGAGGAGATGGTTGCTGCTGTAGCAGTGGCAGAAGTTGCTGTAACGTGGCGGTCAGCTGCGACAGCTACTGTCCTTGTTGGGCAATTTGCTGTGATTGCTGGGCGACCACCGTGGGTAGGTCAGCGAGACTTGGCAGCGGCACCTCAGCGGGATCCATGGCCGGATCTACTGTCACGATTCGGCTATTTGGTTGTGGATCCTCGTGTCGGTGGACCAGTTCTAAGATGCTACTGGTATTCACCAGAGCCCGCCGCAAAGCGGGATGGTCTTGCTGCGGCGGTAGCAACCAGGTCGTATCCACTGGCAACGGCTCAACCTCGCTGACTGCTGAGAAGGCGTGGGACAGAAGGACTAGGCAGAGGCAAGGTCAGACATAGCAGAAGGTCGGGGCAGGCGGCAAGGTTCGTAGTCAATATGGATAGCAGAAGATCTGGAAACACAGGCTTTGGACAACACTAAACGCTTTCACTGGCACAAGGCAACAAGATCCGGCAAGGGAGTGCAGGGGAAGTGAGGTAATATAGCCAGGGAGCAGGTGGAAGCTAATTAGGCTAATTGGACCAGGCACCAATCATTGGTGCACTGGCCCTTAAAGTCTCAGAGAGGTGGCGCGCGCGCCCTAGAGAGCGGAGCCGCGCGCGCCAGCACATGACAGCCGGGGACCAGGACGGGTAAGTGACTTGGGATGCGATTCGCGAGCGGGCGCATCCCGCTATGCGAATCGCATCCCCGCCGGCAATGTCAGTGCAGCGCTCCCGGTCAGCGGGTCTGACCGGGGCGCTGCAGAGAGAGAGACGCCGTGAGCGCTCTGGGGAGGAGCAGGGACCCGGAGCGCTCGGCGTAACAGTGTATATGTGTGTATGTTCCACCATCACTTCCAAACAGATAAAGATATTAATATGAAACTTGGTACACATGTTACTTATATGTCAACAACAAACATAGGATATGTAGGTAATTTAACCCTTACCCACTCCCATTTGTGAGGGTTGGGGTTTTTGTTTAAAGTCCCATATGAGTGTATGGGAAATATATGTTACGGCATAACTTCCAAACAGCTGGAGATATTTCAATAATACTTGGTCACATGTTAATTATATGTCCACAAAAAATATAGGATAGCCGATTTAACCCTTACCCACCCCCATTTGCAAGGGTCAGGGGTTTTTGTTTAAAGTCCAATGCAAATGTATGGAAGATGTATGTTCCAGCATAACTTCTGTAAGGCTGGAGATATTTCGCTAATACTTGGTCAAATGTTACTTATATGTCAAATAAAAATATATCATAGTTAAATTAACCCTAACCTACCCCCATATGTGAAGGATGGGATTTTTGTTTTAAGTCCCATACAAGTATATGGAACTACTGGTACCATACTCCACAGGCTTTGCTTTGCATCTCCTGGTGAATGCGTCAGTCAGGCTGGCAAGCCACACCCTCCCTGCATACCATGCCCCATCTCACAAAGAGGGGATATGAGGACAAGATATGTGGTTGGGAAATGGGGACAGGATATGGGGACAGGATATAGGGATGGGATGTGAGGTCGGGATATGAGGAGGGGATATGGGAATGGGATATGAGGACGGGATATGAGGCCGGGATATGAGGACGGGATATGAGGTTGGGATATGAGGATGGGATATGGGGATGGAATAGGAGGACAGGAAATGAGGAAGAGATATTAGGTCAATATATAAGGATGGGATATGAGGTCGAGACATGAGGACAAAATATGAGAAGGGGATTTTGGGTCGGGATATGAGGAGGGGATATAGGGTCAGGATTTAAGGATGGGATATGAGGACAAAAGCCTCCTCCTTTGTTGCTTTTTCTCTCCCACAAGGATAAGATGGGAAAAACCGTGCAGCATCGGGTACTCAGCTAGTGTTAAGAAAAATTTACAGGATAAAGGTTTCTGGTGGTATAACTAAATAACCACAGTAGCCTATATAACAAAATGAGATATTACAAATGACAAAAACATCAAACTGAATTATGTGTGAGCAGGAAAGTGTGAGCTTTTGGAGTGTGTATCTTATCCCCTATCTAAAGGATAGGGCCTAAGATGGCTGTTCATGGGGGGCCCGCTATTGGGACCCCCCACGATCTCCCTGCAGCACCCGCATTCTATGTGGAGCTGCGTCTCTAGTTTCAGACACCTCAGGGTTTCCAGGACTGGAGACATGATGTAATGCCACGCCCCCTCCATTCATAGACATGAATGGAGGGGGCATGGCGTGACGTCACATCCCCAGTCCCGGAAACCCAGAGGTTTCCGAAACTAGAGACGCAGCTCCACTTAACCAACAGCAATTTTAAGATCTCTCCACAGGTGTTCAATGGAATTTGGATCTGGACTCATTGTTGGCCACTTCAGAACTCTTCAGCACTTTGTTTCCATCCATTTATGGGTGCTTTTGACGTATGTTTGGGGTCATTGTCCTGCTGGAAGACCCAAGATCTCAGACGCAAACCCAGCTTTCTAACACTGGGCTGTACAGTGCGACCCAAAATCCGTTGGTAATCCTCAGATTTCATGATGCCTTGTAAACATTCAAGGCACCCAGTGCCAGAGGCAGCAAAACAACCCCAAAACTCCACCATATTTCACTGTAGGTACTGTGTTCTTTTCTTTGTAGGCCTCATTCTGTTTTCGGTAAACAGTAGAATAATGTGCTTTACCAAGAAGCTCTATCTTGGTCTCATCTGTCTACAAGACGTATTCCCTGGAGGATTTTGGCCTACTCAAGTTCATTTTGGCAAAATGTAGTCAGTCTCTGTGTCAGCAGTGGGCTCCTCCTGGGTCTCCTGCCATAGCGTTTTATTTCATTTAAATATCGACAGATAGTTTGCGCTGACACTGATGCTCCCTGAGCCTGCAGGACAGCTTGAAAATCTTTGAAACTTGTTTGAGGCTGCTTATTCACCATCCGGTCTAACATGCGTTGACACCTTTCATCAATTTCTCTCTTCCGTCCATGCCCAGGGAGATTAGCTACAGTGCCATGGGTTTAAAACTTCTTGATAATGTTGCGCACTGTGGACAAAGGCAAATCTAGATCTCTGGAGGTGGACTTGTAACCTTGAGATTGTTGATATCTTTCTACAATTTTGGTTCTCAAGTCCTCAGACAGCTTTCTTCTCCTCTTTCTGTTGTCCATGCTTAGTATGGCACACACAGACATACAAAGCAAAGACTAAGTGAACTCCTCTCCTTTTTATCTGTTTTCAGGTTAGATTTTTATATTGCCTACACCTGTTACTTGCCCCAGGCGAGTTTAAAGGATCATTGCATGCTTGAAACAATCTCATTTTTCCACAATTTTGATTCTCAAGTCCTCAGACAGTTCTCTTCTCCTCTTTCTGTTGTCCATGCTTAGTGTGGCACACACAGACACACAATGCAAAGACTAAGTGAACTTATCTCCTTTTTATCTGCTTTCAGAAATGATCACAGGCATCACAGGCTTGAAACAATCTTATTTTTCCACAATTTTGAAAGGGTGCCAATAATTTTGTCCAGACCATTTTTGGGAGTTTGGTTTGACATTACGTCCAATTAGCTTTTTTCCTCCCTTTTTTTGGTTTAGTTCCAATACACACAAAGGGAATAAACATGTGTATAGCAAAACATGTGTTACTGCAATCCTTTTCTGTGAGAAACACTTCATTATCTAGAAAAAATTCCAGGGTGCCTACATTTACGGCCATGCCTGTATTTTCTACTCAGATCTCATTTCACCCTTTCTGAGAGGTAACCTATCCATAGACAGTATATATTAAGGGGTCTACCATGCCGCATTCTCATTAAGTGGGTGAGCTGAGCCTTCTCCTCTTCTCACTCAACAATAAACAGCACCGCCCTGATGTATATGGTTTGTGAGATGTGTTATCTGAGGAAGAAGTTCAAACTGATCTTATTTTGCTAAATATTTCAATCCCATGATTCCTTGCACATAAAACTTTTTCTCATCTCTGCACATAAGTCTTTGACAAAGTGTCATGTAGCATTCGAACATTTGTACGGCACGTCTTGCAGTACAAAACAGTTTGGAATATTTTTCTATTTTTATTACATTTACTGACCTTTTTCATTTGTAATGACACATTTAGTTACATTGCAGTCACACTTCAGTTCCTTTCTAGATCAGTGTGTTGTATGTAATAGCAGCCAATGCTCTAGAGAAGACAGATGCTCAGCAAAATATAAATTTAGTGATATGAGATCATTTTTTCCTGGATAATACTCTTAGTTTCTGCTGTTCATCCATTTCCTTAGATTTGAATCATTTAAGCAGTGATAATCCTCTCTAGATGGTAGCTGCTATCAAGCTGAGCCTAAAAAAATAAAAATAAAATAACATTATTATGTGGCGCATGTCACTTCATACATTTGCACAAATGATAGGAAACCCCTGGATAGTAAAAAAAAAAAAAAAGGGCGTAAAGCTCACACACATTACTATGCCAGTTGGTCACTAGAGTAACTTTGTGCAAATGTTTTTTTTTGACCAAGTGATAAGTTAAGCGCACCAACCTGGAGGCGCACAACAAGAAAAATGACAGAGCCAGTGCAGACAACATGAAAATAACTCAAAATGATATGCCTATTTTGGTGCAAATCAATTCGCAAAATAAACACACTCTACACACATGATTTTGCAGAGTGTATGCAAGTTGATAAATCCCTCCCCCCCCCATGTCATTTGTTAAATCATCAGGATTAAATATAGGGGTATTCACGTCTCCACTAATGGCCCCCTCTGGCCTGTTTGTAGTCGAAAACAACTGAAGCAGGAACGTTAAGCAATTTATGTCAGTCCCAACGATGTGTCAGTCCAAACAATTTACGTCAGTCAAAAGGGGTATTCCAGGATTTTTTTTTCCTCTCTTTGACTATTCTATAGGGGCTGTAAAGTTAGTGTAGTTTATAATATGCTGTCTGTACCTGTGTGTGATGGTGGTCTCACAATTCTTATGTGATCTTTGCCCTGATGTTCATTTTTAACAGCATACAAAATGAACGTTGTCTCATTACATCACTAGTCAGGGGATCAGAAGGACCCTGTCAGCTTCAATGTGTGGAGTAACTGCTTAGTGGGAGGAAGATCATTCTGCAGGGAATTGCAGTTTTGCAACAGTTGGAAGCACCCTGGTTAGAAAACACTGGTCTAGTACATTTAAGGCTGATGTGTGGGAGGTAGACCTCACACTTACAAAAAAGAAATCATAGGACTTGTAGCTGAAGGGAGGAAACTTCAAATAGGAAATAGCCATTTCACAAAAAGATAGCCACAGTATTATGGTAATCTGACAACATAGCCGTTTAGCTCTAAGACAAGCGCAGATCCTTCCTAAGCAAGTCCATTACTGTCTGGCAGGTAAGTACTAAAATCACCTTATGGTGGATAACCCCTTTAACCCCTTAAGGGCACAGGGTGTAAATGTACGTCCTGGTGCGGTGGTACTTAACGCACCAGGACGTACATTTACGTCATGTGCATAACCGCGGGCATCGGAGCGATGCCCGTGTCATGCGCTGCTGATCCCGGCAATGGCCTCGCAGGCGTCCGCCATTAACCCCTCAGGTGCCGGGATCAATACAGATCCCGGCATCTGCGGCAGTGCGCGATTTGAATGAATGATCGGATCGCCCGCAGCGCTGCTGCGAGGATCCGATCATTCAGAACGCCACACGGAGGTCCCCTCACCTTCCTTCTTCCGGCTCCTGGCGTCTTCTGCTCTGGTCTGAGATCGAGCAGACCAGAGCAGAAGATCGCCGATAACACTGATCTGTTCTATGTCCTATACATAGAACAGATCAGTATTAGCAATCATGGTATTGCTATGAATAGTAAAAAAAAATGTAAAAAAAAATGTAAAAAAATGTAAAGGTAAAAGTAAAAAAAAAAGTGAAAAATCCCCTCCCCCAATAAAAAAGTAAACCGTCCGTTTTTTCCTATTTTACCCCCAAAAAGCGTAAAAAATAAATTTTATAGACATATTTGGTATCGCCGTGTGCGTAAATGTCCGAACTATTAAAATAAAATGTTAAAGATCCCGTACGGTGAACAGCGTGAACGAAAAAAAAAAAGTCCAAAATTACTACTTTTTTAATACATTTTATTTTTTTAAAAATTACAAAAAATGTATTAAAAGTTTTTTATATGCAAATGTGGTATCAAAAAAGTACAGATCATGGCACAAAAAATGAGCCCTCATACCGCCGCTTATACGGAAAAATAAAAAAGTTAGAGGTCATCACAATAAAGGGATTATAAACGTAATAATTTGGTTAAAAAGTTTGTGATTTTTTTTAAGCACAACAATAATAGAAAAGTATGTAATAATGGGTATCATTTTAATCGTATTGACCCACAGAATAAATAACACACGTCATTTTTACCATAAATTGTACGGCGTGAAAACGAAACCTTCCAAAATTAGCAAAATTGCGTTTTTCTTTTTAATTTCCCCACAAAAATAGTGTTTTTTGGTTGTGCCATACATTTTATGATATAATGAGTTATGTCATTACAAAGGACAACTGGTCGCGCAAAAAACAAGCCCTCATACTAGTCTGTGGATGAAAATATAAAAGAGTTATGATTTTTAGAAGGCGAGGAGGAAAAAATGAAAACGTAAAAATTAAATTGTCTGAGTTCTTAAGGCCAAAATGGGCTGAGTCCTTTAGGGGTTAAGGAGAGATGCAGACACTGCAAAGCCCTGTATGCTATGCTGTTTATCTAACTCTTTTGTACTGTGAAGGAGAAAAGTACATTGTTCTGCGACAGTTTCAAGCTCTTATATATACTTAAATAAAGGGTTATTCCTATCTCCACTAATGGCTTTTAAGTCCCACCAGACAGGCTTTCAGGTCTCTGGGTTGGAGAAACTAGCAGGAAAGGTATGGAGATGTGTACAGGAGATGAAAGTGTGGAGAGTTGGGGGAGCATACATGGAGGGTATACATGTAGATAGTAATAAAAAGAAAGTATGCAAATGCAGTTTAAAGAAAGTATCACACTGGATGTGTAGATGTGTGGAGAGATTTCATAGGATGCAGAGAAAACTATAGACTTCTGAAGACACAGACATGACATCCATCACATTCTATAAGAAAGACACAGCCACGTGAGTCGAATCTGAACATAGAAACAGCCTTCAAACTGAATATCATGGGGGCATAAAAAAATAAATGTAGTAATGAAGACTACAAACTCAAACTTGGTGCAATATTTTATACTAAAGGTAATCACTAAAAATGGAAAAATCTTTTTTCTTCTATTTCAAAAGTGTTCATAGCCATCAGTTGGATATTTCGCAATAATTTATGTCACATGATTTTTTTTCTTTGTTCCTAGTACTAAGTTTACAGTGGATTTGTTTCAAATTAATTTAAAAATCATATATAAGGAAAAAAAGGGGGGGTACCAAATGCCTCTAGACTAATACCATAAAATGGTACATGATGGTGAAATTACAGAAAAAATAATAAATGATAAATCGGACTGTGCTTCACTTTAAATGATGTACAAATTTAATATAAAAAATACAGATAGGGCATAAAATAAATAATACAAATATAATACAAAAATGCCTCCTACCACAGGGCCCTTGTGGGGAGGTGAGATAATTAAATACAAAACATATATTAAAAATATTTTTGTAAAAATTATAGCATGTGAATTACGTTCTACCGCTATCTCAATATATTGTAAACCGACATAGTATACTTTTGTGCGGTATACTCCGTTCCCATGTGATTTAGAACAGTTCACAAAGTGATATAGTTACCAACTCCTCAAGGTGGTTTTGGCTGGACGTCCGAGAGATAAATATATGAGGACTGTATTCAGCGCTAGCGTGCGCTTACGGTGACGGGCCCGGATGCCACAGGCCAAAAAGGTCACCGGTCACGAAGTAATGGCAGGCTCGATGGCAGAAGCAATGGAGGCTTTATCCAGCGCTGGCATGCGCTTGCGATGACGGGCCCGGTTGCCGCAGGCCAAGGAGAAGTCACCGATCACGGAGTGGCTCCGGAGATGTAGATATACTCGGAGATATATAGATCTTGCTCCGGAAACAGGGGAAGGAAAGCCTCGTGGAAGATCTCTCGGCGTCTGGTGGAATGGCGGATAAGTTGTAGCCAGGTGTACAATCAGCAGGTGATGGAGTTGTATCGGAGATAGATAATGGCGGTTTGTAGATTGCGGTAGTCATGCAATAAGTATTTCTTTCTCTAGACGCGTTTCAGGGTACTTTATATATGACCCTTTCCTCAGTAGAGATATCTTTAACAGTGAAGCTCAAAGTCCTTTTATACATGTTACCTGTCTGATTGTTACAGGTGTGTTTCTGTTTAAATCTTCCGCAAATAGCGGAGTGGAGTGGGAAAACATGGAGTTGTTTCATCTTAATAAAGCAGTGTTCACATTTAGAATCAGTATATATGCGTTCTTATTTAAATGTAGTGTCATATATATTGTAAACATTGGAATAGTACATATAACATGCGGTAAAGTGTACAGATAAAGTGTATAGTACTGAGATAGAAAACAAAAAGATAATAAAAATAAAAATAAAAATAAAAACGAAAATAAGAATAAAAATAAAACTAAAATAAAAATAAAAATAAAAATAAAAATAAAATTAAAAAAATAAATAAAAATAAAAATAAAAAGTAATAATTAAATAAATAAAGAAAAATAAAATAAAAAAGAAGAAAATAAAAATAAAAATAAAAATAAAAATAAAAATAAGAAAAAATAAAATAAAAATAAAAAAATAAAAAGATATAAAATAAATGTAAAATAGGTGTATAGATAAAATAAAATGCTATAGATTTACATGGAAGTAATTAGTGTAGAAGGTTGAAGGATGGCAAGTCACGCAGAGCAAAAATAGAGTGGGTCCGACCTCTCCATGGGGGCCCACATGTTTGAAAATGGGGGGGCCTCCATGGGGAGAGCGGGACACACTCTACAGAAATCCAAAAAGTTCAAAATTCGAGTTCAGGCCATTCGGCTCTAGAGAATTAAATTCATAAATCTTCTGACTTTCAGCCTTAGACATTTTAACGATGAAGCTGCCTCCTCTCCAATCTTTCTTAATAGTTTGTAAGCCTGTATAGAAAAAAGTGGTAATTTCTTTATTGTGAAATTTTGCAAAATGGGCTGATAAAGGGTGTTTTAGGTTTCCATTTTTTATATTTGTTAGATGTTCAGCAATTCTAGTTTTTAATGGTCTTTTAGTTCTCCCAATGTATTGTTTCACTTGCCATCCTTCAACCTTCTTGTACACTAATTACTTCCATGTAAATCTATAGCATTTTATTTTATCTATACACCTATTTTACATTTATTTTATATCTTTTTATTTTTTTATTTTTATTTTATTTTTTCTTATTTTTATTTTTATTTTTATTTTTATTTTTATTTTCTTCTTTTTTATTTTATTTTTCTTTATTTATTTAATTATTACTTTTTATTTTTATTTTTATTTATTTTTTTAATTTTATTTTTATTTTTATTTTTATTTTTATTTTTATTTTAGTTTTATTTTTATTCTTATTTTCGTTTTTATTTTTATTTTTATTTTTATTATCTTTTTGTTTTCTATCTCAGTACTATACACTTTATCTGTACACTTTACCGCATGTTATATGTACTATTCCAATGTTTACAATATATATGACACTACATTTAAATAAGAACGCATATATACTGATTCTAAATGTGAACACTGCTTTATTAAGATGAAACAACTCCATGTTTTCCCACTCCACTCCGCTATTTGCGGAAGATTTAAACAGAAACACACCTGTAACAATCAGACAGGTAACATGTATAAAAGGACTTTGAGCTTCACTGTTAAAGATATCTCTACTGAGGAAAGGGTCATATATAAAGTACCCTGAAACGCGTCTAGAGAAAGAAATACTTATTGCATGACTACCGCAATCTACAAACCGCCATTATCTATCTCCGATACAACTCCATCACCTGCTGATTGTACACCTGGCTACAACTTATCCGCCATTCCACCAGACGCCGAGAGATCTTCCACGAGGCTTTCCTTCCCCTGTTTCCGGAGCAAGATCTATATATCTCCGAGTATATCTACATCTCCGGAGCCACTCCGTGATCGGTGACTTCTCCTTGGCCTGCGGCAACCGGGCCCGTCATCGCAAGCACATGCCAGCGCTGGATAAAGCCTCCATTGCATCTGCCATCGAGCCTGCCATTACTTCGTGACCGGTGACCTTTTTGGCCTGTGGCATCCGGGCCCGTCACCGTAAGCGCACGCTAGCGCTGAATACAGTCCTCATATATTTATCTCTCGGACGTCCAGCCAAAACCACCTTGAGGAGTTGGTAACTATATCACTTTGTGAACTGTTCTAAATCACATGGGAACGGAGTATACCGCACAAAAGTATACTATGTCGGTTTACAATATATTGAGATAGCGGTAGAACGTAATTCACATGCTATAATTTTTACAAAAATATTTTTAATATATGTTTTGTATTTAATTATCTCACCTCCCCACAAGGGCCCTGTGGTAGGAGGCATTTTTGTATTATATTTGTATTATTTATTTTATGCCCTATCTGTATTTTTTATATTAAATTTGTACATCATTTAAAGTGAAGCACAGTCCGATTTATCATTTATTATTTTTTCTGTAATTTCACCATCATGTACCATTTTATGGTATTAGTCTAGAGGCATTTGGTACCCCCCCTTTTTTTCCTTATATATTATTTTGTACTAGTATTTTTTGGTGTAAATACTTTCCATTTAGCCTCGATTAATTTATATTGTGAGCTGCACATACCCCATTTTTTTCGTTTTAATTTAAAAATCAACCACTGAAATGTATACCACATCTGTCCTCAGCCTTTTATTTTACTGATCATTCTTTTTATGTTTGCTTATTTTTTAAAATTACCAACTCGGTGTCTCAGCTAATGTGAAATCCTATCAGCACTGTGATGAAATTCTCTTTCTTTAAAGACAGAACATAGTGTCCTATATAAATAATATAAATATTGTTCATCTTTAAAGAAAGAAAGAGAACTCTAAATAAAACTTTAATATTTGTTCCAGAGGGAGATAGAGTTGCTTTGTTAGTTTATCCTTGGTGTGCCTGAATAGCCGGTTATGCTTTGACTTGTTCAGAAAATCAATATATTTTTCTATTTGTTATTCCTAATAATTCCTGGACCTGGTAAAAAGGTTCCCCACAAATAAACTTGTTAAAGATGTTCCCCACGAAAAGAAAACAAATCTCTTAGGGTTACATCAACAAAGTGCGAGACCTGAAATTAAAATCTTGACTAGAGAGGAGTGGATCAAGTCTGAATTTTATTTGAAAAAAATAAATAAAATAAAACTGATTCCATAGAATTTTTTTTTTTTTCAAATTTATTTTTATTGCTTTCAACACATAACAATTACACACAAAGCAAATGCACACAGAAACAAATACAGAAATTCATTAGAATTTGAGCTTTTTGAGATGTGCGTTTAGTTCCTGCTAAGCAGCCTAGAGGTAAGTGGCAATGTTGTATGCATCACAGCTTCCACTCATTATACTTGATATGTGTACTGTACAGGAACAGAGACTCCTTTGACAGGAGTCCCTGCTCCGGTACATACTTTGCATGGGTAATTGCATGGCGATGGGGGAACTTCCAAATCTGAATTCCAAAATGAATCTGACATCATACTGCTCTGTCTTTGATCCTAGCAGATAAGTATTTGCACATTAACAGTCATTCTATAATGACTCAACCAGGTTTAAGTTTTCTGGTGTTTGGCTGAAGCATCATGCATTTGTGGTGTCCCAGTACCGCATTTCATACGGTACTTATTTATCTATGGGTCCCCGTAGTCAGAGTCCCTAGGAATTAGTAATATCTGTTAGTCAGTCTGCCCCTAGTCGCCTCTATTATAGTGTATAGATTCCTAATTTATCCATAGAATAATGCATATAGTATTATTTCTGCATATAAATGGTTAATTACTTGTTTCCATAGTGTCGCAGGGCCTTCGGGTCATGTGATGTGTTCCAAGCCTCACTCTGGATGCATTCCAGGCCTCACTTTGGTATTTCTAGCCTCGCTTTGGTTTTATTATGTGTATAGGAAGTCAGATGATCACCCAGAAGCCTGTGTGACATTGAGTGACAGCTGACCTTGGACCTATCAAATTAGGCTCCGCCCCCTGTCCATATAAGGGACACGGCAGCCTTTTTAGGTCTCTTGCTCCTGTGCTCTTGATGAGAGAAGACCTGTGCAGCAGTAATCGCAGTGAATTAGGCCTGAGCCTTGCGGCAACAGCTGAACAATTATAGTTATAGAGTGTATCAATCCCCAAACACTCTGCGGGACTAACGGACCTAATCTACCCCTATACCGGAACATAGATTCAGCATACCACTCCTAACCCTGGCGTCACGAGAGACAGGTTTAATATTAACCCCTCATATATCAACATCATACCATCCCTACCATACACCCCCCCAAGGGCTACCACACATAGCTGGAGCTTGGAGCCTATCGCATCTGCTCTTGGAGCCCACACCACTCGCAGCCAGTTTGTCATTCATTCCTTGCACTTGGTTGTATCTGCACCAGCTCTTATTATAATCCTGGCTTGATTTTCTGTGAATTTTTAAGCATTGGATATTATGAACTGATCATTCTCCTGTCTCCTGTATCAATACTATGTGCTCTGTCTAGTAAAGACCTGCCCTTAAAGGGGTACTTTGCCCCTAGACATCTTATCCCCTATCCAAAGGATAGGGGATAAGATGTCTGATCGCGGGGCTCCTGCCACTAGGGAACCTCCCCAATCTCCTGCATGCCACCCTGGCATTCAGAACTTTTTTTTTTCCAAACGCTGGGTTCCGATTGGAGGCATGGTCATGGCATCAAGCCAAGCCTCCTCCATTCATGTCTATAGGAGGGGGCGTGGCATTACGAGGAGGGAGGGAGTTCACGACCATGGCCTTTAACCCAGCATTCAGAGCGAAAAGTTCAAAATGCTGGGGTGGCGTGCAGCAGATGGTGGGGGTTCCCAGTGGCGGGACCCCCGTGAACAGACATCTTATCCCCTATCCTTTGGATAGAGGATAAGATGTTTAATGGTGAAGTACTCCTTTAATAGTGTCTTACATTTTTTAAATATTAACTGAAACTCTAAATATGAAACTGAAACTTTTTTTGACTTTCTTACCTTAAATTTTATAAGGATACATAATTTTTCTTCCTTACATAACATTTACAAATTCTCAATACCTCTATTGATTGTGAACACTGGCCAGTGCTTTCAGATCTATTTTGCTATAGAAAGACGTTTGCTAACCTTTCAAATTATTGATCTTATTTAGAAACAGAAGTGCATGACTTTCATTACAATGATAGCATTGCTGATTCACAGGTTTTCTTAAAAAGTAGGTATGGACTTACAGGGTGACCAAAATGAACAAGTAATCTATAAATAAATAAAAAATATAGTGTATGTATATATATATATATATATATATATATATATATATATATATATATATATGTATTGTGGCAGTGTGGCAAGGAAAGGGTGTATTTCCCTTGCTATCTCTGCAGAATGCTCCACCTGTGGCCTGATTAATGAGGTATCAGGAAGGGAAAGTGTGTTTTAAAAGGAAAAGAGACAGAATAGTTGGGGCTCTTCCTAGGAGACAGCATGTGGGCTGTAGGGAAGAGACAGAGCCTGCTGAGGAGTACACAGCCCGAGCTGTGAGGGGCTCAAAGAAAGTGATAAGAAATGTGAGTAGAAGGTTGCAGGGGACATATGTTTAACCGGCTGAGGGAAGCTCAGCGGTTGTTAGTCAGGACAAGCTAATCTGTTTAGTCAGTGACCAGACGGTCTAGGATTTTGTTTTGTTCCTGCTTTTTGTTTATTTCTTTCCCTGCAACCTGTCTAATAAAACTGGCAAGGTGCCAGATTTGCATTATAAGCATTTGTTTGCTGGTTTATTGAGAAGAAACGCATCCTGTGGCGTGGTCCAGGACGATCCCAGAGCTAATACCCAAGACGGATCATCACATTTTGGTGGAGGATGCGGGCAAACATGTTGCAATGAGCAACCAGTGGTAGAGTTGCAGTGAAGTTGGTGCCAAGAGAAAATAATCGTGCATGGTGCAAGGGTGTACTCTTTCTCGGAGAGGAGACAGTGGGACGAGCCCAGCTGTGGAGTACAAGAGCAGGACTGAGCCTGTGGTGAAGTTGTTGCTAGGGGCAACAGATCGCATCAAGCGAGTGGGCGCTCTTTCTCAAGTAAGGAGACAGGTGGACGGGCCACCTGCAGAGTGCAGATTACGTTTTGAGACTGTGTATAAAGGCGTTGCTAGGGGCGACGGAAAATTTTGTTGGCAAGCGGCTGACATTTTGGCAGAGGACTGTACTGTGTTTGCAAGGTTTGAAGTGTTGCAAGATGGATGTCCTGATAAGTGCTTTGTTGCAGACGGCTGCAGCGCAAGAGGAAGCAAGCTTTGCAGAGTTTGAAAGGATTGCTACGCTTGAGGCATGGCCCAAGACACACTGGGGAAACTTGGTGTTTGGATTCATTGGAGGAGATGCCCAAAAAGTTCATTGTGAACTGGATCCAAAGATCTTACGGGACTATGAGAAAGTCAAGACAGAGATCCTGACTAAAGTGGGAGTAAGCCAAGCTGCAAGACTACAGTGTGCACTGCGGCCTAACAGTGATGCTGGGTTTAAAGTTGCAGAGCTACTTAAAGAGCAAGTGGCGGGATGTTCTGCAACAGAGAAGCTGGTGAGAGGTGTCCAGCGCCAGCCCTTAACTGACTGGACGGCAAGAGATTCTGGTAAGACTGTTCCAGGGGTTATGGGGGCCATGTTTAGTGACTATGAGACTGTGCATAAAAATGATGGGACTGTGCATAAAAAGGCTGAGTCGGAGGGTGGTGTTTCCCTAGTTGACTGTGTGAACAGTGTTCAAGGTGGTACCAACCTTTGTCCAGTTGCAAAATCATGTGAGGGTGGAGAACCCCTCATGGAGACTGATGGGACTGTTCACACTGTGCAGATCGGATTGAAAAAATCTGGTGAACAGAAAATGTTAATTGCAGGACTGGGAGAAAATGTAACAAAACACACTTTGCCTGAGTTAGGTCCTAGTGCTATGAACTGTCCTGCAAATTTTGAACATGTGCAATCTGATAATGTTTTTGTTGAAAAACTTATGTTGATGTGTTCAGATGTAAAGAGTACTGCTGCCACCTCTGACAGGACAAAAGAAAACCTGTGTGAGCTGGAAATAGAAGGTAAAAAGATGACGGTTTTGTTAGACCCTAGATGTGTAATAAGTCTGGTAAAGTCCAGCAGGAGAAAGCCAGACCCCGCTATAGTGTCTATGCAGGCTGGTATTTGGGGTTATAAAACGGTTAATGTCTGTATTTCTACTCCCTATGGTACTATAGATCACTAGGTTGCAATAGAGCCCTCCTTGGAGTATGATGTAGTACTGGGGACGGATTTTTAATTTTTTCAGCAATTATGGGAAGACTGTCGGGTAACTAGAGCAGGTACACCTGATAGGCCCACAACACTTGACTTGCACCACACACTAGTGGAGAGTTACTCAGCAGAGGCTGAGGACGGGGAGTGTCAGCAGTCACTAGATGTAGGTCAGATAGGGGTCTGCCAGACTGCTGGGGGAGCTGAAGACCAGACCATGAGTCAAGTCCAAGAGGATCCAGCGAATCAAGTGACAAGTGTGCCTCTGACTGAAACAGAATCTTCAGTGAAACCAGAAATGGATCAGGTACAGGAACATGGGTTCCATCCGCCAGCTGAAGATAAGCCCAAGGTGGGGCTAGAGTTGCGCGGTCATCTGGAAGAGGTGACTGGAAAAGAAGCTACAGAGATGTCTGTGGATAATGCAGAAGTACTGAAGAGAGTACATGTGGAGCTGGGTGCTGCGCTTACTGTCACAGACAGAGTCCTGAGTGAAGGAGATGTGATGTCTGGACCAGAGATGGATCGTGACCAGGAAGGTCGAACCACTGGACCAGATGTTGTTGCAGACCCAGGAGCCCTAGACCTTTCTGCTGGGCAGCAGAGAGACAGTGTTGAAGTGAAAGAGAAGTCTGCCAGTGAGCAGAGAGACAGTCCAGAGAGACTGTCCAGGAACTACCCTGAAGCCCAAGTGGCCAAGACCCTTGAAAAGGGGGAGACTACTCCTAAAGGTGGAAAAGAGTCTGAACGAGTTGGCTTGAAGGAAGAGACAGGCCAAGCACAGGTGACTGTCAGAGGACAAGAGAATGTCACAAGGTCCAGCAGTGAGAGTAAGGAGACCGCTGTAAGTAAGACATCTCGGAAAAAACGCGCTGGTCTTGGTAAAAAAAGGGAGCAGATCCAGAACCTTGAAGAAACCTTACAGATGGTTTCTGCTAAATTGTCTCAAAAGGAAGAAGTAGTTCATCACCTGACAGAGGAAAAAACGCTTGCAGACTTGAATAAAGAGCAGGAAGCGACGCTTCAGCTGCAGAAAGATATGGAGCGCCACAAAAGTAAGTTGGCGGCTCTGCAGGATGAACTGTCCCACTCCCAGGGTCTTATGACCAGCAAGGAGAGAGAATTGGAGATTCTGGCCAAGCAGATCTCATTCAAGGATGAAGAAGTGAATGTCCTGTGTGGGGCATATCTGGCTCTACAAAGTGATCACAAGGCTAGGTTGGTAGCCATGGAAGAGTTGGAGAAGGAGAAAGTGGTAATGGCTCATAAGGTGCAGAGCCTGGAGGCGCAGAACGAAACGCATATTAAGTCTTGCGCAGCTGCCTTGGATTCACTGGGTACTCAGCTCTCTGAACAAGAGGCTCAGCTAAAAGTCTATGAGCAGAAAGTGTCCAAGATGGCGCAACTGAATAAAGACAATGAGCAGATGAGAGAACAACTGCTGTCCCTGGAGGATACTGTCAAAAACTTGACAGAATTGCTGGAAAGTGAGAAGAAGAACTCTGCTAAGCTCAAGAGTGAGCAGCAGAAATGTTTAAAGCTGGAAGGGGACATGAAGGTCCTAAAAGAAAGTCGTGACCAAGCTATAGTAGAACTGGCTAACGAGAGGTTAAAAGTGTCTCAGATGGAAACTGAGGCCAAAGCCACAGCCGTCCGTGTAAAAGAAGAAAAACTGCTTGTGGGGCAAAAGCTACTGGAGACAGGGATGCTTTCTCTAAAAAAGGCGGAGTCTGAACAATGGACGCAAGAAACAGTAGAGTCTGAAGACCATGAGAAGAAGCCATATGAAAGGTGAGACTGAGGTGAAACCATATGGGAAGTCCTCTGAAGCTGCAGAGCTATTGACATTGCATGGTGAAATTTCTGAGGCAGAGAAGTTCTCTGAGGTAGAAGTTAAACCAGAGATAACTGCAGAAGCTGCAAGTAAAGTCAGTGACACATCTGAAGGTGCAGGTGAAAAACTGGCTAAAGGCGCCAAGAGTTCTCAGCCTAAAAATGAGCCTGTGAAAGTCGGTGTCCCTAAAGAAAGGGCTAATAAGAAAGCAGAGTCCTTAAAAAGAGGTCACTGTGATAGAAGACTGGGTCGTGGTGGAAACCCTGAGAGGCACTGGATTAGAAAACACTGGAAGAAAGTCCGCAGAAGTAGAATTTGGAGAAGAGTCCGTCTCAAGGAGAAGATGGACAGGTGCATTAAAGGGAAGCCTCCTGAAATTGTGGAGGATGACTTAGAAGACCTGCAAATGGGTGATCCAGGCTCGGTTGGCCACCAGCAAAGTTCGTGCAATGGTCATACCAGTGACAGAAGAAGACAATGGCTTGCTGAGGAGTACACAGAGCCTGCTGAGGAGTACACAGCCCGAGCTATGAGGGGCTCAAAGAAAGTGATAAGAAATGTGAGTAGAAGGTTGCAGGGGACATATGTTCAACCGGCTGAGGGAAGCTCAGCGGTTGTTAGTCAGGACAAGCTAATCTGTTTAGTCAGTGACCAGACGGTCTAGGATTTTGTTTTGTTCCTGCTTTTTGTTTATTTCTTTCCCTGCAACCTGTCTAATAAAACTGGCAAAGTGCCAGATTTGCATTATTAGCATTTGTTTGCTGGTTTATTGAGAAGAAACGCATCCTGTGGCGTGGTCCAGGACGATCCCAGAGCTAATCCCCAAGATGGATCGTCACATTTTATATATATATATATATATATATATATATATATATATACTCTTACTTAAAGTAAACTGTATGCAATGCCATTACATGTTGAAAATCACTATGCTACATGTCATGAGATAATAACATTGCAGATTCAAAAATAAGAAAATCTTAAAAAATGTACATTACTCCGGTGGAAAACTATAATTTTTTTTTTTTTTAAATCAACTGGTGCCAGACAGTTAAACAGATTTGTAAATTACTTCTATTATAACAGCTGCTGCATCCTACAGAGGAAGTTGTATTTTTTTCTTAAAGGGGTTGTGCGCTGACCTGCAGTTCGGAGCTCCGCTCACAGTGTCCAGAAGTTCATTACTCCGAATGCTGTGTGCAGGCTACCGTGTTTGCGGCCGCCGGGTGTGACGTCACGCCTGGCCCCTTCGTGACGTCCCGCCTGCCCCCTCGTGACATCACGCCCGCCCCCTCGTGACATCACGCCCACCCCCTCTACCAAAGTCTATGAGAAGGGGGCGTGACAGCGGCCCCTGTGACTTATTTGTCTTAACTTTTTGACAGGAAATGTGGAACAACTTCCTCTGTATATCAAACAATTAATTAGTCTTCCTCCCTAATTAGTCTTCCTCCCTTTTTTTTCTTCTGTAAAAACTGAACAGAAATATTCATTAGGGCAGCGCGCTAGCTCTTTATTCTCTTCTATATACCTTCCTTCCTTTCTTTTTTTTTCATTTAGTTATTCCTTGTTTTAATTTCATTTTTTCATTTATATTTCTGAAGAATGTCTTATCCCCTTTTTTCACAGTCTGAGCTAGTTTTTCTTCTGCTTGCACTTTAGAAGTTCTAAAAACTTGCTTGGCCTCTTTCTACCTAATCTTGTAGATTTCCCTATCTTCTTTGCTCTGGGTTATTTTTTTATAATTACTAAATGCTAGCTTTTAGTTTTTTATGATTTTGGCCACTACTGCTGAGTACCACAGTGGTCTCTTCCTTTTTCTGCTTTTACTGACAACTTTCTGTTGCCTTCAATAATGCATCTTTTAAAGAGTACTCTGGTGGAAAACATTTTTTTTTTCAATCAACTGGTGCCAAAAAGTAAAACAGATTTGTAAATAACTTCTATTAAAAAATCTTTATCCTTCCAGTACTTATTATTCTTTTCTTTTTGAATTTCTTTTTTGTCTTGTCCACAGTGCTCTCTGCTGACACCTGATGCCTTATTCATGAACTGTCCAGAGCAGGAGAAAATCCTCATAGCAAACCTATGCTACTCTGGACAGTTCCTGAAATGGACAGAGGGGTAAGAAGAGAGCACTGTGGAAAAGACAACAAATTTATTAAAAAAAGCAAAGAATTTTCTTTGTAGCATGCAGCTACTAAAAAGTACTGGAAGGATAAAACATGACTCAGTGTCATCCTCGGGCGAGCGACTACTAAGCCATAAAGTCAGAATTTTCTTCGGACATCTGGCGAGCCCCGCAAGGCAACCCAGATTCCACATCTGTAATCCAAATCCTTGATTTTGACACCATTCACTAAGCCATAAATTAAACTTCTTAATGTGCCAATCAGTCTGAACGTTATGCACAGGCAGAACTTCAAAAAATGAAACAGTGGATGCAAAATCCTGTACATCATTACCAAGTGTGCTAAAAGATTCCTTTACCTCTGAATCTTCATTGCAAGCCAGGTCATTTGTCCCTAGATGAGTACAGCAGCTGATAAGTACTGGAAGGACTAAGTTTTTTAATAGAAGTAATTTACAAATCTGTTTTACTTTCTGGCACCAGTTGATTAAAAAAAAAAATGTTTTCCACAGGAGTCCCCTTTTAACCCCTTCCCGACCTATGACATATCTGTACGTCATGAGTGGCAAGGTGTTCCCGACCCATGGCATACAGGTACGTCATGAACATTTTTGCCGCTACTCGTGGCATCCCGCAGCGCCCGGTAAGATGGTGGCTATCACTGATAGCCAGCCATCTTACCATGCGACCACGGGGGGTTTCATCCCCCACCCCCACCCCAGCGATCGCTGCTATCAGCTAGTCAAATCTGACTAGCTGATAGCAGCGTTTCGCTATCAGAATACTTAGCAGCGCGGTGTGTGAGTTTCAATCACGGGGATCGGGACACACACCGCTCTGCTAAGTGTCTGCTCTGCTAAGTGTCCCCCGGCGCGAGCGACGTCCTCCAGGCGGTCCCGGCGGCGCTGCGTCCCGGCGGTGAGTTTCCGGCAGCAGTGCGGCATCTTCATTGGCAGCAGTGAGATCGCCGTAAAGCGATCTCACCGCTGCCTCTGGGACTTTCAAAACTGCAACTCCCAGCATGCCCAGACAGCCTTTGGCTTTCTGGGCATGCTGGGAGTTGTAGTTTTGCAACATCTGGAAGTCCACAGTTTGGAGACCACTGTATAATGGTCTCCAATCTGTGCTCTTCCAGATGTTGCAAAACTACAAATCTCAGCATGTTCAGTCTGTCCAGGCATGCTGGGAGTTGTAGTTCTCTAACATCTGGAAGAGCACAGATTGGAGACCATTATACAGTGGTCTCCAAACTGTGGACCTCCAGATGTTGCAAAACTACAACTCCCAGCATGCCCAGACTGCCCAAGCATGCTGGAAGTTGTAGTTCGGCAACATCTGATCCTTCAGATATTGCCGAACTACAACTTCCAGCATGCCTGGGCAGTCTGGGCATGCTGGGAGTTGTAGTTTTGCAACAACTGGAGGCACACTAGTTGGGAAACATTGTCCGTTTCCTACCTCAGTGCCTCCAGCTGTTGCAAAACTATAACTCCCAGTATGCACTGACAGACCATGCATGCTGGGAGTTGTAGTTTTGCAACAGCTGGAGGCACACTGGTTTGGAAACACTAAGTTTGGTTGCAAAACACTTGAAAGTTTATTACTTAACTTAGTGTTTCCAAACCAGTGTGCCTCAGCTGTTGCAAAACTACAACTCCCAGCATGCACGGACAGCCAAAGGGCATGCTCGGAGTTTGCAACAGCTGGATGTTTGCCCCCTCCCCCAAATGTGAATGTACAGAGTACACTCACATGGGCGGAGGTTTACAGTGAGTGCTGCAAGTTTGAGATGGCGCAAATTTTGCACTGCAGCTCAAACTTCCAGCGGCAAACTTGCTGTGAACCTCTGCCCATGTGACTGTACCCTAAAAACACTACACTACATTAACACTAACCTAATATAAAAAGTAAAAAACACTACATATACACATACCCCTACACAGCCCCCCTCTCCCAAAAAAATGAAAAACGTCTGGTACGCTACTGTTTCCAAAACGGAGCCTCCAGCTGTTGCAAAATAACAACTCCCAGTATTGCCGGAAAGCCATTGACTGTCCAGGCATGCTGGGAGTTTTGCAACAGCTGGAAGCACCCTGTTTGGGAATCATTGGCAAAGAATACCCCTGTGTCCACCCCTATGCAAGTCCCTAATTTAGGCCTCAAATGCACATGGCGCTCTCTCACTTTGGAGCCCTGTCGTATTTCAGGGCAACAGTTTTGGGACACATATGGGGTATCGCCGTACTCGGGAGAAATTGCCTTACAAATTTTGGGGGGCTTTTTCTTCTTTAACCCCTTATGAAAAGGTGAAGTTGGGGTCTACACCAGCATGTTAGTGTAAAAAAATTTATTTTTTACATTGACATGCTGGTGTTGCCCTATACTTTTCATTTTCACAAGAGGTAAAAGGGAAAAAAGACCCTCTAAATTTGTAATGCAATTTCTCCCGACTACGGAGATACCCCATATGTTGGCGCAAAGTGCTCTGGGGGCACACAACAAGGCCCAGAAGGGAAAGTGCACCATGTACATTTGAGGCGATTTGCACAGGGGTGGCTGATTGTTACAGCAGTTCTGACAAACGCAAAACAATAAATATCCATATGTGACCCCATTTTGGAAACTATACCCCTCACGGAATGTAATAAGGGGTGCAGTGAGAATTTACACCCCACTGGCGTATGACAGATTTTTGGAACAGTGGTCCGTGAAAATGAAAAATAAAATTTTTCATTTGCACAGTCCACTGTGTCAAATATCTCTCAAATGGCAGTGGGGTGTAAATGCTCACTGCACCCCTTATTAAATTCCATGAGGGGTGTAGTTTCCAAAATGGGGTCACATGTGGGGGGGGTCCACTCTTCTGGCACCATAGGGGCTTCCTAAATGGGACATGCCCCTCAAAAACCCTTTCAGAAAAACTCGCTCTCCAAAATCCCATTGTCGCTCCTTCCCTTCTGAGCCCTCTACTGCGCCCGCCGAACAATTTACATACGCATATGAGGTATTTCCTTACTCGAGAGAAATTGGGTTACCAATTTTAGGGTGATTTCTCTCCTTTTACCCCTTGTAAAAATTCAAAAATTGGGTCTACAAGAAAAATGAAGTGTAAAGTGTAAACAATGTAAAAAATGAAGATTTAGAATTTTCTCCTTCACTTTGCTGCTATTCCTGTGAAATACCTAAAGGGTTAAAACACTTACTGAATGTCATTTTGAATACTTTGGGGGGTGCAGTTTTTATAATGGGGTCATTTATGGGGTATTTCTAATATGAAGACCCTTAAAATCCACTTCCAACCTGAACTGGGCCCTGAAAAAGTACGATTTTGAAAATCTTGAGAAAAATTGGAAAATTGCTGCGGAACTTTGAAGCCCTCTGGTGTCTTCCAAAAGTAAAAACTTGTCAATTTTTTGATGCATACATAAAGTAGACATATTGTATATGTGAATAAATATGTAATTTATTTGGAATATCCATTTTCCTTTCAAACAAAGACTTTCAAAGTTAGAAAAATGCCAAATTTTCAAAATTTTCATGACATTTTTAGATTTTTTACCAAGAAAGGATGCAAATATCAGTGAAATTTTACCAATAACATAAAGTAGAATATGTCACGAAAAAACAATCTCGGAATCAGAATAAGTAAAAGCATTCCAGAGTTATTAATGTTTAAAGTGACAGTTGTCAGATTTTCAAAAAATGCCCAGGTCCTGAAGGTGAAAATGGGCTGGGTCATGAAGGGGTTAAGAATATTAAAGTCACTAGGATTTTTTCCTGTCTATGTAGACATACCGTATTCTCAATTTTCAATTCTTGTTTTCTTGAGGAAACTTTAGTTCTGATGTCTACAGCTTTTTGGTCACAATTAAAGAAGAGAACTGCAGACCAATTTATTCCAAACAAAGTTTACTGAACCTTTTTTTAAGTTCAGCCGCACAGCAATCTTGGCGGACACAAATCCTAAATGAGGCACAAAGGCTTAGTGGTTACATTCAGACTAGGCGGAACTTTTACTTAATTATTTCACTGCAGCTTTAACAAGAATACAACATTGTTCAATATCTTAAATTAGTTATAATATCATGTTATTTTCAAGGAATGACCTTCTTGGGTACACAAGACAATACCTGCTTATCATTTCCTTCCTTATATCTCTTGTGGTGTTCCGGTACAGTATTGCTTACTGTACCTTGTGTGCTGGGTCCCCAAAGTCAGAGTTCCTTGGTACCGTTGGGGTCCGCTTGCTGAGATACTCTCTAGTCACCTCTTCATTCTTTAATTTTATGTGTTACATGTATATAATTAGTATAATGTATTGATTAGAGATGAGCGAACTTACAGTAAATTCTATTTGTCACGAACTTCTCGGCTCGGCAGTTGATGACTTATCCTGCATAAAGGAGTTCAGCTTTCAGGTGCTCCAGTGGGCTGGAAAAGGTGGATACAGTCCTAGGAGACTCTTTCCTAGGACTGTATCCACCTTTTCAGCCCACCGGAGAACCTGAAAACTGAACTCATTTATGCAGGATAAGTCATCAACTGCCGAGCCGAGAAGTTCGTGACGAATCGAATTTACTGTAAGTTCGCTCATCTTTAGTATTGATTTATATAGTGTCTGCAGGACCTTAGGTCACATGACTTATGTTTCTACTGTGATGGTATGCTAAAGGACCTTCTAGGTCACGTGAGTAGTCACATGTTCTACCATAATCCTTTGTGTAAAGGACTGACAGTTGGGATTAACCAATCATCTCAAGGCCAGCCCCTGCCCATATAAGGGAGCTGCCAGCCAATCCTCGCTCTTGGATTCCGGACTAGCAAAGAGAGGAGATCCGTGTGACTTACAAGACAAAACAAGGCCTGAAGCCTAACAATCTCGCAACTTACTAATCGTGAGTTACTAAATCAAATCCCCGCTAAAGCTAGCATGACTGCTGGATCTAAATCCAGCGGAACAGCTTAAATCAATCTCCAGAGCTTATACTCACAAGGCCCCAACCAACTGTCAGGATCCTCATAGACTGTACATATGTAAAGACTGTTCATCTTTTACCTCTGCATAAAAAAGTAAAGTAAAGTTTCCTACAGTTTTTTGAATCTCCGGTTGTGGACAATCATTTATTCCTCCCTATCGTTTTTGGAATGGGTGGCGATAGGACAAGTATATATCGAGGAGTCCTCACCCTGGCATCACGGCAGTTAAGGATTAGACCAGCACCCTTTCATCACTGCACAGCTACACCCCCACAAGCTTACCACACTCTAAACTACTTTCTTCTGACAGTTCCTGACCATGATCTGGTCATGATGCAGTTTTCTCTAAAAACACACTAAGGACTATCTATAGTCTTGTTTATGTGGACCTCACTCTCACAGACTCTACTTTACCATCTGTTCTACTTTGTCCTGGGCCCAGCCCAGCACTGACACACCTAGACCTACTATTGTAGGCCACACTACACTACTAACCTTCCATGTTACTCACTGCTTGCCTTCTACTGGTTACTCAACATCAGAGTAACCACTGTCACTTCTAGGCTTCTTATGTAGCTACTCCCCTCCCCCATGGTTTGCCACCCAGAAGACTGGCATTCCTTTTATCAACCATGGCAATAGGGTATAAATGCACTGCTGGATGTTGCAGTGCACTGTTTTACAGGACCTACAAAAAATAAGACATTTACATATATAATTAGAAAAAAGAAAAATATTCCCAGTTCCTGACAAAGACAGATGTGTCAGCAGAGAGCACTGTGGTCAGACTGGAAAGAACTCCAGAAAGAAATACAACTTCCTGTGTAGCAAACAGCAACTGATAAGTACTGGAAGGATTAAGATATTTTAATAGAAGTAATTTACAAATCTGTTTTACTATCTGGAAGGCAGTTGTATTTCTTTCTGCAGTTCTTTTCAGTCTGACCACAGTGCTCTCTGCTAGACATGTGCAATTCGTTTCGGACGTAATTAGTTTTAGTCCAAATTGTTCATATTTCGTACATTCGGATTGATCCGAATGTGCGAAATATTTAGATCCGAATTAATCCAAATCCGTAACAAAACAAATTGTACATGCCTATGAAATTGTGAAAAACAATTTTTTTTTGTTAAAACAAAATTTGTTTTCATTTAGAAGCAAGGGACCATTTAATAATGTGTGTTTCACTTTTTTTTCTATTTTTTTCATTTTTTAGGTAGTACTACTACTCCCAGCATGGAACAGACTGTTCCATGCTGGGAGTAGTAGTACCTATACTTATAGACATATCGTCCCGGATGTTAGCCGTGACACCCGATGCCATCGTCCACAATATAGCAGAGATGTGGAGCAGCTCTATACAGCGCTCACATCTCTGCTCTATACTCCTGACAGTGATGTGGATAGAACATTACTCATTCATATTTTCCGCCCAGAGTGAGGATTGGCCGGATGGTTGCAGCCAATGACAACTCCCGGCCGGAGTATAGAGCAGAGATGCGAGTGCTGTATACAGCCACTCCACATCTCTGCAATAAGGTACGCGATCCCTGTCTGCGGATGCACTTGTGTATACTGGGGATTGCGATACTCTGAAAAAAGAGAAGACAGCTCCGGTTCAGATACATTCCGATGGGGTCTCCCTGGATCATGGTGAAGGTATATAAGGAAACCTTACAGGTTAGCTTGAGTATTGCAGTTTGCCTGCTTTGGAATCGGCAGGTGTCATGTTGATTCTTGTCTGCCGGAGTCTTTGCATTTTTGCAGTGCTGGAGACCCTCTAGTTCTGGCCCACCTTGCTGTGCATGGTATCTCATTCATGATTCACACAGTTAGTTATGGGGATCACAATGGTATATTATAGAGAGTCGGTTATTTATATCTACAATTTTTTTATTTGTATTTTTATGTAGTGCTGGAGACATGGAGTTCAAACCCACTTTATGAGTCCCCCCTAGTTTTCTTTGGGGTGGGGGCCATTGTGTATTGGGAAAAAGGAGTTTTTCGGCAGAGTTATAATATAGGTCCAGGGTAGGGTTAATTGGTGCGGGCAACATTATATCGACTGTATGATGTTGAGGTATTATGAACAGATATATATGAGAGTGAGGTATAATGATGTGGTTGTTGGGGTATATATATATATATATATATATATATATATATATTTAAAAATACATGTATATACCAACAACCACATCATTATACCTCATTCTCATATATATCTGTTCATAATACCTCAACATCATGCAGTCGATATAAGGTCACCCGCACCAATTAACCCTACCCTGGATCTATATTACAACTCTGCCGAAAATCTCCATTTTCCCACTACACAACGGCCCCCACTCCAAACAAAACTAGGGGGGACTCATAAAGTGGGCTTGAACTCCAGGTCTCCAGCACTACATAAAAATACAAATAAAAACATTGTAGACATAAATACTCAACTCTCTATAATATACCATTGCGATTCAAATAACTAAATGCGTGAATTATGAATGAGATACCATGCACAGCAAGGTGGGCCGGAACTAGAGGGTCTCCAGCGCTGCAAAAATGCAAAGACTCCGGCAGACAAGAATCAACATGACACCTGCCGATTCCAAAGCAGGCAAACTGCAATACTCAAGCTAACCTGTAAGGTTTCCTTATATACCTTCACCATGATCCAGGGAGACCCCATCGGAATGTATCTGAACCAGAGCTGTCTACTCTTTGTTCAGACTTTAAGAGATTGCGATCGCCAGTATATACAAGTGCATCCGCAGGCAGGGATTGCGTTCCTCATTGTGCACAAATATATCTGCAAACAGCTTGTTACAATGAAACAAAACTCCAGTACTTCTCTCAATTTGATTTGAACTAAATATAGATCTGGTACAGCAGAGTGGGCTCCAGAAGGAAGGACTCCAGCGCTGCAAAAGACCGAAGCATACCCATACAACAAATTCACCTGACTCATTCATATTTTCTGCCCAGAGTTGTGATTGGCCGGATGGTTGCAGCCAATCACAGCTCTGAGGGAAATATGAATGAATGAGTGGCCGGAGTACAGAGCAGAAATGTGAGCGCTGTATACTGCTGCTCTGCATCTCTGCTATAGACAGGATGATCACATTGGATGTCAGTAGTGATACCCGCCGTGATCTGGTCTTACTTACAGTTACTACTACTCCCAACATGGAGCACACTCTTTCCATGCTGGGAGCTGTAGTACCTGCATTAATAGACAGATCGCAGCAAGTGTAACTGCCGTCACTCCCGCTGCGATATGTCTATTAATGCAGGTACTACAGCTCCCAGCATGGAAAAAAGTGTGCTCCATGTTGGGAGTAGTACCTGCAGTTAAGGAAAGATCACAGTGGATGTCACTCCTGACACCCGCTGTGATCGTTCTGTACAATGTATAGATGAGGCGGCCGCTTCTCTGGTCCCCTTCACTGACGTATATACACCTATTCCTATTTTCCACAGAGTTGTGATAGGCTGAAACCATCTGGCCAATCACAGCTCTCTGCGGTAAATATGAATAGGTATATATATACATCAGTGCAGGGACCATAGAAGAGCCGCTGCATCTATACATTATACAGGACGATCACAACGGGCGATCTGTGTATTAGTACAGGTACTACTACTACAGTGTGTTCCATGCTGGGAGTAGTAGTACTACCTAAAAAATTTAAAAAATAAAGAAAAAGTGAAAAACACACACATTACATTTTTATTATTGTCGAATACATTTTTAGTGCCCTACCCGCCCGCATAAATTGATACCTGTTTATAAATTAATAAAAAATTTGTTATAAAAAAGATAAATTTCGTTAGATACAATTTTTTCCTTCACTACTGAATCTTTTTTATTTTAGTTTTTTAATGATACCCTACAAAATTTTATTAAAAAATAATCTCCATCTCCAATAACCATAAAAACGAATAACAAAATCAGCCGAAAACTAAAATAAAACTAACGACATGTATAACGAATAGATCTGAAATAACGAATTCATCCGAAAGCCGAACAGTTTCCGAATAGAACCGAAAAAAAATATCCGAATGCATCCGAAAACAGAATAAAACGAACTACTGTATCCCAAAGGTTTAACAGAACCAAAACATTTTTAATCCGAAAAAACAAAACAAAGAAACGAAGCAATATTTTTGGTTGTGCACATGTCTACTCTCTGCTGACACCTCTGTCCATATCAGGAACTGTCTAGAGCAGGAGAGGTTTGCTATGGGGATTTGCCTGTACTCTGGACAGTTCCTGACATGGACAGAGGTGTCAGCATAGAGCACTGTGGTCAGACTGAAAATTATTTAAGAAAGAAATACAAAGAAATTCCTCTTGAGCATACAGCAGCTGATAAGTACTGTAAGGATAAAGATTTTTTACATTGAAGTAATTTACAAATCTCTGTAACTTTCTGTCACCAGCTGATTTAAAAACATTTTTGTTTCCATTGGAGTACCCCTTTAATAGAAACTAACAATGTATGGAATGATCAGTTGCCTATTGACTGGTAAGCAGTTGCAGAATGTGTTTTGCTTTATTGTGACTTATCTTTGAGCTTCGAGTCCCTATTATATCTGGCCGCACATGTCTAGGAGTAGCAGTCACATAATGATAAAGACCATGGAAAATTTGCACCTGTTCTCCTCACTTTGTAAAGTCTTCAAAAGACAACTCTTTTTTTTTCCACCTGAGAAATGCAAAGCAAGTGACTCCTAAAGTGTCCTAAATCTAGGACCAATACTATGCAATAATTACTTTCAATTTACACTGGAGAATATGAAAAATCTACATATTCATGTTGCCCGGTTCTAAAAATACAATACTTCATAACATTTTCCATATTTATGACGGTGATTTGAAGGAAGGCAAAGCCAAAGCTAGGATTAATCTTTGAGAAGATTATGAAATTGTCATCATGTTGGTTTGAATGAATACAGTATATATATAAAGTCACAGATTTAACCATGACACAGCGGAGGATTCTAGGCGATGCTAAAACATTGGCAAAAATAGACACTTGTTATGATAACTCATTTGTTTTTCCCTTAGATGTTTTATTTATATAAAAACAAGACTCAACGGATGAGGGAATCTAGAGGGGAGGGGGGCGCAGTCTTCCTCATTAGTGTATCCTGTTATTTTATAACATGAAGTCATTGTTGCTTGAAATAAACTATATTATATAGAACAGATTCTGCGGTGCAAGTCTTTATTTATCGGTGCATATTAAATACCAAAACCGCAAGACGGCAGGGTCCACAGGTACAGGTAAATAGCCGCTTTCGTGCCGACCACCTTCTTAAGACCATGTGTGGGGCAAAAGTGGCTGTGTCCTGTACCTGTGGACCCTGATGTCCTGTGTTTTTAGTATATAATATGCACAAAGAAAGGCTTGCACCGCAGAAGCGACTCTGGACTGTAAGTACCCCCCTTTTCTTTTCATTCTTGCATTGTATCATGGATGTACCTATGGGTTGGAGCACACAGATATATTCGCCAGGTGTTATGCTGCAGAAATAGTCCTGCTGCGTGGACTCCGGTCTCGGCTGATGTAAGCAATTAGAGCAGTCAGACAGTGCCGATCTTTGTCTCCTCCTGCTTTATTATATAGAACCCTTACTTTTTCTTGCGATCTAATACGTCCTTTATTCTTCTATAAATGTTAAATCTGTCATCAGTATCACCCTCACTAAACTGTTATAGAGGCTTGTAATGCGGGTGACATTGATTGAAACGATACTTACATCGTCCTGATCCATCACTGCGTTCAAACGTTATCCCGCTTTTTTGCTGTATGCTAATGAGCTACTTGGGGCAGGTGCATGTTCCAGAGGAAGTTGTGTAATTCTTTTCAGTCTGATTACAGTACTCTCTACTGCAACCTCTGTCCATGTCAGGAACTGTTCATAGTAGAAGCAAACCCCTCCTGCTTTGGACAGTTCTTGACATGGACACAGTGGGCAGCATAGAACACTGTAGTCAGACTAGAAAGAACTACAAAACGATACTTACATCGTCTGGATCCATCGCTGTGTTCCAACATTATTCCGCTTCTTCGTGATATGTTAATGAGCTCCTTGGAGCAAGGCTGGAGCAGCGTTTTCTTCCCCGGGCACAGTGATGTCAGCGCTGCCGAGTCGGCGCACCACCCGGCTCATCAATATTTATATTCCCCCATCCCTGCTTGCTTTGTCTCTGACACAGCAGCACTGGGAACGGTAACGCCACTGCTGCTGGATCTGCTCTCCGCCTGGCTCATCCCTATTCATATTCTCTTCTCCCTGTTCGGACAGAGCGCTGACCCGGTAGCGGTGGCGTCCCCATATCCGGGAATGCAAGCATAGCTTCGGCCATGCCCTGAGCAGCCCATTCCACATGAAATATCAGAATAACACCTGAACCCAGGAATGGATCAGGACGAGGTAATTATCGCTTTCGCTTTAATCAGTGTCACCCGCACTACAAGCCTGCATGTGATACTGATAGCAGATTTCCTTTAACCTTCTGTGATTAAAAGAGTTTATATCCTCAGTGGCAAACTGGCAATACTTCAGTAGATTATGGTGAGGGAGCTGTGACCAGTTAGGTATTTCTACTGTGCAGTATTACATGGCGGCCATTCAGATGAATAATCATCTATGTAATAAGAGGATGGCTCAAAACCACCAAAATAGTAGTAGTAGCATGCATAGAGCAGCTCTCCATACTGGCTCATAGAGGGGAATCCTGAACAAAGGCCCCCTCTATGATATCTATATTCTGTAATTGGGCAGGTTGTCCTGATATTTTGTACATTTTATGTAGATTTTTATCTATACCCCTTCTTTTGGATATTCCAATGTAGAACACTTTATGAAGGCCATATTTTTAATGAAAATGAGAAATCCTCCCCAATAATTTTTGTTTCCCATACAGCTGAACTTCCATAGCCCCAACTGCTATATGGTAACCATCCTACTTTTACTGTAGATTAAAATCTTTAATGTTCACATTTGCACTATTATGGTAACAAATAATAAATATGGAACACAAATGTAATTAAGCAATGGAACACCACTGAAATTAAGTCATTGAATGCAGTAAAGAAAATTTCCACCAAAAATGTTATGTTTAATATGTATAATAAATTTGCAGACATTTTGGCTACTTCCATGATTTCTCATTTACTATATGTAATATTTTTACCTCTGTGTGAAAATGTTCTTTTTAATTGTTTATGGAAGTGATGTTAAACTCATACCCAAAGGTCGGTCGCACTACAACCTCATAGGCCTATTGTGTGGAGATAACATTTTTTTAAGAAAGGACCTGAGTGCTGAAATATAAAATATGAAGCACTAGCACCTGACCATATGCCCTTAGATCTTTTATGACTAGGTAAGGCACTGTTTTATATATTTACCTGTATATACTTTACTTCCCACTGCTACTGTTCCAGCTGCTTGTGATCCCTAGTGGTCACCATTTCTTCCTGCTTCCAAAGACATGAATTCCTGCAGGAGCTGCCTACGCAATGGTGACACACCACAGCCAGTGATTGCCTACTGGGTCAACATTTCATTGGAAGCAGAAAGGAATCACTATCACCAGGGACCAGGAGCATCCAGACTGGCAGCAGTAAGGGATCAGGGCAGGTGAGTATGCTTTTTTTTTTTTTTTTTAGCAAATAAATGGAAAAAGTAGTTCCTGGACAACTTCTTTAGGGCCTTGGAAAAGACAAATGTATATGTTACACTTCCTTTCAACCAAAATAAAGTTCAGACATGAATGATTCTCCACTCTGTTGGGAAGGGAGCACTATAATATTTTTGCCAACTTTGATATTAGCATTGGGTACACATACTTTTGCTTTTGTGCATGTATATATGTATTGGTTTTTCATATGGTTCTGGTTCTGAATGTGCTTCTTCTGTATTTTGTCAAAAACATATAGAATGTTTGATATGTGACTCTATAACGGACTTCTGTTTGGGCTGGCCACTACTGAATTAAAGGGGTACTCCAGTAGAAGACACATGTTTTTAAATCAACTGGTGACATAATTTTTACAGATTTGTAAATTACATCTATTTAAAATTCTATGTAAGTCTTTCAGTAGTTATCAGCTGCTGAATGCTCCAGAGGAAGTTGCATAGTTTTTTCCAGTCTGTCCACAGTGCTCTCTGCTACCACCACTGTTCATGTCAGGAACTGTTCAAAGTAGAAGCAAATCCCCAAAGCAAACTAATCCTGCTCTGAAAAGTTCCTGACATGGACAGAGGTGTCAGAAGGGAGCACTGTGGTCAGACAGAAAATAACCACTCAACTTTATCTGAAGCATACAGCAGATGACAAGTATTAAAAATATTAAGCTTTATAAATTGACATAATTTACAAATCTATTTAACTTTGTGGCACCAGTTGATTTAAAAACAGTTATTTTTCCCACCAGAGTACCCTTTTAAGGATTTAAAATGTAAGTTTTATTAGATACCACCAAGAGCAGATAAGTTAAAGGTGTAATCCGCCTCTAGGCATCTTATCCCCTGTTCAAAGAATAAGGGATAAAATGTCTGATTGTGGGGCTCCTGCCGCTGGGGACCCCTGTGATCTCTACTGCAGCACCCCCGTTTCTCAGCTGCACAGAGCGAGGATCGATCTGTGGCTGATGACGGGTGATGCAGGGAATGGAGTTTCGTGATATCATAGCCCCGCCTCCTCATGACCTCTCGCCCCACCCCTCATTACAAGTTTATGGGAGGGGGCATGAACTGGAATATATTTAATCATATTCAACATACTATTCTAGTCAACACCAGACGACCATTAAGTAATGTACTGGGATGAGTAACAATCACATTCAATCTTCTTGAAGCAAAAGGTGATATAAGAAAAAAACAATGACAGAATCATAGCGGACCTGACCTCTACATCTTTTAACATCAGTAAACATTTATCACACAGTATTTTCACACAGAACCCAATATGAGTGACATTTTAAAGTTACTCTTTTTAATGTACCAGTTAGTTAGTTTTAGTTTCCCCAAAATATTAGTTTTAACATAATTTCAGTTTTTTTATGTGCGCGATTTGTTCAAAGAAATTTTAAAATAAGAATTTGGATCATCACAATGAATTGATGCGGATACATGCAGAAATATAATTCATAAATATGTATCTACATATCAAAGGGAATATATACCGTAATCAGAAAAGAACACATTTATTGTATCATATTTTATTAGGACTCATTTTTAAAATATCTTTTTTTTATTTAGCTATTCATATTAATATGATTCTAAAATATTCTTATTTTTATCTTAGCCATCTTAGCAGAAGCAATGTTTTTCTCTGTCAGCTTTGGTGTGTAGACTGGTGCAGAGTCAGGAAAGGGTGAGAGATTTAAAGGGGCACTCCGGTGGATTTTTTTTTTTTTTTAAATCAACGGTTACCTGAAATTAAACAGATTTGTAAATTAATTCTATTAAAAAATCTTAACCATTCCAATATTTATCAGTAGGGATGAGCGAATCGAATCAGATGAATCCGAATTTATTACGAATTTCAGGAAAAATTCGCTTTGCAGTGAATATCACCACGATTCGATTGCACAAATCACTTAATTAAACTCCATTTAGTGCTGTCCAGGCTCCAGGGCATCTATGTTTTGGCTACACATGTCAGGACATGGGGCAAGGAATGCTGGGAAGGCAGGAACAAGGGCAGGCGGGATGACCCTAAATTACATGCAGCATGCAGCCTATCAGCAGCCAGCCACCCCTGTGATATCACAGCCCTATATAATTTTCAGCCATCTTGCAGCCACTCACATCAGCGTTCTATTGCAGAGAGATAGGGACAGAGACCTGTGTGTTGCACAGAAAAGCATTTTTAGAGCAGTGATTCACCTCAAGCCCAAATCCAGCCTAGAAGCACTGATAGGGAAGGGAGAGAGATTGAGAGAGAAAGTGCATTTGTAGGTATATTGCAGCAGCAATTCACCTCAAGCCCAAATCCAGCGTAGAAACACTGATAGGGAAGGGAGAGAGATTGAGAAAGAGAGTGCAATTTTGGGTGTAATACACAGCGACTGTGCTGCAGCACTGGTGTGTACAACAACTAAAAATCTAAGAGTAGCCAGCCAGTTAGGGTGAGCAGAGCACTAAAAGCCACAATCACCTGCTCTTAGTACCTAATACTGGTTGAGTGGCGGAGAATATTCTCCGCTATTAAGTGTAACCTGTGCGTACATAGGTGGTGTACCATTTTGTTCCGGTTAAAGTCTTAAGGGCCTAGTTAATGTGAAAGGCCAGCCAAAAGTACACACCTGCTGGTGTTCTAGACAAATACTGTTTTAAGGGTAGTGGAGCACATTGTATCTCCCCTCATAAGTGCATACCATGAGCATACACACATCTAAGTGGTATGCCATTTTGTTCCTGTTAAAGTCTTAAGGTCTTAGTTACTGTGAAAGGCCAGCAAAAAGGTTCCATCTCCAGGCTATCTCATTCAGCCACTATATGGTCTCCTCATGCTGCCGCCCACAGGCCACCATGCTGAAACAATCACTAGAATGGCTGAAGCCTTTAGCTGACAGGAAACCTTAGGTACTCCTGGAGGGATCGTTGTGCGGTATACAGGATTGGAAAACTTTACTAATTAATTCCCATAAAACTAACAAGTCCACTCTTAGATTGAACAAAATGGTTTCAGACAATATTAAGGTATGGAACATTAGGCCTAACAGCAGCTCCGATTCCGCCAGTAATACACTTGTCAATTTGACCTTGCCATCTGTCAGGCATTTCACTCCGATTTCTAACCTTGACGTATGGGTAGAGAAAGACATTACTTTATTGACCCACTTATACAAAGATGATAAGCTTTTATCCTTCGAGGAATTACAAAATACACATCATTTACCGGACTCTCAGAGGAAAACATATGACATTATTGTTAAACACCTTAAGAAATTCCCTAAACCTAATGTAATAATGATATATACATCTATAATAGTCCACAACACTCCAAGTGGGAAAAAGAATTAAACATTATTATTTCTAATTACGAATGGGCTCAAGCTTATCTGACATTAAAGAAGGCTACATCTTGTATTGGACATAAGGAGCAATTTTTCAAAATGACATCCAAATGGTATCACACCCCTGCTAAGCTTCATTCTATGATACCCACTTACTCCCAGTTATGCTGGCGAGGATGTGGGCAGGTAGGCACTATTAGCAATGTCTTTTGGACATGTCCTACGCTACATAACTTGAAAAAGGGCATTGATGAGTTAATAAAACTAATATCAAGTAAATCAGTTTCTTTGTCTAGCAAACTAGCACTTTTAAATATAGGCCTGCATGCTGTAGATCTTAGATTTAGGACAACTATCTGCCACATTTTAATAGCTTACAGGACACACATTGCAGCCAGGTGGAAGACTCCATCTGTACCGGCTACTGATGACATTATTGACGCTGTCAAGACCAACTGTTTCTACGAAATAACGTACGCATGGAAGTTAAATACCAGAGCTGACTGCGAGTCTAGATGGTGCAGCTGGACGAAACATTATCCACAGTCCCAACTATTGCACGTTTCACACTTAAATGGCGTTACTTGTGTTTCAGTGTTCATAGTACCGTTTTGGTGTGTAGACTGTACCAAGGGCTACGTACACATATACAGAGGTCATTACATGATGTATGGTATATTCTCCAAATACTTTATATGGCTGCCTGTGGCGAGAGAGGGGAGGACTGCGGGATCCTGCATAAATTTAGTTGCTGATGGACTACTTCAGGTATAGTAAAGTTATTAGTTATCTGTTCATTTAATTAATGGTAAATGTCATAGATTTTTCCAACACATACCGGATATGCTTATACAATATCCAATGGATCTGATCAATTATTATTATTTTTTTTAAAGTGTATCTAAACTGAGTGATAATTTCTAAAGAATTTGTATGATTCTGTTCTATTTATTTCTGTATTGTTCTTTTGGCTGTGTTTGTTATCTATTGGCCAATTCTGTTTTGTGAAAAAAAATTCTGGAAAAATTCTATAACAATTATTTGAACCTCATGCTGCCGCCAACTCCAGGCTGTGTCGTTCAGCCACTATATGGTCTCTTCTTGCTGCCGCCAACTCCACGCTGTGTCATTCAGCCACTGTATGGTTTCTTCATGCTTCCGCCACCTCTAGGCTGTCACTGTACCGCCATGTGGTCTCCTCATGCTGCTGGCACATTAAATAAAACTTTTTAGGTTCATGTATTTGAAATCTTCAATTTAAATGTTAAAAAATATCTTTAATCTTTTCAATTGTGAGGCCCTATGGTCACGTCAGGCTGTTGCTACCTCCAAGCTGGGTCATTCAGCCACGATATGATCTCCTCTTGCTGCCACCACCTCCGTGCTGTGTCATTCAGCCACTATATGGTTTCCTTATACTGATGCTACCTCCAGGCTCTGTCATTGTGCCGCTCTGACAGTGATTCTAATAGCAATTATCTGCATGTCATACTGAATAACAGTATTATTTCACTAAGGCTACTTTCACACTATGGTTCATAAATCTGTTATGAAACATCCGTTATATTCAATTCTATACTGATTTAACGGACGTTCTATAACGGATGAATAAAACGATTATTATGGATGAATAGATTTCTAACGTCCGTTAATTAAACAGATGAATGTTTATCCGTTATTATCCGTATTATTAACGTCCTTTATATTCACCTTTGTTTGACCTCTCCCTACCTGCACACCTTGCAACAGCTGAAGCTCCTCCTCCTACCTGAAGGGGAGGGTATAAAAGCATGCCACAATGTCGCAGAGTGCCACCACACGGTCAAAAATATTCATGTACACTCCCCTAGCAAGAACATGCATGCCCCAATACAAAAAGCATGCATAAACAACCATGGACTGCAAAAGCCCATCACATGGCAGTGAGAAAAATGTCGCTGAGTGCCATCACATGGTCAGAAATGTTCATGCACGCTCCCCTAGCAATAGCATGCCTGCCCCCATACAAAAAGCATGTATAAACAACCGTACACTGCAAAAGCCCATCACATGGCAGCGAGAAAAATGTCGCAGAGTGCCACCACACGGTCAGAAATGTTCATGCACGCTCCCCTAGCAATAGCAAGCATGCCCCCTATAAAAATTTGCTTTATTAAAAAGCACACATATACACAAGCACATGTTCACCAATATAGTGATAAAGTCACAAAAAATATGCACAAAAACAGCCATCCATGTACCCACCTGCTATACAAAGTTTTTGGTTCGCGGACTGCGGCGGATAGTGGCGGATGGAGGCGGATGAATACGGATACCCAGAACAGACTCCTACTGGTGCCTCCTGCTGTCTGACCAGGAAGTAGAGGGGGTGTGTGAGCACTACTTAACTTTCCCATGTGACTTCAGGAGTGTGAAGTCTCTACTGAGCATGCTCAGTAGCACTAACGGACGTTAAATTAACGGACAATAACGGGTGTATTTTGTAACGTCCGTTACACCATAAACTTCAATGTTAATAATTAACGGATGTTCAATGATCCGTTAATTATAAACGGAAAAAAAATACTACATGTCCGTTCTATTCTTCCGTTATAACTAACGGACGTTAGTTTAACAGAACAAAAAAGGTACAAACGGAAGATTAAAAAATCCCATAGACTTTAATGGGATTTATTAACGGAAGTTTAAGGATCCGTTATAAAAGACTTTATAACAGAATTTCATAACGGATCTTTAAACGGAAGAACTTTATAGTGTGAAAGCAGCCTAACTCATCACACTCCCTATGCGTGTTACAGCAAGAAAATGTGTTCTACACCCCTATTAAGGCCATTTTTAATAGAGAATCCCCGCAAATAAATTTGGACCGAACCACATTTTTTGGGAAAATTTGGTGAATCGGCAGAATCAAATTTTTCTAAAATCCCCTCATCTCTACTTATCAGGTTCTGTATACTACAGAGGAAGTTGAGTTGTTCTTTTCTGTCTGACCACAGTGCTCTCTGCTGACACCTCTGTCCATATCAGGAACTGTCCAGAGGAGCAGGAGAGGTTTGCTATGGAGATTTGCTCCTGCTTTGGACAGTTCCTGACACAGACAGAGGTGTCAGCAGAGAGCACTGTGGTCAGTCATTTACAAATCTGTTTAACTTTCTGGAGCCAGTTGATATGAAATAAAAATGTTTTCCACCAGAGTACCCCTTTAACAACAGTTCTACTGTCAACCTGGGGACTTAGATATGGAAGAAGAGAAACATCAAGTCTGTCTCCAAGGGGCTACAATTCATAGTGGCAGACTGTGCAGCTGCAATGCGGCCCATATTGAGAGAGGGAGCCCTTTCCTGGTTGGTCCCATTCCATTTTCTATTAGTAAGAACCTGTGGCAGACGCCTATGTCCAAAGAACAGAATTGTCAGCAAATTAATGGAGGGGAGAGTACTGACATTAGGGGAGAGTACTGACAATAACCCTTAAAGAACACAAGGTTTTTTCATTTTTGCACTTTAATTTATTCCACAGCACCTTCTAAAAATCACAACACTTTCAATTTTAAACCTACTGACCCATATGAGGGCTTGTTTTTTGCACCACCAAGTTTACTTTGTAATTATAGCAATAGTTTCACTACAAAATCTATGGCAAAACCAAAGAAAAAATATTTGTGGGGCAAAAAACTGAAAAAAAAAACAAAACCAAAACACCATTTTGTAATTTTGAAGTCTTCCAATTCTATGCAGTGCAGTTTTCTGTAAGAAATGACACATTGGCCCTCATTTACTAACATGATTCCAACTCTTTTTTTTGTTGGGTTTTGCACCTAAATTCTGTCGCAATCATTCAGAGTGAAAAAAAACTACATAATGAGCGCTGTTTTCAGGAAAAGGGTCGTGTTCCCTACATTTCAGCCAAAATCACTCTTCTTTTCCTAAAGCCACTCTGAAATCCATGTGAATTATCTGGGAAGAAAACCCAACATTTTAAAGCATGTATAAAGTTTCAGAGGAGTGGAGTAAATTCTCTGGCTGCTTGCTCCTTCGCCTGCCTCGTCTTTTTCAAGCAATCATTACTTGTAATTTAAAAATTTTTTTGCACAGTTTATTTTTTAAGCAAGGTTTTAGCTTTATTAACAATTTTTTTTCTGAGTCTTTCAACACTTTTATTATTTTCCTATCGTTTCAGTAATGATGGTGATTCAATAAAAATAATAATATATATATATATATATATATATATATACTCATTTAATACATCTATCTATGTGTGTCTCCTTCCTTCCTCAGGTCCGAGTTACAGTGTGTGGATACAGTACTTTATATATACATATTTCCACGAATACATTAACCCATTAAACATTTGAAATTTGCGGGGTCTGAATACCAATGGAGGCTGAGTATGACGTCAGCCTCCGGGGTCTATTGGTGGTATATAGGAATGAATGGGCTACATCTATAACATTGTGATTGTTTGCCAGATGAAATCAATGGGCCCATTGTGGTCTAAGGAGATCTTGTGGAAGATAGGCTAGTAAGCTAAACAGCAAGGTCCTTGTAGTAATGTGGATGGGAGACCCTGGTGTGGGTTCAATTCCTCAGTTGATATACAGTGCTGGTGTTAGACCTGAGCAGTTCGCAAAAATGTCTTATTTACCGAATGTCACAGTTTTCAGGCATTCGGACCGATCCGAATGCATGAAAACATATTTTGAACATTCCCGAATAGCCACAATAATACGAATAGCAAAATAACGAATGCATTCATTATTTACCGAATGCATGCAGTAAATAACAAATGCATTCGTTATCCGTAAACGAAAGTAAAGAATTCATTCAAATTTTTATATTGGTCCTTGCGCTAACACTGTTGCGTTACACACTGTGTCTGTTACTGTTACCAGGGTGCCTCCAGCTGTTGCAAAACTACAACACCCACCCAGCATGCCCTGACAGCCAAAGGCTGTCTGGGCATGCTGGGAGTTGCAGTTTTGCAACAGCTGGAGACACCCTGGGTGGTTGACAAACATGCGCTATGTTCTAACTACTTTCATTTTTAAATATCCGTCCATTTTTTCTGAATTGGGTTAATATAGGTCAATGAAATGCATAGTAATTGCCGTGGGAACATTTTTTATTCATAAAACAGCAGGCTCAATTGGATAATTGCCGTGTAGAACGTTTGGGGTCCCAACGTTCTACACGGCAATTATCCAATTAAGTCTGCGGTTTGTTTTGCAACAGCTGGAGGCACCCTGGTAACAGTAACAGAAACAGTGTGTTAGCACAAGTGACATAACAAGTTCTACATAAATCACCCAAACACATCAATCAAATACATAAATCATTCATACAGCATTCATTCATTCATTCATTTATTCATTCATTCAACATTACATTATGTATTAATAATAAATCACATAAAATTATATTATCTTACCTGTCTTCCAATGTTTCGATCTCTGCGGCTGCCCTCTTTTCCTGCACACACACGCTCCCGCTAATGGTCCCCTGCTTAAAAAAGATTTACCCAAATGTACCCGAATACCAAATGTATCCGAAAGAAAATAAAAACCTGAATACCGAATGTATCCGAAAAATCAAACCGAACACCCGAATACCGAATGTATCCGAAAAATCAAAACCGAAAATATTACCGAACTGAAAATTTTGTCGAAAATGAAAAAACTAAACAAAATGAAAATGTTTCTTGTGCACAAGTCTAGTTGGGGTTATCCTTTAATTAAGGATAGACATATATGGGTCAATTGATAGGTAAGAAAGTGTTTAAACCGTGGGAAGTAGGTCAATTGGAGACCATAAATGGGCAACTAGGTTAATTGAAACAGGAGGTAATGTGTGGTATCCAATTGACCTAGTTCTCAAGGTTTAAAAAATCATGTCTATCCTAATTAAAGTATAATCCAAACACTGTATATCAACCAGGGTCTCCCATCCACATTACTACCAGAAGCCTGCTGTTTAGCTTTTTACCCCATTTGCCGCAAGATCTCCACAGACCACAATGGGCAAAAAATTACAATGTTATAGATCTAGCCCATTCATTCCCATACACCACCAATAGACCCGGGAGGCTGATGTCATACTCAGCCTCTAATGGCATTCAGACCAGGCAAATGTCAAATGTTTAATGGGTTAATGTATTCATGGAAATATGTATATATAAAACTGTAACTGGGACCTGAGGAAGGAGGGAGCTCCTCAGAAACGCGTAGTCCTACCATGTATTGCCACTTTTTATGATTTTCAATAAAAAGCAATTACGAATCTATACCCGACTCCTGTGTCACCACGCCGGTGTAGCGCTCCGAAGTAGAATATTCACTGGAAGGTCAAGGAAACCCTTGCTGGGATTCCCACCTCCCACATCTGTACTTCTGTAGAAGAAACCCTGCGACAGAAATAAACCTGCCTATGACAGAATTTAAAGTACGACAGAACCATGCGACAGAAATTACAGTGCAACAGAATTTTTCCCTGCGACAAAAAATATCGGGAAAAGTGCGATAGATTAGTAAATACCAAGTGAAAAAAAGGTTGAAAACAGAAAAAGGAAACACAAATTGACACTCCACTCAGTAAATGATGGCCATTATCTTTATTTTGTAGGTCCATATAGTTAAAATGATACCAAATTTATATAAGTTTTATTTTGTTTTACTTTTTATAAACTTTTTGTACAAAAATGAGTATGTTTAAAATTGTCCTCTTCTGACCCCTATAACTTTTTTTTATTTTTCCGAATATGGGACTGTCTTAGGGTTAATTTTTAGAATTTGTATTGGTACCATTTTTGTTTTGATGGATCTTTTTGATCGCTTTTTATACATTATTTCAGTATATTCAAAGTGACCAAAAATATGCAATTCTGGAAAATTGCAATTTTTTTTTCATATACGCCATTGACCATGCATTGAACATTATATTTTCATATTTCGGACATTTAAGCACGCAGCGATACGATATATGATTATTTTTGTTTATATATATATTTTTTATGGGAAAAGGGGGGTGATTCGAACTTGTATTAGAGAAGAGGTTAATTTACATTTATTAACTATTTTCATTTTTTTTTACACCATTTTTTAGCTCCCATAGGGGACTATAACATGCAATCCTTTGATTGCATACACTGTTCACTGCTGTGCCATAGCATAGCATTTATCAGTGTTATCAGTGTCCCCATATGCAAGGGTGTTTTTTTGTTTTTTTTTCTACATCTTAAGACCCATGCAAATTTATGGGACTTCCAGTACATCTCCTGATCACGTTATTCTTGAGCTGTCGAGATTGCCCGGGACTTTTAAACATCTTGCTGGACAGGCAGGCAGGTGCAGAGAATAGACAGTGCAGTGGACAGCATATGAGGACATAAGGGATATGAGGTTGTGATATGAAGACAGGATATGAGGTCCGAATATGAAGACTGGATATGAGTTCGGCATATGTGGACAGGATACCAGGTACGAGATATGAGGATGAATATGAGATCGGGATATGACGTTGGGATATAAGGTCAAGATATGAGGAAGAGATATGAGGATGGAATATGAGGTCAGGGTATGAGGTCAAGATATGAAGATGTGATATAAGGACAGAATATAAGGTTGGAATATGAGGTCAGGATATGAGGATGTGATATAGGGTTAGGATATGAGGTTGGGATATGAGGTCGGGATATGAGGTCAGGATAGGACCACAAGGTTTAAGTAGAAAAACCGGGCAACTCTGAACACTTAGCTAATCAGATATTAACCACATAAGGATCGCTCAAGTCCTCCAGCATGGAACCTAAAGAGCTTATAGTGGGGATACTAAGGTGGGGGGATCCACCTCTATGATGTCCATATGCCCTAATAGAGTTTATGGACAGAGGTTGTCTTTATAAGACAACCTATTTAACAGCTTACAATGTGCACGTCCATTATACTGTAGATATCCTTTTTTTGCCAGTAAAAATGTTTTACCTTAACAAGAAGTAAATAAAAGAACAACAGAATGTAGGAGACAAAAGAGTAGGGCGCTTGATAATATTAAGTTATCAAATTAATTTTCAGTGAAGGGTAAAGGAGTTTGTATGAATTTAACTAAATTATGTCTTAGCAAGCACAATAAAAGTGTTTTATGCTTTCATTAAAACAAGGTCTATGAATTGAGTTTGTGGAGGCTTTTTAGATTACACATTTCTTAAATAAATAAAAAAAAAGGGCTGTTAATTATATACAACGGCGCTGCAGTAATACATCTCAGCAAAACGAATAAATCTGCGCTTCCATTTGCTTTCAATTCAACCAATGTCATACATTAGTATATCAGTCCTTACTCTACGTTCTAGTCTAACTGGATGGTAATTGTATAGATTTCTGATAATGGAAAAATAATCCCTGTTACATGCAAACAACCAACCAACCATTAATCTACTATATAAACATTGTGAATATAGCATTGATCAAAAGACCCACATTTTTAATTTAGTTCCCAGGGACATATCATTGTAACCAAGGATTTCTTATAGATACCCTAAGGCTAAGTTAGAGGGAAAAAACGCCAAGAAAAATGATATGTGGGTTTTAACTTTGGTGTTTTTGCAGACAGTTTTTATTCTTTTTTGGACTTTAGCGATCCAAAAAAGTGATGGAGATACCTTTTTTAATAAAATTTCGTAGGGTACCATTAAAAAAAAATATATATAAAAAAGATATAGTAGTGAAGGAAAATATTGCATCTAACGAAATTTATCTTTTTAAAACAAAATTTTTATTAATTTTTAAAACAGGGATCAATTTATGTGGGCGGGTAGGGACCTAAAATTATAGCCGACAATAATAAAAATGTAGTGTGTGTGTGTTTTTCACTTTTTTCTTTATTTTTTAAATTTTTTTTAGGATGTACTACTACTCCCAGCATGGAACACACTGTTCCATGATGGGAGTGGTAGTACCTGTACTAATAGACAGATCGCCTGTTGTGATACTCCTGTATAATGTATAAATGCTGCCAACCGCTCTTCTATGGTCCCCTGCACTGCCGTATATATGCACCTATTGATATTTACCACAGAGAGCTGTGATTGGACAGATGGTTCCAGCCAATCACAGCTCTCTGTGGGAAATAGGAATAGGTGTATATATACGTCAGTGCAGGGGACCATAGAAGAGCGGCCGACCGCATCTAAACATTATACAGGAGGATCACAGAGGGTGTCAGGAGTGACATCCGCTGTGATCTTTCCTTTACTGCAAGTACTACTACTCCCAACATGGAGTACACTCTGCTCCATGCTGGGAGCTGTAGTACCTGCATTAATAGACAGATCGCAGCCCGTGTCAGAAGTTACACTCGCTGCGATCTGTCTATTAATGCAGATACTACAACTCCCAGCATGGAGCAGAGTGTACTCCATGTTGGGAGTAGTTGTACCTGCAGGTAAGAACAGATCACAGCGGGTATCACTACCGAAACCTGATGCGATCGTCCTGTCTATTGCAGAGATGGAGCAGCTTTCTCCTGCGCTGCACTATACTCCAGCCAGCCACTCACTCATTCATATTTCCCACAGAGAGCGGTGATTGGCTGCAACCATCCGGCCAATCACCACTCTGGGTGGAAAATATGAATGAGTGATGTTCTATTCACATCACTGGCCGGAGTACAGAGCAGAGATGCGAGCGCTGTATAGAGCTGCTCTGCATCTCTGCTATATTATGGACGATCGCATTGGGTGTCACGACTGACACCCGTGGCGATATGTCTATTAGTAAAGGTACTACTATTTTCATCATGGAACAATATGTTCCATGCTGGGAGTAGTAGTACTACCTAAAAAAAAAATTAAATAGAGAAAAAAGTGAAACACACACACACTTTATTAAAAAATAATTAAAAGTTTGTAATAAAATATATACATTTCGTTAAATAACAATTTTTCCATCACTACTGCATCCCTTTTTTTTTTTGGTACCCAACAAATTTCCACACAAATGAAAAAACGGCAGAAAAAACGCCAGACGCAGGAAATTGCACTGGCGTTTTTTCTGGCGTTTTTCATGCTTTTTTTTCAACCCAAAAAACACAGGACAAAAAATCAAATAGAAACATAGCCTTAAAGGAAAAAGACAACATGATCTTCTGGCTTGCTGGAAATTTATAGTCAATGCTCCCCAGAATTTATCCTCATTTGGTAATATGTAGAATGCTCAAAGATATAAGTGTGATGGCCCAATACGGGAGCTGTTGTCCCATACCGTTGCTGCCCTGTCAGGCAGCCTCCTTCAATGTCCCCTGGGCCCCTTTCAAATGTTTCCCCCCCTGTACATATGTTCTGCAGTATATTGCATTATAAAATGTGTTGTATCTTTAAGAGTTATGTCATGTGATTGTTACCCAGGAGGTATCAGTGACCAGGTGATCCCATGAGTCTCCCTGCTAGTCTCCACCATATAAGCCCTAGGTGGAGCTTCGATCTCTTGGCTCTTGGCTCTTACTTCCTGCTGAGGTCCATTGCAGTCGTGCCTAGTGTGTGTCCAGAGTGTATGAGACCTCAAAGTCAAGTCCTGCATCCACCATCAATTCAAGTAAGCTAAAGTCACAACTTTATGCGTCAAGTCAAGTCAGTCCCTGTCATCTGTCAATTCAGCATGGTCTGCATTCAATTGTCCAGTCTTACTACAAGTCCCTGCAAGCCCTTAAGTTCTCTGCATCACCGGTCACCTCCTTGGGCCCTGGCTGAACTGTATAGACTCCACCAACTGTCTACCCTCAGTAAATCTACCGTTGTCTGTAACTTGGCGTTGGAATGTTTATTACCCCCGTGCCTAGCCCAGGATCCAGTGGGATACCTTGGGGTGGTTTTAGGCTAAACCACACCCTGGTGTCACGAATACAAGGGGTTAATGCCATCTGCTCCCAGGGTAACAACATCTGCCCTCATCACACCCCGCTACCACATACGTCTACATTGCAACCTATCAGCAGAAGAGACTGAGAAAATAACAGTAGTGAAAAAAGAATTTTCCAGCAGTCACTCCAGTAAAGGGAAACATGAAATCAGGTAATGGTGGGCAAGTTCCAAAGTGGTTCCGTCACTTCCACACTTGCATATAAGTTTGTATATGATCGGTAGTATTCATACTTGATAAAGGTTCCTGTGCCTGAAACTCATTGCATGTTTGGCCACATACTTTGCTTAAAGGGGTATTCTGGCTTTAGACATTTTATCCCCTATGCAAAGGATAGGGATAAGATGTCTGATCGCGGGGGAGCCGCCGCTGGGAACCCCTGTGATCTCCCTGCAGCAAATATGTATATAATGCAGGGTCCATAAAATTCTTAGACGCATTTCAGGGTACTTAAAAATACATAACGACCCTTTCCTTCCTACTGAGAAAAGGGTCATTATGTATTTTTAAGTACCCTGAAACACGTCTAGAAATTTTATGGACACTGCATTATATACATATTTATCCCGCAAGAACATCAGCCCATATAGTCCAGCTATCCGCATTTTGGGATTATACCAAAACCCATCCGGAAACCTTTGAACTGACGCTGACATCAGACGCCCAGCAACGGGGGTTCTCTTGTGCTAATCCATCCATCCAAGTGCAGCAGTTGCGGGACCAGGTACAGCAGCCACGGGACCCAGTCAGATTGTCAGCACCTGCCAGCGCTATCCACGATCTGCACTTTACCAACTACGGGACCCAGCTCAACCACCTGTGCTCCTTACATCCTGCACGGCTTCCTGGAATTCATCTTCTGCAGTATACTTAGGATCCACTGCATTCGGACCAACCGCAGCCGTAACGTGCCGGACCAATAGACTAATACCATCTCCCCATGCTGAGTGTCTGTCTTTGAAGGTAATATTGTCAGACAGTTATTAGATACCACCTATAAGAAAAACCCCTGCATAAGAACTGTATATTAAGAACATTTATAGAACTGTTTATTGCTACATATGCTTACATTTTATATATGCTGGCTTTCATATATGCTGGATTCTAAGAACTAAGTGTCATTTTTATTTTTATTTTATTTTAAGTCCTGATATAATTGTACCAATCTATGATTGTATAGTAGTGTATTCATTCCTGCCACAAGGGCCCTGTGACAGGAGGAACTAATTTTATTTATAAAGAATTTTAGTCAAATGTATTAATTGAAGCACGGCCTCATATATTATATTTTTATTATTTCCATCATGTACCAGTAACCCTGGTATTCCCCTTGAGGCATATGGTTACAAGTTTTTCAATAAATGAAGATTGACGGTAGAGGAGTGGCTGCTGAACAATTGTTTGATCCTCCTTGCATGGTCACCTAGATTCCTGTGCAAACCAATAGAAGGTAGAGGAGAGTTCAGGTGCATGTGAGTTACTGCTGCACAGTTTCTACTTGAGAAAATAACATCATGAATTTTAATAAGGCAAATTTGAGTCAAAGACAAACTCACGGGTTCCAAATAGAGACAATTATAAGTGTAAAATGCTCTTTAAGGCTCAATTAGAAGTAGGAGATTCTCTAGTACTATTGAAGGTGTACTCTGCCGCTAGACATATTACCCACTATTCAAACCCCCCACGATCTCAGATATGGCGCTGCGGCGTTCCATGTTTGTGACGTCACACCATGTCCCCTCCATGAAAGGGGTACTCCGGTGGAAAACTTTTTTTTTTTTTAATGAACTGGTGCCTGAAAGTTAAACAGATTTGTAAATTAGGTAAAACAAAACAGGGATGTGCAGCTCACAATTAACTAGCCGAGGTAAGGAGGCTGTACACCTACACCTGGGGTTAGAATTAAAATAGCAAATTTGAACAGTAACCAACCCCTCAAGGCCAGCATCAGTTGCCTTATACATAGATGAAAAATGTTGATAATAATGACTGGATCGTGCTTCAATTATAACATGAAGATACAAAATTTATTTCAAGTATAAAAAATATAACAGTTAGTCCTCAAAGCACAGGCCCGTTGTGCCGAGGAAATTAATATATAAAATAGATTATATTACGTAAAATATCAATATAAACAAACACCGAAAGCTTGCATTGGGAAATTTCAACAATATATTACTTTTGATAATCCCGCCTCCAGTAATCCGGAAATGAGCCCAAGTCCCATAAGTGGTAAAGGTTCCAAAATGATGGAAATAGAAAGGATATATTATAGTTACCAGCCTGCAATAGGTCCCGACAGCATGTCACCTTGAGTTAAAGCGTGAAGTCCGCACATTTAAGATGGTAACAGACGCTGGCATGCGTCTTCGCAGCGGTCTGCCTGCCACAGACCAGCTGAAATGGTAGCCGCTTTCGGAATTGTTCGCTGTAGATGGCAACAAGCAATGTAGCAGGTGCGGACCTCTAGGTAACTCGATGGTAAGTGACGTCACCGGCGCTGGGCAACGCTGCCTGGAAGCTGGTCTCAGGAACAATATGCTGGTTTGCAGAGCTGGATCGGAAATCTCCGGTGATGTGAAAGTAATATCGGTGATGTGAAAGTAATATCTGTACACCTAGGTGTACAGATATTACTTTCACATCACCAATACCTGACTTTACACCGGAGATTTCCGGTGTAAATAAAGTGAAAATAAAGTGTTAATAAATGTGATACAAAATGGCATTTTTTTTCAATTTTGCCCCACCAAATTTTTTGTCTGGTTTTGCTGTAGATTTTGTAGTGAAATTATTAATGGTATTATAAAGGAAAATTGTTGGCGCAAAGAATAAGCCCTCATATGGATTTTTTGGTGGAAAATTGAAAGTGTTAGAATTTTTAGAAGGTGAGGAGGAAAAAACAAAAGTGCAAAAATGAAAAATTGCCAAAGAGGGAAGGGGTTAAGAAAGAAATCTCATATTACATGGGAACAAAGAGAATAGAGACCATTACCAATAGAGGAGGAAAATAAGTAAAAATGACAGGAAGAGACATTGGCTATAAACCCATAGAGGAAAATACCAAACTCAAACAGCGGCAGAACATCTTCATTTCTAGTTTATTTATGGTTTTCTAGTTTACAGAAATGTTTTAGGTTAAAGCATGCCTGTCAGACACCCCCACCCCTCCCCCTCTGCCCCCCCAAAAGAAAAAAATAATAATGTTATATGTTGCCCAGTACCTCATCCTGATCATGTACATCTAAATGTTATGTGTCTACAACCTATATTTTTCTCAGAAATACTTTCATTTACTTGCCATCATTTGCTCAGTGGGTTTCTGTCCATGCAGAGGCATAGGGCATGTTCCTATGTATTGTATCTGACAGTACCCATTCAAGGATATTCTCTGTATAATGTGTATATGTGGCTCTACTCTATTTACTAATGTGGATTTACACATCAGGAAACTTTTGACCAGCTTTATTTTGGTGGGAAGTAGTGATGAGCGGCATTGGCCACATGCGAATTTGCAATATTTCACGAATATTTGGACGAATATTCATCCTATATTTGCAAATATATATATGCAAAATTCGTTATAAAATTCACAAAATGTGCATGCTCGATTATATCCTTCAACTAACTACTTTTCTATTGGTTGCTAGGCATGTTGCTAACCTCTGACAACTGTATTTGCATCCTTCTCATTGTCCCACAAGCTAAAAGAAGGGAGGGATCAGTGTCCTCTGGAAGTGACAATATTCACATAATTATTGCATAAAATTTGCATTTTCATATTTGCCTTCTTTGGACCACAAGCTGGAAGCAGGGAGGGATGATCATGTTTTATCTGCACAGTACACATCATTGTGATGTGTACTGTGAAAAAAAAAAAAAAAAAAAAAAAAAAATATTCATCATAACGAATATAATTTGTGATATTCTAAATATTCACCAAATCGCGAAGTGACGATATTAGCAAAAAAATATTACTATTCGAATATTCGTGCTCAACACTAATGGGAATTTCCAGCCATTTATTTACAGAATTTTGTGAGTTCAATAGTAAATAGGTCAGGTTGAGAGAACACACCCCTTTTTGGTCAACAAGGCCTCTTTTCTGTCCTGACCAACTATCCCCTTTTTCAGGTTTGCAGGTTCACTTTGCCACATTGCCTAAAGCAGGCTGTACTAGAAGTTCTACCATGGCAGGCACAGAAGGTAATGGGAACTGATCAACATTCTGCAATTGTGATCTGACACCCACAACGCATGTAATCTAGCCCTTTGCCTTTTAGATTTTGCAATATTGATTGTGGCATTTGGGGGTTAAATGACTGACATCAGCATGTCATCTGCCAATGATGTCGGCTGCCAAAACTCGCCGTCTATAAAGAGAGCTTGGCTCACTTAATAATACCTAAGTGACCGTCCTCTCTAAATGTATGGTAGATTTCACCAAGGGCTTAAAGGGGTACTCCGCCCCTAGACATCTTATCCCCTATCAAAAGCATAGGGGATAAGATGTCTGATCACGGGGGTCCTGCCACTGAGGGCGGAGCGAACTTTGCTCCATTTCGTATGACTGGCGATGCTGGGCGGAGGCTTGTGATTTCTCTGCCGTGCCCCGCTCATGATGTCTCGGCCATGCCCACCCAATGCAAGTCTGTGGGAGGGGACGGAGTATCTCTTTAAATAGGTTTTCCAATTCCAATCAATATCTGATCAGCAGGATACTAACATTTGGTACCCTCCCTTGTCAGCTGGTCTGGATGGGTTCTGCGGACAGTACTAGGCTGTGAAAGGGGAACTAAATAATTTGGCTCAGTTCAATTCTCCGTGGCCGTGCTGGGTTACTGCAGCTCAGCTTCCATTAATTGCAACCAGTGCTGAGCTGTAGTAACCAGGCACGGCCACTATCCAATGAATGTAGCCTCGGTCTCCGGACCCTTTTATGGCCCAGCTTATGGGCAGGAGTGCCAGGTGCTGGAACCGCGCAGATCAGATATTTATGACCTATCATGAGGATAGGCAATCAATATATGGAACGGTAGAACCCCTTTAACCCTGTCTAATATGTGATTGATATATTAAAAAACAAAACAATAAATATTGATTGTAGAAAATAATGTATAAATCAGCCTGCCATTTACATCATAATGTCCAACCTTTTATACAGGTGGACAATGAACCTCTCAGTTCATCCATAATTTATATGAGGTTTTGGGCAGCTGTTGATTTATTAAACAGGATTATTGCATGTCTTGGCTTTAATGTGAACTAAAAGTGCCAAAAAGAAAATCAGCAAGAGACCAGATTCCCCCACATTCAGAGAAACATATTAAACTGGGCCAATACTTATTATCATTTTTTAAATCTGTAGAAGGAATACGTTATTTTTTTAAATTGAAGAGAACGTGAGAAATCCAGAATATTATTTAAATCTTATTATATATTTGTATAGAAAGAGGCATCATACCACCTGCTACCTACTTACTATGCAAATAACTCCCTATTGTTGTTGTCGTGTTAGATAACACAAGTTTTCAGGTATTTTTTTCCTGGTTTGCCTAATGAAATTATAGTTTAACCCAGTGACACAGTAGTGGCTACATACATCTGAATCAATGTATTTTCTACTCTTTCAAAACAGTTATTCAGTTTAGTGCACCTTTAAACTGGAATAACAGGCGAACAACTCTTTGACTCTTCATAGAAGATATAAAGTGCAATTATTTCTGTTTCGACAATGCTGACAGCTGACAGAAATTTATTTTTCCCTTTTCTGAACAAGCAGCTACACAACACTGTCTGCAGCTCTGATGGTGTCAGATCATTGACAGATTCCCTTCAAAGAGGTATTCCCATGTTAAGATGTTATATCCATTACCACAGGATAGGGGCTAACACAATGGTTAGCTGGGGTCTAACTGCTAGGCCCCACACCAATCCCAAGAAGGAAACAAATTATTACGTATGGCCAGCTGTGCCCAAGCCACATAGGGATTTTTACTATCAGTGGGGCTCCCATGGGTCAGACCCCCACAGATCAGTTTATCTCCTATACTATGGATAGGTGATAACATCTTGAGATAGGAACACTCTTTTAATAGAGGGGAGGAAATGGTCACCTGTTCAGGATCCTCTATGGTGTCCCAGCACCAAAGGCTGTCCTGTGGCTTTGGACTGCTTCGGGCAGCTTTACAGCATAAGGTGTTGGGCCCACCAGAGACTTGCTGTTACATTAATTCTGTTCGCACTTTATTGAAAAGCAATATACATTTTTCTGATTAATTCTATTGTTATCTGTATATATGTTACTAATGTGTTACTGTACCCTTAAAGGGGTACTCCACCGGCCAGCATTCGGAACATTTAGTTCCGAACACTATGTGTGCGCTGTGGGGGGGGGGGGGGGGGTCCCCATACCTACTAGGACACTAACCAGTCCTACAGCAGCATCAGGCTTGTCCATGGGTCATGGACAAATGATGACTTATGACACACCAATCACACACCAATCACCTCCCACCACCACAAGGGAGGGACATGCCCCTTTTCCCTGAGAGGATTTCTAATACTATGAGCTATACAAGGGAGGCATACAAATGACATGTACATGGTCAGGAGTAGGTACAGAGTAACACATTCATTATTTTTATTTTTGTGGAATCTGACAGATACGTTTGAAAGGTCATTTAGGAGTTGGAGCTTATCTACACAATATATGAAAATAAAAAATGTTCTAAAACTAAAGTATGTAACAAGTAGATGCTGGTTTACCTGTCATCAGGGTCACCCAGACAGGGCTTCCCTGTCCCTTTGTACTCTTGTTCCTTTGGCCATCTCTGAAGTTTCCTAGTTCAATCTAATCCCTGCTTACCACCACATATATCCAAATATCAACCATCTACAGCATTACAAAGCTGCCTGAAAAATAAAGTTCTTTAGTATCCCAGCAAAGATGTTGTTCATATGCAGTTCCATTTTTAGTATATAACTCCAGCTGCCTACTTGACTCAGTCTGCCTGCTACCTTATACCACATTTGCCTTTTTGTATTCGTCCTCAGCTTATTTGAACCTGTGCTACCCATCTTGACTTATTTGCATGTAGGCTGCCAGTTTAAGACCTTAGTCAGTACTCAGTATTTGTATCTCTGCCAGTTCCTTTGTGCCTTGCACAGTGTCTCTTAACCCACTGGGCCACAGTCACCATCCAAACCACCAGTGAGGCCCAGATCCTCATGGGGGGGGGGGTGAAGGGTAACAAAACGCTTAGACAACACCATTAGGTGACACAAAAGATCGATACCCATTGCCAAACCCAGCGACAAATTTCAGATTCTCTTTTTCAGAAGGCCCATAGAGAGAGAACGGAGAGGTGTCCATGCATTAATAGAGCAGTGGCTGTGCAAACTTTGCCAGCTCTGTTCATTTTAAACTCTTGTATTACAATGTGCTGGGGATTGGTGGGGGTCCTATTGATTGGACTGATATTAATCCACAAGTTATCTCCTATCCTATCAATAGGGGATAACTTGACGAAATTAGAATTCCCCTTTAATATCTTTTCAAGTAGTTTGTATTACAAATGTAGGGCACTGGTGCTGTGCCATTTTTAGTAAGGCACCTACTTACTAAATTCCGTAGTGTGAACCTAACCTAATTGTTAAAAGAGAGATTCTTTCCATGGATCCAGATCACAGGATACAGCTTGTCTTTGAACATTGAAGCAGTACTTTTTCTTTACTAGGGTGAAGCTTTGTCTAAATACTCCAATGCTTGAATATTCTGAGCCCTATATTTTACAGGTTTGATAAACTGGACTATAAATCTTTCTTTTTCTTATGTCCTAACATAAACTCCTTCTGTTACTGCAATAAATCTTCGCCTATGTCAAGTATTTAGCCTTTTTTCCTTCCATGAGAGGTTTACAAGATGCCACTCTTCCTTTGAGACCTCTACCAGCTCTTCTTCATTTGACAGTTCTTTTGTTGACTGGAGTCTTTTAGTCTTTTTTATTCAGCAGACTTTGCATTTGTAATAAATAGATGTTCTCTATTAGTAAAGAAAGCTTTATGTATTAGTCCCCTGATGTGGTCACTTGTGAGCTGTCAGATTAGCTTGATTCAAAAGGTCGATTTTGGGCAAAGTCATTAAAGAGTGAAACATGTTCTCTCTTTTTTAAATTAATGCCATACTGCAAATGGATATATATACGTTTGTCATGGAGTACCTTAACTTAGACGAGAACTCCGGTGGGAGGGTTCTTTCTAATTATGCCCATTGCGTAAGGTATAATTAAAAAAAAACATCTTACCTCCAGCGCTCCCACTGTGCCTCTGGTGTCCTTCTCCGGTCTCAGTGATTGTTTCAGTATGACACATTGGGCCCTGGTGCCTCTGTAGACAACCGTAATGCTGCAGCTTCAGAAAGAGAATCACTGCGGGGACCAGAACAGGACAATGAAGGCACAGTGGGAGTACTGGAGATAAGTAAATTTTTTTTTTTTTTTTTTATACCCCACATAATGGGTATAATAAAAATGACCCCTCCTGACTGTCTTGATTGCCTGGGCCAAAATAGGCCATGTGTAAATAATGATAATAGAGAGGTAAGTAGAAAATGACCCTCTTAGAATGGGCGCTTTGATCCTTTGATGTACTAATGTAAATCCACGGACATACAATAAAATACATCGAACCACAAACCAATGAACAAACTCTTTCAGATTATGTATATAAATGCAGAACTATACAGTGATGATGAAAAAAATAGAAGAAAAGAAGAACCTGTAAAGACTGTGTTAAATATGAGCATTATAATGTTATTCGTGGGATGTATGCATCTTCATTGAATAGGACTTTGGGCATAAGTAGAACAGAGAGAGATAGCTAGGGATGCCACAAAAGGCTGGACAAGCTGGTTGCTTAAGATGCATCTCTATGGAGATAGAAGCCAATCACTTCATATGTGTTCTAGGGGCACAGTGGGTAACTATGTGTCCACTATTGTGCACAAATACAGGTCTATCAAACCAGTAGTGCTGAACGTGCATGATGAGCATAGACTGTGATTACATGTGATTTCATTGTATTCAACCTACAAACAATGGGGGAGGGGATATGAAAGCTGTGGTTTCCATGACCACGGCCACCCAAACCCAGCGCTCTGAACAAAAATGTTCAGAATGCCAGAGTGCTGCCCGGCGATTGTGGGGGTCCTAGCGCCCAGACCCCCTGTAATAAGACATCTTATCCCCTGTTCTTTTGTTAAGGGATAAGATGTCCAGGGGCAGAGTACCTTTTTAAGCAACCTCATAAATGTTTGTCCTATATTGTGTCAGTCAATTCTAACTGCTTATATCCAAACTGGCCCCAGAAGCTGCAGCCATGTCCACAGCTCCTCACTTCTGTTATGCCTTGTTGCCTGGGATGCTGTGTATAACCAGGCAGGGCTGAAAGTATGGGAGGATGAATGAGCAGGCATTACAGGTTTATTATAGATAATTTGTTCTCTTGTTATTTGTAAGAAGAAAATGCTGGTGAATACATTGTATGTGCATATACTGTAGATAGATAGGATAGATACATAGATAGATAGATACAAATTCCAGGAGATCAGCCTATCCAGAATAGATGCAAGACCTAGGTGAAAACCATGGTCCCTGATTCACCAATGTAGTAGTCAAGGACACTACAGAGCATCATTCTTAAAGGGGTTATCCAGGAAAAACCTTTTTTTCTTATATATCAACTGGCTACAGAAAGTTAAACAGATTAGTAAATTACTTCTATTAAAAAAATCTTAATCCTTTCAGTACTTATGAGCTTCTGAAGTTAAGGTTGTTCTTTTCTGTCTGAGTCCCCTCTGATGACACCTGTCTCTGGAAACGCCCAGTTTTGAAGCAAATCCCCATAGCAAACCTCTTCTAAACTGGGCGTTTCCCAAGACAGGTGTCATCAGTGAGCACTTAGACAGAAAAGAACAACCTTAACTTCAGAAGCTCATAAGTACTGAAAGGATTAAGATTTTTTAATAGAAGTAATTTAAAAATCTGTTTAACTTTCTGGAGCCAGTTGATATATATAAAAAAGTTTTTTCCTGGAATACCCCTTTAAGTAGAGATCAAGCTAAAACATTATCCATGTTTAATCCATGTCAATATTTTAGCTGCATTTTGCAGCCATTTTTTACTTAAGACGTGAGAGACAGCTGAAATGTTGCCACCTATAGAAGACTTGTTTGATGAATAAAACTTTAGCTTGATCTCCACTTAAGAACATGGTCTGCAGTGTACTGGATTACTAGATAGACGGACATGTGCCTACAATGTATTCATCAGTATTTCCCCTTACAAATAACATGAGAACAATACAATCAAACCACCACGAACCTCTATTGTAAAAATCCCCAACTTGTGGCTCTCCAATAGTTGCAAAACAACACAAAACTCTACAACTTTTTTTTTCAGTAAAGATGATGTTAAAGGTTATGAATTAGGTAGTTATTAGTAATCTATTACCCAAAACATTATAATTATTATTTTTTCTTATGCCCAGGTCCCTCTTTACCTTGTTCAGTAAATCAACTATTGCAATTTTATGTGGCAGAGAATTTTATAGCCTCACTGCTCTTACAGTAAAGAATCCCTTTCAGTGTTGACAGTGAAACCTTCTTTCCTCTAGATGTAGAAGATACCCCCTTGTCATGGTTACAGCTTAGGTGAAAAGATCAATAAAAATATATTTTTTGTTTCCATTTACCGTATATACTCGAGTATAAGCCGAGTTTTTCAGCGCAATTTTTCATGCTGAAAACACCCCCCTCGGCTTATACTCGAGTGAACTCTCCGCCCTCAGTGGTCTTCAACCTGCGGACCTCCAGATGTTTCAAAACTACAACTCCCAGCAAGCCCGGGCAGCCATCGGCTGTCCGGGCTTGCTGGGAGTTGTAGTTTTGAAACCTCTGGAGGTCCGCCGGTTGAAGACCACTGCGGCCTTCGACATCATCCATATAGCCCTCCCCCCACCCCTCTCACCCCCTTTAGTTCTGTACTCACCTCCGCTCGGCGGGACATTAGGGTGCGCTGGTCCGGTGCTGCAGGACTGTCCGGTGGGGAGGTCGTCCGGTGGGATAGTGGTTCCGGGCTGCCATCTTCACCAGGGGGCCTCTTCTCCGCGCTTCGGGCCCGGCCCCAGAATAGTCATGTTGCCTTGACGACGACGCAGAGGGACGTTCATTACCAACGTCCCTCTGCGTCGTCGTCAAGGCAACGCCTCTATTCCGGGCCCGAAGCGTGGAGAAGAGGCCCCCCGGTGAAGATGGCAGCCCGGAACCACTATCCCACCGGACGACCTCCCCACCGGACAGTCCTGCAGCACCGGACCAGCGCACCCTAACATCCCGCCGAGCGGAGGTGAGTACAAAACTAAAGGGGATGAGAGGGGGGGGGGCTGGATGATGTCGAAGTCCGCAGTGGTCTGGGAGGTGTGGGATGATGACAAGGGGATGATGAAGGGGGGTGTGGGATGATGACAAGGGGATGATGAAGGGGGGGTGTGGGATGATGACAAGGGGATGATGGGGGGGGTGTGGGATGATGACAAGGGGATGATGAAGAGGGGGTGTGGGATGATGACAAGGGGATGATGAAGAGGGAGTGTGGGATGATGACAAGGGGATGATGAAGAGGGGGTGTGGGATGATGACAAGGGGATGATGAAGAGGGGGTGTGGGATGATGACAAGGGGATTATGACAGGCGGTGATGATGAAGGGGGGATGATGACAGGGGGGGGATGATGAAAGGCGGGGATGATGAAGGGGGGATGATGACAGGGTGATGATGATGAGGGTGTTAATGACGGGGGTCTGGGTGTTGACAGGGGGGATGATGTATATCCCACCCTAAGCTTATACTCGAGTCAATAACTTCCTGGGATTTTGGGGTGAAATTAGGGGCCTCGGCTTATATTCGGGTCGGCTTATACTCGAGTATATACGGTATCTATATTTGTTCATTGTAATTCCACCACTCCTAAATCATCTTTTTATTAAACTAAATAACCTTAAGTTTGATAATCTGTCTTGGTTATGTCTGTTGGTCAGTATATCTACACTGCTGTCTATAGCATTGTCATACATTGTATTCATCTGTTTACATTAAATGAGATTTCTGGCCTCCTCCCATTTATAATATATTTCAGGTCCTCTTCTATCTGATTGTGTATTCAGATTACGGCTTATATCAGCATAAAGAGCAGCGGATCAAGGACGCATTGCTGCAGTCACATTATAGTAATTGTGTTACTGCTCTGTTTACTAGCAAGATTTAAGTCTCTTTTAGAAATAAACTAGGAATATTTTATTGCCAATGTAAAAAGATAACTTCTTATAGCCTAAATATTTGTGCTGTTTTGTAGCAGATGAGAATATAATATTTTATAAACCAAAAGGAATGTATAAATCACATAAACTTTACCCATGGTAGTTTTTTAATGTTGACTTTCACAGTCATTCCTTTTTTTTTTACTATACTGAAGTAAAGGTATATTCACACGTGCCAGATTGGAAGCAGAAATGTCTGTGACTATACCATTAATATAAATTGGTCTTGCAGAAATCTAGGTACTTGCTACAGAAACAATGATATTAAGAAGAAGCAACTTCTACACATTAAAATTGATCTACAATTTAGTATCTTCAGCTCCTTTGTAGACTTATGTATCATGGTAACAGACAACAAACAATTCACATGTAGTCTGATTTTTCTGCCATCTGTTTCTCTGATCTTTTATATTGGAGCGGCTCTTTGGTTGGGTTTTACAGCGGTTCCTCATCTTCTGATTATGCAGGCATCGTAGTAGAGCCCGCATGATCAGAATGACAAGTACGTTCATATGCTCATAGCGATGCGGCTACTGTCTGATAATCTTGATGTGCATACTTATGAAAAGCTATTATCAAGCCAGTAAAATGGATGGCCTATCCTCAATACTAGATTGGTGGGGCCCAGTTTCCAACACCCCTGCCCATCAGCTGTTTGGAGGGATTGTGGTGCTCATGAGACAGCTGCAGTCTCCATCTCATGAGCAGTGGCAGTACAAGATATTGGAGTGCTACTTCATTCTCTTGAAAGGCACAACATTGCAGTTCCTTTTGCCATCTCTGCTAAAAGTTTGGCTATGCAAAAGATGAGTGCAAAATAGGCCATCCATTTTTGCGTGTTGAATAACACCCTTAAAGGGGTACTCCCCCCCCCTAGACTATCCTTTGGATAGGGGATAAGATGCCTAATCGTGGGGGTCCCACCGCTGGGGACCCTCACGATCTCCCTGCTGCATGTTAATTTAGAGCATCAGGTGCAGCACCGAAGGCTTGTGATGTCACGGCTTATGAGGGTTTATGAGGGTTTATAAAATTGAATCTGTTTCTCTGTGTGTACTTTTTGTTAGGTCTGGTGGCTAGCTGTTTTTGCCCATGTCTCACCTCTTATCGGAATCAAAACTTTTAATTATAAAATATGGTAATTGCAGCAGAAATAGATTTATATTTTAGATATGCCAGATGTGTTCTTTAACATCATTAATATTTTACCAATGAACAGAACATACATTAAAACATTTCTACGCACTCCGCATATATTTGGTGTGGAGGGAATAAAGGTTTGTCTGTGTTACACTTTAATATCATATCTTTTAAATGACTTTGAAGGTATTTCTGAATTGATTATTCTGTTAGCTGACTCCTTTCTGCTTCCTCTTAAAGTTGTCTTGAACGTTGATAGAAAATCCTATCAGTTTTATTGCATTACTGTGAGTCAAGTGCAATTTCTATGAAAGTAAGCTGATTCCAGGAGTTTTCATTTTATTATTTTTACATAAAATTCCTATTTCCACATTTTAAATAGTTTATATCTATCATAAATACCAATCTTACTTTCTCTTTCATTGTTAGAAGGTGCTACAAGTGAATTATGTATAACGTTTACCCCATACAGTGACCAACTCCAAATGAACCAAACTGTCCAGCACCAGTAGGCTGGAGGAAAATTCTTTGTATCATTGAAGATTCCAACCAACATTAAAAAAAAAAACACACACAGAGGAGAACAAACAAAAATACCTGACACATTTCTGATTCAACAATCCTTATTCATAGAGTGCAAGTATAAACAGTGAAAGACCCATTAAAGAGGATCTATCATTTATCCTCCAAAAATTTGATTTGTGATTATGCCCCTTTTTACAGTTTGAAATGCTTTGCCTTTTCTGAGATATAAGGGATTATAGTTTGTCTGAAAATTCTGTAAATAGTCAGGGGGACGTAATGTAACTACGGTCAGAGACAATACATGTCCTTTACAGCTCACTGGGTGAATGTGGTTCCTGCACAGCCACAACAGTTACTTGAACAGGTCATGCCACTTCGGCATCCATAATCTCAGGCCCTTGGCCCTGTGACAATGTGCGACTCCGCCTCCTCCACCGTGTCCTCAGCCTCCACTGCATGGACAAGTCTCAGTGCCCCTTCAGCATACCATGTGTGTAGGGCATGGCAGTGTCACACTGTTCTTCACATGGTTTGCCTTGGCGAACAGAGTCACACAGGGGAGGAATTGCTAAAAGTCATTCATCAAGAAATCAAATCATGGCTTACTTCACGAAAACTCACAATGGGAACCATAGTGACTGACAACGGGAAGAACATCTTGTCTGCGCTGCGACAAAGAAGCCTGAGGCATGCACCCTGCATGGCACACGTGTTCAATCTCATTGTCAAGTGGTTCCTGAAGTGTTCCCCCCATCTGCAAGACATCCTAACAGTGAGAAAGAAACTTTGCATGCAATTCAGCCACTCGTATGCCACAAAGCACACCCTCCTTGAGCTGCAGCGTCAGAAAGGTATGCCCCAACATAGTCTGATTTGTGTTGTTTCCACACGTTGAAATTTCACCCTCCATATGTTGGACCGACTATACGAACAGAGAAAAGCCATCACCGATTTCTTGATGATCCAAGCGGATAGAGGGACTCCACTGTGTAACTTCAATGTCAACCAGTGGCAGCTCATACGTGGCACCTGCCGTTTGCTCAGACCCTTTGAGGAAGCCACTTTATTAGTCAGTCGCCAGGATTATGGGATGAACAATGTCATGCCACTGCTTCATATACAACAACACGTGTTGGAAACGATGGCTGGTCAGGTAAATATAGATGTGGCGCCTACATCTCATGGCCACATGAGCCCTGTGGGGGGCTGAACTGGAGGAGGAGAAGGGGGAGGGGCACAGTGGAGCACAGTTTAGGCGAGACGGGTGGTTTTTCTAGTCATCTGACAGGAGAGGAGGAGAAGGAGCAGCCAGAGGAGCTAGAGGGTTAAGAGGAAGATGAGACAGAGGACCCAGACACACCGTGGCAGTATGCAGTGGAGATGGAGGCTGGTAGTCCTTCCGAGTCATTTGCACAAATGGCACGATGCATGCTCACTTGCTTGCGTAGTGACCACCGAATTGTCTCCATTCGGCAGAAGGATAACTTATGGGGGCCTATTTTACACCCACTGAAAGGGAGGACAAACTGACCTACTACAGAGACATCCTACTTTGTCAGTCGGCCAATGTCTATCTGTGTCATCATCCATCCTCTCACATGTCTGACTCGGGGGGCTTTCTGCACTTCTGCAACTTACAGTCGCTCATGAGTAGCTTTCTTCCCCCGCATAGTGAAGCAACTTATCAGCAGCAGGTAGACCTGGAGCTGGACCTGAACAGGAGGTGGTGGCAAACCTTGACATGACCATGCCAACACACCTTGAAGATCCACTGGACCTCTGGGCAGCAAAACTCTATTTGTGGCCGCAACTAGCAGAGTTTGCCCTTGAAATTCCCAAGAAGGGAATTTATAATGGGAGAGTAGGGTCTTACAGGGGAAATTTTTACTCCCACCGGTTACAATAAACCATACGTTGTTCCCTTCCACCTTTTAGAGGTCTTTGCATCACATCAATACTTGGTGTTGTAGGTGGCACATGTGTTTTTTTGCACACCTTTCCTTTTTTTTTATAAAAAAAAAATGTGAGTACATATATTTTATCCTAAGAATATTATTAAAAGTTAAGTTTAATGTAATACATATCCTCAATACTTACTTGTAACACTTACTTAATAATAATTAATACTTACTTGTTACACTAACACTTTTACAAAAGAGACCGTTTTCTTCTGCCTACCTGCCTCAGCTACTATTCTTATCCTGCCACACTTCTTCATCACTGGGTACTGGTATTGCCACCAAACGCCCCACTATGTCACTGGGTCACTTTCAGGACTCCTGATTCTGCTGATGCCACCTCCAGGCTGTCTCATACTGCCACAATATGTTTTCCTCATGCTGATGCCAGCTCCAGGCTTTCTCATTCTGCCACCATATGTTCTCCTTATGCTGATTCCAGCTCCAGGCTGTCTCATTCTGCAACTATATGGTCTCCTCATGCTTCTGCCACCTCCACGCTGTGTCATTCAGACACTATATGGTCTCCTCATGCTGCTGCCAACTATAGCCTGTGTCACTGTACCGCCATGTGGTCTCCTCATGCTGCTGGCACATTAAATAAAACTTTTTAGGTTCATCTATTTGAAATCTGCAATTTAAATGTTCAAAAATATCTTTAATCTTTTCAATTGTGAGGCCCTATGGTCTCATCAGACTGTTGCCACCTCCAGGCTGGATAATTCAGCCACTATATGGTCTCCTCATGCTGCTGCCACCTCCATGCTACCGCCACCTTTAGGTCTGTCATTGTGCTGCTCTGCTGCTGTGATTCTAATAGTGACGCCTCTAAACTGCATGTCATACTGATTATCAGTAATATTTTACTAACCCAGCACACATCCTATGCATGTTACTGCAAGGCAAAGTGTTCTACATCCCTATTAAGGGCTCTCTGTAGTCCATAAATAGCCATTTTTAATACAGATTTGCCACAAATAAATACAGACCAAACTGAATTTTTCTGAACATTTGGCAAATCAACTGAATCTAATTTTAAAAAAATTTGCTCATCTCTAGTAGTGTTGAGCAGCATAGGCCATATTCGAATTCGTGAATATTCGCGAATATATGGAGGAATATTTGTCATATATTCGCATATTCGTAATATCCTCGTTTTATTTTCGCATGCGCGAAAAATCGCGTATGCGAACATTTGCATAAAAATTAACATAAACGCAAAATTCGCATATGCGAAAATGAAAATTAACATATGCTAATTTTCGCATGTGCGAAAATTCGCACACCAGTTTCACACAGTACTATTAGAGCCTTCTTTACACCACACAAGCTGGAAGGAGAGAGGGCTGATCACTGTGATGTGTACTGTGGGGGAAAAAAAAAAAAAACGAATATTCGTAATTACAAATATATAGTGCTATATTCGCGAATATTCGCAAATTCGCGAATATGCGATATTCGCGAATAAAATTTGCTTTGCGAATATTCGCGAGCAACACTAATCTCTAGTGAAGATCTTTGTGAGGAACACTCAGCTGTGATCAGCACAGACAATAGAGTAGGATCACACGTATATAATACCTGTAGTAAAGCAGAACTGCAGAAAGTGTTCTGCTTCTATTCTGTCAGTGCAAAATCTGTTTGCATTGGAAGTTGAGTGTGCCAGTTTTCTTTTTTTTACACTAATATGAAAAGCTGTGCATCGACCGCTTTGTTGCACTTTCTAGGATGCCAATCCTGTTACTATGCCCAAAATGCCAATGATACACTAGTGAAGTGTGTTTTTAACTGAACTGTTATTACCACCAGGTAGCATCTGTTTACCCATAATCACACATGTAACTTTAAAATGACATTTGCCTCCAAAGTACATAGATACACTCCTAGATGACCTAACAGTGTTATCTGTGACAGCTTTTAACAACTTTTACACAGTGTTATACACACATTTTTGGGCTATTGGGAAGTACAGGATTAGACAGAACTAGTTTGGCAGAACCAGAACTTTTTGTCACAGTTTGGTGAACCTACTTACCAACATTTAAAATACTGAATCCAAAAGCAAAGAAGATGTCTGCACTCACCACAGGATTCCTTTAAAATCAGAACTTTATTCAGGCAATAGGCAATGTCCATACATCAGAATTCATACCCAAGTGCACAGGGAGGGAGAGCAGCTAGCGGCTAGGCAGCTGAAGTTTACTGGAATAACAGCACCATTTCACGTCTGTGATGCTTCTTCCGGTTTCTAGATCTTTGGATTACTATCCAGGTGTATGTAGCAGGAGAAGGGGGTGGAGTGACCCATCACCAGGTAAACATACAAATTACAATAGTAAAAACAAAGATAAAACAATGATAAAACATTTTACTATTTTACTATTGCTTTTACTATTGTAATTTGTATGTTTACCTGGTGATGGGTCACTCCTCCCCCTTCTCCTGCTATATACACCTGGATAGTAATCCAAAGATCTAGGAACCGGAAGAAGCATCACAGACGTGAAACGGTGCTGTTGTTCCAGTATACTTCAGCTGCCTAGCTGCTAGCTGCTCTCCCTCCCTGTGCACTCGGGTGTGAATTCTGATGTATGGACATTGCCTATTGCCTGAATAAAGTCTTGATTTTAAAGGAATCCTGTGGTGAGTGTAGACATCTTCTTCTTTGCTTTTGGATTTATGGAAATTGCCTTTTTTCCTTGATGTGTCTGGCACCCCATAGAACCACACTCACACCGGGTCATTATTACATGGTCTCTCTCAGCTGCAAGCATTAGGTGTTGATGTGCCTATCCTATCTACGTTTTATTTTTTATTTAAAATACTCAAATGGCATCATTTAAGCACTGTTTCCAGTAATTAATTGATACACATAGGAATATCCTACTGGGTGTGGGATTTCAGACACTAAGCCCCTTTTGTGCCCCTGCCCTATTCATGACTTTGGAAGTGAGGAAGCACCAAACATTTAGAAAAATTGCCTCATCACTAACAATTTTTATTTTCATTATGTAATAAATGAACCATACTGCCAGGTTATTGTGAAAGTATTTAAAATAATTGAAATAAAATTAAGTTGAGTAAGTTAATGGAAAATATAAATTTTCACGGTTTGAGAGAAAAAAAAAGTAACTTAATTTGCTGAACTGAAATTATATTGAGATTATGCACAACAGGAGAGTTAATTCTTTAATCCTTTTATCAAACGGAGACAAAGCCTTGTATACACAGTTTCACATAAAATATAAATAACCTTTTGTATCAAGAAAATAATAACTTATGTATCATTGACATTTTAGGCTAAGTAAACTATCTAAAGCATGAAATAATTTGGTTTGACATGAACACAGTTTCAGTGACATTCACATACTGGGGGACCTATATTCTTTATTGTTTTATGCTATTGGCAATGATACTATCACTGACAAAAATGGATGCACCAGTCCAAAAGAGCTAGATTAAGACTTCACACCTCAGTGACACAAGAATATGTCTCTAATGAGAGAATATATACAGTCTGAAACTGTCCAGCCAAGCATTTATAGCATTGATTTTGCCGAAAATCAGTAGGTACAGTCACTTGTCATAAGTCATTAATTTTGGATGAGGACAATGTAAAGTCAAACTTCTAATACAGTCCATATCTATCCAATAAAGCACTCATAGCGTATATGCATAGAGATATTATCTCTATGTTCAAGATACAGGAATGAAGTCCTCCTTACCTACAAGGGCACCCTTGTCGGTGGTACCCTAAACTCACTCAAATAATCGATCACTTCAGCAACACGTAACTTATCCCCTATACACAACATAGGGGATAAGAAGCAGATCACAAGGGATCCAACCGCTGGGACTACCAGTGATCTCTGGAACAGGACCGGGCTGTCAGTAAAGAGTGCATGCCATCCATTTCTATGGGATTGCTGAAAAGACGCGAGTACAGCATTCGGGTATCATCAACTCTCCCTTAGAAATGAATGGAGCATTTGACGTCTACCGGTAGATGACACGTGCTCCTCACTGAGAAATTCGGGGTCCCGTCTTAGAGATCACAGGGAGTCCAAGCTGCTTATCCCCTTTCCTGTAAATAGGGAATAAATTTACTTTTGCTGGAGTTCTTCTTTAAGGATTTAAATTTCTCACGAAACCAGTTCAACACAATACCACAACATGTAATCAGAACACTCAAAAAGCTTAATTTAAGTATCAAGAATTGGATGTCCACTCATAGACTAATACAATGCCCACATTTGACAGAAGATCATCAACTCTGATAATCTTACACCATACTGTATATAACTGAATACATAAAGGGGGGGGGGGGGGATTATCAAGGTCCAGTTCCTTTTTTTGGCACAAATGTTTGCACAACTCCATTTCAGCTTAAAATGTTTTAGGGGGAGATTTATCAAAACCTGTGCAGAGGAAAAGTTGCCGAGTTGCCCATGGCAACCAATCAGATTGCTTCTTTAATTTTTTAAAAAGACTCTGAATAATTAAGTAAGTTATCTGATTGGTTGCTATGGGCAACTCAGGAACTTTTGCTCTAGACAGGTTTTGATTAATCTCCCCCAAGTGTTTACGTTATCTGTGTTTTTTGGTAATGTATTTTCTAATATTACTATCTATAGTTTAAAATAATCATGAAATCTTACAGTTTCTATTTTGGTCACTAGGCCTTAAAGGGGTTATCCAGGAGAAAACTTTTTTTTTATATATCAACTGGCTCCAGAAAGTTAAACAGATTTGTAAATTACTTCTATTAAGAAATCTTAATCCTTTCAGTACTGATGAGCTTCTGAAGTTAAGGTTGTTCTTTTCTGTTTAGGGACGCCCCGGAAGAAGCATCTAATTGCGAAACGTTGGGTGACGGAGGTCCTGGTGTGTCCTTAGAAGGTGAAACTAACAACCTCTTGCTATGTGTATAAATGTATATGGCTGTTACCTTACTAAATATAGCCACTAGCTGGGACACTTTTGCCATTACAAAGTAGGCTCTTTATAGCCATCTGTATATATAGGTATTTCCTTGGTAAATAACCTCTTGTTCTATGGACCTCCGGTTGTGCATCTGTAGGACCATCTTGGTATTTTGTACCCCCCTTTTTTAAAATGTTTTTAAATGTATGTCCCTTTTTTCTAAAACAATAAAGTTTGAAATTTGTGTCCCTGAATACCCTGGTTTTTTCTTTGATGCCCTTATAAAAAGGAAAAGGTGGGGTCTACATCAGTCTGTTAGTGTAAAAAAAAAAAAACATTTTTACACTAACATGCTAGTGTTGCCCCATATTTTTCATTTTCACAAGAGGTAAAAGGAAGAAAATTTCTCCTGAGTACGGAAATACCCAATATGTGGGCGTAAAATGCTCTGTGGATGCACAACAAGACTCAGGAGTGATAGCGCACTATGTACATTTGAGGCCTAAATTGGTGATTTGTACAGGGGTGGCTGATTTTACAGAGGTTCTGACATAAACGCAAAAAAATTAATACCCACGTGTGACCCTATTTTGGAAACTATACCCCTCATAGAACGTAACAAGGGGTATAGTGAGCCTTAACACCCCACAGGTGTTTGACGAATTTTCGTTAAATTTGAATGGGAAAATATTTAAAAAAAAAAAATTTCACTAAAATACTGGTGTTACACTAAATGTTTAATTTTGACATGGGGAAAATAGGAAAAAAGCCCCCCAAAATATGTAACCCCATTTCTTCTGAGTAAGAACAAACCCCATATGTGGATGTAAGGCGAACTAAAATGCACAGAGAAGGAGCGTCATTGGGCTTTTGGAGAGTAATTTTGTCCAGAATTGAAGGCCACGTGTGTTTACAAAGCCTCCATAGTGCCAGAACAATGGACCTCCCCACCTGTGCCCCCCATTTTGGAAACTACACCCCTCACGTAATTTAATAAGGGGTGCAGTGAGCATTTACGCCCCACAAGTGTCTGACAGATTTTTGGAACAGTTTTCATTTGCACAGCCCACTGTTCCAAAGATCTGTCAAATGCCAGTGGGGTGTAAATGTTCAGTGCACCCCTTATGAAATTCTTTGAGGGGTGTAGTTTCCAAAATGCAGTCACATGTGCGGTTCACTGTTCTAGCACCACAGGGGGCTTTGTAAATGCACATGGCCCCCGACTTCCATTCCAAACAAATTATCTCTCTAAAAGCTCAATGGCGCTCCTTCTCTTCTGAGCATTGTAGTTCGCTCGCAATGCACTTGACGTCCAAACATGGGGTATTTCCATACTCAGAAGAAATGGGGTTACAAATTTTGGAGGGCATTTTCTCCTATTACCCCTTGTAAAAAAGTAAAATTTGGGGAAAAACCAGCATTTTAGTGAAATTTTTTTTTTCATTTACACATCCGACTTTAACAAAAAGTTGTCAAACACCTGTGTGGTGTTAAGGCTCACCGTACCCCTTGTTACGTTCCTTGAGGGGTGTAGTTTCCATAATAGTGTGCGATGTGGGGGTTTTTGCTGTCCTAGCACCATAGGGGCTTCCTAAATGGGACATGCCCCCCAAAAACCATTTCAGAAAAACTCACTCTCCAAAATCCCATTGTTGCTCTTTCGCTTCTGAGCTCTCTAGTGCACCCGCCGAAAACTTGACATACACATATGAGGAATTTTCTTACTCGAGAGAAATGGGGTTACAAATTTTGAGAGGATATTTTTCCTTTTACCCATTGTAAAAATTCAAAAACTGGGTCTACAAGAATATGCGAGTGTAAAAAATGAAGATTTTGAATTTTCTCCTTCACTTTGTTGCTATTCCTGTGAAACACCTAAAGGGTTAACGCACTTACTGAATGTCATTTTGAATACTTTGAGGGGTTCAGTTTTTATAATGGGGTCATTTATGGGGTATTTCTAACCAGAAGACCCTTCAAATCCACTTCAAACCTGAAATGGTCCCTGAAAAATTCTGATTGGAAAATTTAGCGAAAAATTGGAAAATTGCTGCTGAACTTTGAAGCCCTCTGATGTTTTCCAAAAGTAAAAACATGTCAACTTTATCAAGGAAACATAAAGTAGACATATTGTATATGTGAATCAATATATAATTTATTTGGAATGTCTATTTTCCTTACAAGCAGAGAGCTTCAAAATTAGAAAAATGCTAAATTTTCTAATTTTTCATTAAATTTTTGAATTTTTCACCAAGAAATGATGCAAGTATCGATGAAAATTTACCACTAACATAAAGTAGAATATGTCACGAAAAAACTGTCTTGGAATCAAATTTATAAGTAAAAGCATCCCAGACTTATTAATGATGGACAAATGTCTTTTTTCGACCGTACTAACTATGTACTATGTAATGCTTAAAATGACATTGGTCAGATTTGCAAAAAATGCTCCCATCCTTAGGGTCATAATGGGCTCCATCCCCAAGGGGTTAATGTAGAAAAAGGTCCATGTCTCAACATTGGCTACCCCTGTAAAGAAAGAAAAACGACAGCTATAACTGTCTTAAAAATAAGTAGTGCTCTACCCCAAACACCAAACAATTAAGGTATTGTTTTTGTTTATTTCTAATCAAAAGCCATCAATTAATATAAGTATGAATACATGGTGTATATACTGTGGATTCCCCAACAATGTAGATATGTTACATAAGTTAGAGTTAGTTTTGTTTGCTTTACTTTTTATTATAGGGTTTTAGCACTAACATTAGACCTAAAGATTTATGCATATTTATTCTGTAATAGAAGTATAAATGTAGGAACATGTAGATTATAAACTCGAGAAGATCTTGAAAGGAATCTATAAATATATATATTTTTTTAATTATTCATGTTCATTTCTGCTAGATATTTCAGACATTAGAAGAAACCTGGTTTACCTGACAGATAATATCTTTAATCCAAAGGGAATGACATGCAATCTTGGCATAATTTTACAATAGTCAATAATTTTCCTGTTTTCAAAAGTTCATTGAAACCATTGAATGGCAGCAAGTAGTAAAAGTGATACATATCCATTCGATGAATATTTTATTTCACCTTTAACTGTGACTGCCTGCCGACCAGCTACTTCCCACATGTTTAATAATTCACTTTTTTCCTTAGCAGTAGTACATCTGTATAGTATTAAAAGCCCGAGGCAAAGTACAAACATCATGTAATCCCCAGACTTCTGTGGACAAAAAGGTACAGCAGAAATTACACAGCAAGTGTGTCTAAATGTCACATACAGTGTTCAGATTGCATTTTGGTGGTAAGAAACTGAAATGTTCACATCAGAAATGATGAGTCTGAATGCTATAGAGATAGGATATTGTACTGCACATTAAGGTTTGGCTGGTACAACAGATTAGGATATAGTGACTGTATCCAATATAGGAAATAGACTTGATATACAGTCGAAAGTGGCACTCACCAGTATAGAGGCCGTAAAATCTTCAATACTTTAACTAATTGGGGTAATAGGGGTGCAGGGGAAAAAAATTAATGCTCACATGAAAAAAAAAAAACCTTATGCTCCCCTAGCCCCAGTCCTGGTCATCTGCAGATCACGATCTTCTGTGCAGTCCCGGTGTCTTCTCCTCCCTGAAGCGATGTCATGTGTCAGGCCAGTGATTGGCAGAGCCTGTAGGGCCCTTATAAGCTGCTCGTATGTGAAGAAGGAGGACATGACAACATGGAGGAGAGATGTGACAGGGAGGGGGAGATGAGATGTGGCATGGGGAAGACCGTATTTCCAGAAGGAATTAGCTATTTTGGAGAAAGTTCAGAGAAGAGCTACTAAACTAGTACATGGATTGCAGAAGAAAACTTAACAGGAAAGATTAAATTACCTTAACATGTATAGCTTGGAAGAAAGAAGAGACAGAGGGGATATGATAGAGACTTTTATACATAAAGGGAATCAACACAGTAAAGGAAAAGAGGAGATCAAAGAAAAACTACAACAAGAGGACATAGTTTTATTATAGAGGGGAAAGGTTTTTGCAGTAATGTCAGGAAGTATTACTTCACTGAGAGAGTAGTGATGCATGGATTAGCCTTCTTACAGAAGCGATTGCTGCAAATACTGTAAAGGAGTTTAAGCATGCATGGGATAGGTGTAAAGCCATCCTTCATATAAGATAGAGATAGACATAAAGCTATCCTTCATATAAGATAGAGATAGACATAAAGCTATCCTTCATATAAGATAGGATAGGTATAAGGCTATCCTTCATATAAGATAGAGATATGTATAAGGCTATCCTTCATATAAGATAGAGAGGGGTATAAGGCTATCCTTTATATAAGATAGAGATAGGTATAAGGCTACCCTTCATATAAGATAGAGATAGACATAAAGCTATCCTTCATATAAGATAGGATAGGTATAAGGCTATCCTTCATATAAGATAGAGATAGGTATAAGGCTATCCTTCATATAAGATAGAGATAGACATAAAGCTATCCTTCATATAAGATAGGATAGGTATAAGGCTATCCTTCATATAAGATAGAGATAGGTATAAGGCTATCCTTCATATAAGATAGGGATAGGTATAAGGCTATCCTTCATATAAGATAGAGATATGTATAAGGCTAGCCTTCATATACTGTATGATAGAGATAGGAATAAGGCTATAAGATAGGAGCAGGGACTATTCATAGTATTCCGGATATTGGGCAGACTAGATGGGCCAAATGGTTCTTATCTACCGACACACTCTGTTTCTATGCTTCTATGACATGGAGGGAAAGAGATGTGACATGGGGGTGTGGACATGAAATGGCGGAGATGTTATTAGGGGGGGAGAATATAAAATAGATGTGAATGGGGGATAGACGTGAAATTGGGGGAATGTGAAATGGACGGTGGACATGAAATTGGGAGATAGACGAATTTCACAACTTGTTAATTATATCGCAATTCCATATCAAATTCACAATATTTACATCTGTAAGCACAATCACACAATTTCCTCAAATTGTTAAAACACAGAAAATTCTGTGGATTCTTGCCCACAATGTCAAAGTGCTGAAAATGTCTTCTCCATCTTCTTTACCAATGTAAAAGTGTTGGCTTTGGTCTTAGTTGCATTATAGAGTAAATAATGGTGGTAGCGGCAGATGGTGTAGCATATTAAAGGGTATATGTTATTTTACATTGATGTATTCTTAACCCCTTAACCCCTTCATGACCCAGCCCATTTTCACCTCCATGACCTGGGCATTTTTTGAAAATCTGACCACTGTCACTTTAAACATTAATAACTCTGGAATGCTTTAACTTATCATTCTGATTCCGAGATTGTTTTTTCGTGACATATTCTACTTTATGTTATTGGTAAAAATTTCACTGATATTTGTATCCTTTCTTGGTAAAAAATCTAAAAATGTCATGAAAATTTTGAAATTTAGCATTTTTCTAACTTTGAAAGTCTCTGCTTGAAAGGAAAATGGATATTCCAAATAAATTACATATTGATTCACATATACAATATGTCTACTTTGTGTTTGCATAAAAAAATTGACAAGTTTTTACTTTTGGAGGGCACCAGAGGGCTTCAAAGTTCCGCAGCAATTTTCCAATTTTTCTCAAGATTTTCAAAATCGTCATTTTTCAGGGCCCAGTTCAGGTTGGAAGTGGATTTTAAGGGTCTTCATATTAGAAATACCCCATAAATGACCCCATTGTAAAAACTGCAGCCCCCAAAGTATTCAAAATGACATTCAGTAAGTGTTTTAACCCTTTAGGTTTTTCACAGGAATAGCAGCAAAGTGAAGGAGAAAATTCTAAATCTTCATTTTTTACACTCGCATTTTCTTGTAGACCCAATTTTTGAATTTTTACAAGGGGTAAAAGGAGAGAAATCACCCTAAAATTTGTAACCCAATTTCTCTCGAGTAAGGAAATACCTCATATGCGTATGTAAAGTGTTCGGCGGGCGCAGTAGAGGGCTCAGAAGGGAAGGAGCGACAATGGGATTTTGGAGAGTGAGTTTTTTATGAAAGGGTTTTTGGGGGGCATGTCCCATTTAGGAAGCCCCTATGGTGCCAGAACAGTGGACCCCCCCCCACATGTGACCCCATTTTGGAAACTACACCCCTCACGAAATGTAATAAGAGGTGCAGTGAGCATTTACACCCCACTGGCGTTTGACAGATATTTGAAACAGTGGACTGTGCAAATCAAAAATTTTATTTTTCATTTTCACAGACCACTGTTCCAAAAATCTGTTATACACCAGTGGGGTGTAAATGCTCACTGCACCCCTTATTACATTCCGTGAGGGGTGTAGTTTCCAAAATGGGGTCACATATGGATATTTATTGTTTTGCGTTTGTCAGAACTGCTGTAACAATCAGCCACCCCTGTGCAAATCGCCTCAAATGTACATGGCGCACTCTCCCTTCTGGGCCTTCTTGTGCGCCCCCAGAACACTTTGCGCCCACATATGGGATATCTCCGTAGACGGGAGAAATTGCGTTACAAATTTTGGGGGTCTTTTTTCCCTTTTACCTCTTGTGAAAATGAAAAGTATAGGGCAACACCAGCATGTCAGTGTAAAAAATAAATTTTTTTACACTAACATGCTGGTGTAGACCCCAACTACACCTTTTCATAAGGGGTTAAAGAAGAAAAAGACCCCCAAAATTTGTAAGGCAATTTCTCCCGAGTACGGCAATACCCCATATGTGTCCCAAAACTTTTGCCCTGAAATACGACAGGGCTCCAAAGTGAGAGAGCGCCATGCACATTTGAGGCCTGAATTAGGGATTTGCATAGGGGTGGACATAGGGGTATTCTATGCCAATGATTCCCAAACAGGGTGCCTCCAGCTGTTGCAAAACTCCCAGCATGCCTGGACAGTCAATGGCTGTCCGGCAATACTGGGAGTTATTATTTTGCAACAGCTGGAGGCTCCGTTTTGGAAACAGTAGCGTACCAGACATTTTTCATTTTTTGGGGGAAGGGGGGCTGTGAAGGGGTATGTGTATATGTAGTGTTTTTTACTTTTTATTTTAGGTTAGTGTTAGTGTAGTGTAGTGTTTTTAGGGTACAGTCACATGGGCAGAGGTTCACAGCAAGTTTGCCGCTGGAAGTTTGAGCTGCAGCACAAAATTTGCGCCATCTCAAACTTGCAGCACTCACTGTAAACCTCCGCCCATGTGAGTGTACCCTGTACATTCACATTGGGGGGAGGGGGCAAACATCCAGCTGTTGCAAACTCCGAGCATGCCCTTTGGCTGTCCGTGCATGCTGGGAGTTGTAGTTTTGCAACAGCTGGAGGAACACTGGTTTGGAAACACTAAGTTAAGTAATAAACTTTCAAGTGTTTTGCAACCAAACTTAGTGTTTCCAAACCAGTGTGCCTCCAGCTGTTGCAAAACTCCAACTCCCAGCATGCTGGGAGTTATAGTTTTGCAACAATTGCAACAGCTGGAGGCACTGAGGTAGGAAACGGACAATGTTTCCCAACTAGTGTGCCTCCAGTTGTTGCAAAACTACAACTCCCAGCATGCCAAGACTGCCCAGGCATGCTGGAAGTTGTAGTTCGGCAATATCTGAAGGATCAGATGTTGCCGAACTACAACTTCCAGCATGCTTGGGCAGTCTGGGCATGCTGGGAGTTGTAGTTTTGCAACATCTGGAGGTCCACAGTTTGGAGACCACTGTATAATGGTCTCCAATCTGTGCTCTTCCAGATGTTAGAGAACTACAACTCCCAGCATGCCTGGACAGGCTGAGCATGCTGAGATTTGTAGTTTTGCAACATCTGGAAGAGCACAGATTGGAGACCATTATACAGTGGCTGTCTGGGCATGCTGGGAGTTGCAGTTTTGAAACTCCCAGAGGCAGCAGTGAGATCGCTTTACGGCGATCTCACTGCTGCCAATGAAGATGCCGCCCTGCTGCCGTAAACTCACCTCCGGGACGCAGCGCCGCCGGGACTGCATGGAGGACGCCGGGACCGCTCGGGACACCGCTCGGACGGGTAAGTGACGCCGGGGGACGGGTCAGGGACACTTAGCAGAGCGGTGTGTGTCCAGATCCCCGTGATCGGGACTCACACACCGCGCTGCTATCAGCTAGTCAGATTTGACCAGCTGATAGCAGCGATCGCTGGGGGGGGGGTGGGGGATGAAACCCCCCGTGGTCGCACGGTAAGATGGCTGGCTATCAGTGATAGCCACCATCTTTCCGGGAGCCACGTGATGCCGCTAGTAGCGGCAGTAATGTTCATGACGTACCTGTATGTCATGGGTCGGGAACACCTTGCCACCCATGACGTACAGGTATGTCATAGGTCGGGAAGGGGTTAAGGACCAAGCCATTTTTCCTTTTTGCACTTTCGATTTTTCCTCCTAGCCCTTTAATAGCTATAACCCTTTAATTTTTTTCATCTACACATCCATGTGAGGGTTTGTTTTTTGCATGACCAATTTTACTTTGTAATTTATTCCATCATTTTCCATAACATATGCTCCGAAACAGAAAAAAACTATATTTATGAGGTGAAATTGAAAAAAAATATGCAATTTTCAATTTAGCAAAATTTGGGGGTATTTTAATATTAATACTTTAGGTTCACACAGTTACAACAATACCCAATTTGTATAGTTCCTGTCATGTTTTACTAATTTTTAAAAATGCTAAACTTTTTAAATTGCCATTTTCTGACCCCTATTGCTTTTAGATATTGGTATATCAGGCTGTATGTGTTAAGAGGGGGTGCTTCAATAATTGAATGATTAGACCTAGCACAGCAGACTCCGGGAGGAAGTGAAGGCATGGTAAGTGAGGGCAGGCTCAGGGCTTGCCTGAGACATGCCCCTTTCTGAGCAGTAGATGTCAAAGTGAGTGAGCAGCAGAACAGATGAATTTGGAAGCCAAATTCAAAAGCTAGACATGTAAAGAAGACATGCAAAGCATCTGCATAACCTAGTGAGAAACATATAAAAGCAAAAGCATTATTTTTTTATGTGTTATGACAGGTAAGATTTAAAGAAAATTCATTTTGACATCAAAGCTCCATTTACATACCACATTTACTAAGTTTTTTTTCTTGTTAACTGTATGTATATATATATATATATATATATATATATATATATATATATATATACTTGATGACTGTATAAATATGTATACAGTTATTCTATACATATATACAGTATATATATATATATATATATATATATATATATATGTATATTTATTGATAAATGGAATATAGAGTACCTCTATATAAAGAAAATAGGTTTGTGACTTGTGTTTTATTTTGCTGTGTCTTACATATTGCTAAGTTGTTTTTCTTCTGACACAGTTACTTTTGGAAGCTTTTAGAAGTTGATATTTTCAACAAGCTCCCTGCCATGACAGAACTACGGCTATTGAGCTATTCTGGAACTGCATTCACCGCATAAAGAATATATTAAATCAGCTTGTGCTAAACATTCATAATCGGTTATATTCACCCTACTGTTTGCAAATAAAATGGAAATGAAAACTGTAGCAATTTATGGTCCATCTCATGTGAATAAGAAAATCAGCCTCAGATGAATCACAATATGTGTCATTCGTCATATTAGGACGGAATAATTTCTACATTCTGTTCACATTATTTCTGTAATGACTTCGCGGTAGTCGTCAGTTCGACTGCAGTACGAGAGGTGAATAGATTAATGCTCAGCGCAAAATGTAAACTTTAATAGTTTCTTCCTGCAGAACTTAATTTTGTAACTTTAAAATAGCTCCAATAAAATATATTTCTTCTTTAATGTTATAGCTACAAACATGTTCTAACAGTTATGGCTACACTAGCCAAATAATGTGCCTGCAAATGCACCTTTCAGCAAATCATATGAAGAGAACCTTGCCTGCTAGAAGATAAAACACTTCTCTATTGGATTCTAAGGGGGACATGTATCAAAGATTTTACCCCTGTTTTGTGTGTATTTTTTTCGGCAAAATTTTGTGCAAGACCTTTTTTTGCACATTTTTTTGGCGCACGTTTTGGTAGAGCATGTCCTGCAGATGTGGCTGAATCGGGGTACATTGGAGTGACATCTATAGTACACATGGATTTATTAACTGCGTACTTTTCCTTTACACCAAAAATGTTGCCGCAAGAGCTGTTTTTTTGCGCAAATATAAGCCATCTTGGACTTAACGTAGCAAGATGCTCTAAATCATCGATTCTATTTTCCAAAGAGTGGATTTAGGAGATTTCTATATTTACCCGCAATTTATGAAGCTGATTGCGCTTGGTTGATAAATTTAGCGCTTCTGCGCATAATTTAGAATTCGGGAAAAGGGATAAACTGCTTCTACCATACACAAATAATGATACATGTCCCCCTAAGAGTATGTTCTCATGGCAGAATGTTCGTGTGGAATTCTGCCAGAATATTCTGCAGGGACATTTCGCTGCAGCAGAGCTCCATTGATTTCAATGGGCTTTTGCTGCACTGTTCACACAGTGAAAAATCCCAATTTGGACATTTGCAAAAAAAAAATAAACTTGCCCATTCTTTTAGCGGATTTTGCTCGGAAATGCATTGCCTTCCGTAAGACGCCACATTTCCGGGCGGACCGGTCACCCCCCAGATTGTTCAAATGTGTGGAATATTGGCACATGTGTGAACATGGCTTAATTCTGGTCATAGTAAATACATAGATGTCATCCCAGTAATCCATTCAGATAACACATTCTAATCCATTTACCAATATTCCGTAATAGAATCCTGTTGGCCTTAATCAAACATTTGGATCAGCCAGCAAATTTACTAACTGACTATGTATATTGATTATTGAACCCCTTAAGGAAAAGTTCCATTTTGTGTAATGTCCATTTATTTGTTTTTGTATTTTTCTGTTTTGGTGTGTATTCACACACTAGGATGTTCAGAGCAGTTTTCTATTCTAAGAGTACAGCACTTTGTACCAATAGACCAAGGAGTCTCTTAGAATATTTTGTCACAGCCCTGTTAGGACCCTTGTTAATAAATGATATTTAAAAACTAATATTTATTGATATGCATTAAAAATTGTAACAAATTGTGATATGTACTCGTGATCACCCAAATACACCAAATAATATTGAGGTAATAGACCACCAATCAATAATACCTGCTTTATCAACTAGCAAATAAAGTTAATATCAACTAATATCTGCAATAGTCATGTATGTGGTGAGAGCGTGATGTACCACTGTCCCCCAGGCTACACGGACAGAGGGAAGATCACACTCCAATTCCTCAGTTGCCAACAAATAGGTAGCGTGGTACAGTTATCAACAACACAACGCCCTAATGTATAAACAACTCTGTATAATGCTTGGCAACATAGGGTTAGGCTCACCATTTGTTCAGGCATAATCAATCCAAAATCACCTCATGTGCAGAAAAAGTGAAAAAAAGAATGTTTAAAATCTACATTACAGTTCATGATCCATTTGTTCCGACGTGTTTCTCCCCTCAATAAAGGGGTTTATCAAGGAACATTTTGTAGAAATAGTTCAATAGATAAGGACTGGTGTCAGGAGTATTGGCTAGCTCACAGTGAGCATCAGTCTGGCTGCATAATGAAGGAACAGTATGATCAAACATATAGACAAGGATATCCTACCGTAATAGGTTCTAGTTGAAGCACATGCACGTACCTCACTCCTAAAGGCTGTATGGGATATCGATAGCGGCACCAGATATGCGCCCCAGTCGGCTGTAGGTCCGCACAGCTGAACCGCATGTCCCACACTGTCATGTTTAAGTACCTTCTAACTTGCGGCAGACGCCACCAGGTACTTCCGGTGACCTATAGTCACTTCTGGTCCCCGTGCGCGTCATGCCGCGGCTATTGCAAAGATGTAAGGTTAGTATTCGCAGCATCTTTTAGCAGATCACTGCCTCTGTCAGAGGAACTAGATCGCCATATTGAGGATACTATTTTGACCATCTACATAAGTTATAACGAGCCTTGATGTCGGCCCCATATAGTGACGTACATGGTCACATGATATGCTTTAATGTAGGCATTCACAAGGCGTCCAGTTACCATGGTTACCCGAGACATATACTCTATCCTAGTTATACATACTGTTCCTCTGTATTGTAACCATTATGCAGGGGAGACATTAAGTTGGGTTAGGACGAGGCTGATGGTGTATCTATTTGTTATATACTAGAATTTTTGGCCAATTAGTATATTTAATAGGAATAAATGCATAGTACTGTACCCTAACTATATGTTGGTTGCTTTAATAGAGGCATAGTACTATACTCTTACTATATCCAGGTTGTTTTTTTTATCAAGAAAGATAGGGGTTTTATTGCATATTTCCTGTAGAAAGTAGAAATAATAATACAGGCATATATTCCCCATTAGTTCTATGTTGGGATAAGATGGTTCACAATAGTATATCTTAATGTCTGAATAGTATTAGAAACTATGCCATAAGAGAGGGATTTAGAAATGGAAAGGCAGGAGACAGAAGTGCCCTCCCTAAACGGCTATCCCCACACCTCTGTCCCTGCCTTTTGAGGAACCCACCTCCTTAATAGGGTGGCCTCAACCACGGTGATGGTCCCTACTCTTTCTAAGTGATGGTCCTAAAAAGGGGTAGTTCTAGTGAAAATATAGGGATAGTCACAGCAGACCTTTGCACCTCAGCCCAGTCCGTCACATTCCACATCCCATCCCAAAATCAATGTGACCGATAATTTTTTATAACAGTTTTCTATTCTCCCTGGATAGGGAATGGTTAATGCTCTGAACGAATGAAAACTCGGGTGTGTCTATTTTAAGCCAGACTTCTCCTGCATTTCTTGCTTGTTATTTAGTTTAATGCCACTATGTCTGTTTGTACAATCTGCTATGATGTCTGTCTGTGCAATATTCTGACTGCTGTATGTCTGCTTGAGCATTTACCTTGTATTTATCTTGACATTTTAGCAGGCCTACCATACACCTGCATTTGCCTTGTTCCTGCATTATGGAAGTAATGTCTGTTTTGGTGGAGGAAATGCAGGGCTTGACTCAGCTTGTCCAGGATTTAGCTGAGAAGGTACAGCAGCAAAGGTCGTCTCAATTTTAGTCTAGAATAGACTCCAGGACACCAAACAGGGATTGTGAAATACAGAGCACAGATAACACCAGCAAGACTAACTCAGTGTGAACACAGACAAAGCAGAACGAACAAACATAACCCTAAAACCGACTAATGGAACAAATACTTAAATACAAGGGGCATGTTATTAACCATGGCTAAAAACCCAGATAAAATGACAAGATATATGCAAGCTAAATGCTCGAACAGACATAGTCAGAATATTGCACAAACAGACAAAATGCCTCTGCGTCCAGGTGGCAATCGTGGAGCCACCTGGGTGCCCATGTATTTTTTTGTAAAAAAAAAATCTGGTATGTTTTCTGCATAGGGAATGGTTAATGCTCTGAATTAATGAGAGTGCGGATGTGTCTTTTTTAAGCCAGACTTCTGCATTCAGTGCTGGTTATTTAGCTTAATGCCACTTTGTCTGTTTGTGCAATCTGCTATGATGTCTGTTTGTGCAATATTCTAACTATGTCTGCTTGAGCATTTACCTTGTATTTATCTTATCATTTCATCTGGGTTTTTAGCCATGGTTATATAGCATGCCCCTTGTATTTTAGTCTTTGTTACATTAGTCAGTTTTAGGATTATGTTTGTTTGTTCTGCTTTGTCTGTGTTCACATTGAGTTAGTCTTGCTAGTGTTATCTGTGCTCTGTATTTTATAATTACTGTTTGGTGTCCTGGAGTCTATTAAGACTCATCCAGTTCTGTCTAGTATCCTGACCAGTGTTCATCTGTATTGTAGAGTTTGGTGTTCTTGTATCCTTTTTATGAAGTTCAGTGTTTATATTTCTGTTTCCTACTGTGTCAGCATCCTGACCACACGGTTGAGTGTGCCCACTGGCCAGTAGTCTATTTGGCTTTCTTATTAATGGCTACTTTTTTGTGGAATGGGATGGCCAGTTTGTTTGTTCTGTGTCCCAGTGTGAACAGTGTCCTATGTTTCCGTATCAGTTTGCCTGTTTATATTCTGCCCTGTTAGTATATGTTTAGTATATCTGGTTGTTGTTACGCCGAGCGCTCCGGGTCCATGCTCCTTCCCGGAGCGCTCACGGCGTCTCTCTCCCTGCAGCGCCCCGGTCAGACCCGCTGACCGGGAGCGCTGCACTGACATTGCCGGCGGGGATGCGATTCGCATAGCGGGACGCGCCCGCTCGCGAATCGCATCCCAAGTCACTTACCCGTCCCGGTCCCCGGCTGTCATGTGCTGGCGCGCGCGGCTCCGCTCTCTAGGGCGCGCGCGCGCCAGCTCTCTGAGACTTAAAGGGCCAGTGCACCAATGATTGGTGCCTGGCCCAATTAGCCTAATTAGCTTCCACCTGCTCCCTGGCTATATCACCTCACTTCCCCTGCACTCCCTTGCCGGATCTTGTTGCCTTGTGCCAGTGAAAGCGTTTAGTGTTGTCCAAGCCTGTGTTACCTGATCTCCTGCTATCCATATTGACTACGAACCTTGCCGACTGCCCCGACCTTCTGCTACGTCTGACCTTGCCTCTGCCTAGTCCTTCTGTCCCACGCCTTCTCAGCAGTCAGCGAGGTTGAGCCGTTGCTAGTGGATACGACCTGGTTGCTACCGCCGCAGCAAGACCATCCCGCTTTGCGGCGGGCTCTGGTGAACACCAGTAGCCACTTAGAACCGGTCCACCGGCACGGTCCACGCCAATCCCTCGCTGACACAGTGGATCCACAACCTGTAAGCCGAAGCGTGACAGTTGTCAAGTAGTTTTCCGTATCTGTTCTGGCTTGTGAATGACAAATAGAGATGAGCAAATCGAAGCTGATGAACCCGAATTTGTCACAAATTTCATGAAATATTCGATTTGCAACGAATGCGAATATCGCCATTATTCTATCACGCAAATCGCTTCATTAAACTTCCTTTACTGCGTTCCAGGCTTCAGGGCATCTAAAATGGCAGATCCACATGCCAGTATATGGGGCAAGGACCGCTATGAAGGTGGTGTTTATGTGTGTTACACAGAAAAGCTTGTTGCAGCAGCATTTCACCTCTTATTCACCTCAGCCTTCTGTAGGACACAGAGCAAAGTGTTTTTGCACAGAAATTAATTCTAACTGCAACAATTAACCCATCAGTCACTGTGAACAGCATTGTATTACAGAGAGGGGCAGAGAGCTGTGTGTTGCCTCAGCTGCAGAAACGTTTTCACAGGAGGGAAAAATAATTTTTTAGGGCAAATCTGTGTCTTTGTTCCACAACAACTGGTCTGCTGGTTATTCTAGTCTGTAGACGGTATAATCCATACCCAGCAGTCCATTCCTAATAGTATTTGAGAGAGAGTCTTTTTGCAATTTTGGGATTAGTACACAGTGACTGTGTCTGCAGCACTGTTGTGTACGGCTGGTGCTGTGGGTAAAAAATTTTTTGTACTGTACTGAAGTGCATTTTTCTGCCCGCCCTCATCAGTACATACAACATACCTACCTCTGAGTGGTGTACTATTTTGTACCTGTTCATCTGTCAAGGGCCTACTTACTGTGAAAGGACAGCCAAAAGTAATCACCGACTGGTGTTTTAATCCAATACATTTATTAAGCATACTGTAGAACATTTTTCTGCCCTCATAAGTGCATACAACATACCTACATCTGAGTAGTGTACTATTTTGTACCTGTTAGCCTGTCAAGGGCCTACATACTGTGAAAGGACAGCCAAAAGTAATCACCAGCTGGTATTTTACTCAAATAAATTTTGAAGCGTACAGTAGCGCATTTTTCTGCCCTCATCATAAGTACATACCACATGCCTACATCTAAGTGGTGTACTATTTTGTACCTGTTAATCTGTCAAGGGCCTACATACTGTAAAAAAGACAGCCAAAAGTAATCACCGGCTGGTCTTTTACTCCGATACATTTATTAAGCGTACTGTAGCACATTTTCTGCCCTCATAAGTGCATACCACAAACCTACATCTAAGTAGTGTACTATTTTGTACCTGTTAATCTGTCAAGGGCCTATATACTGTGAAAGGACAGCCAATAGTACACACCTGCTGCTGTTCTAAACAAATACTGTTTTAAGCGTAGTGAAGCATATTGTACTCCCCTCATTTACGCAATAAGTAAGTCAGGCAGAGTAGAGAAATTTAAATTTCAAAATCCTCAATTTCAATTTCAAAATCTTAAAGGGGTACTCCGGTACTTACACATCTTATCCCCTATCCAAAGGATAGGGGATAAGATGCCTGATCGCTGGAGTCCCGCAGCTGGGGACGCCCGCGATCATCCATGCGGCACCCCATTTGCAATCAGTCCCCGGAGCGTGTTCGACCGCAGAGCCTGCGGCGTTTGACGTCACGCCCCCGTGTGACGTCGCTCTCCGCCCCCAATGCAAGCCTACGGGAGGGGGCTCCGGGGACTGATTACAAACGGGGTGCCGCGTGCATGATCGCGGGCATCCCCAGCTACGGGACGCCCGCAATCAGGCATCTTATACCCTATCCTTTGGATAAGATGTGTAAGCACAGGAGTACCCCCTTAAATTTCTATTTCAAAATCTTGAACTCCCCTTGTTGCCACAAACTTCAGGCAGTCATTCAGCCACTATATGGTCTCTTTGTACTGATGCCACCTCCAGCCTCTGTCATTGTGCCGCCATGTGATATGTGACTCCTTGTTAAATTTGGTCCTTTGTACCCACACACTGGGGTTCGGGGCACTAACACTTGGGAGGTAAAATTTCAATTTAAAAATCTTAAATTTAAATGTAAAAATCTTAAATTTCAATGGTCTCCTCATGCTTCTGCCAACTCCAGACTGTGCCATTCAGACACTACATGGTCTCCTCATGCTTTAGCCACCTCCAGGCTGTGCAATTCAGTCACTATTTGGTCTCTTCTCATGCTTCAGCCAACTCCAGGCGGTGCCATTCAAACACTATATGGTCTCCTCATCATTCAGCCACCTCCAGGCTGTGCCATTCAGCCACTATATGGTCTCTTCTCATAGTTACATAGTTACATAGTTAGTACGGTCGAAAAAAGACATATGTCCATCAAGTTCAACCAGGGAATTAAGGGGTAGGGGTGTGCTTTAACCAACTCCAGGCTGTGCCATTCAAACACTATATGGTATCCTCATGCTTCAGCCACCTCCAGGCTGTGCCAATAAAACACTATATGGTCTCATCATGCTTCAGCCACCTATAGGCTTTGCCATTCAGCACTATAAGGTCTACACATGTTTCAGCCACCTCCAGGCTGTGCCATTAAGCCATTATACGGTCTCTTCTCATGCTTCAGCCATCTCCAGGATGTGCCATTCTGCCACTTTATAGTCTCCTCATGCTTCAGCCCCCTCTAGGCTGTGCCATTCAGCCACTGTAGGGTCTCCTCGTGATTCAGCCACCTCCAGGCTGTGTCATTCAACCAATATATGGTTTATTGCTGCTGCTGGGCCTGGCCCTAAACATTTTTATAGTAGCTCCAGCTACCATAAATCTTCAATTGAAATTTAAAAATTAATCTTTTAATCTTAGGGATTGTGAAGCCCTAGTGTCTACTCATGCTGTTACCAGCTCCAGGCTGTGTCATTCAGCAACTATATGGTCTCCTGATGCTGCTAACACCTCCACGCTGTCATTTTTCCACTATATGGTCTCCTCATGCTGCCAACACCTCCACGCTGTGTCATTTAGCCACTATATGGTCTCATCATGCTTCAGCTATATCCAAGCTGTGTCATTCAGCCTCTATATGGTCTCCTCATGCTGCCAACACCTCCACGCTGTGTCATTCAGCCACTATATGGTCTCACATACCGGGGTTCGGCGCACTAAAACTTGGGAGGTAAAATTTCAATTAAAAAATCCCCAATTTCAATTTAAAAATCCTAAATTTCAATGGTCTCCTCATGCTTCTGCCAACTCCAGACTGTGCCATTCAGACACTACATGGTCTCCTCATGCTTTAGCCACCTCCAGGCTGTGCCATTCAGTCACTATTTGGTCTCTTCTCATGCTTCAGCCAACTCCAGGCGGTGCCATTCAAACACTATATGGTCTCCTCATGCTTCAGCCACCTCCAGGTTGTGCAATTCAGACACATATGGTCTCCTCATCATTCAGCCACCCCCAGGCTGTGCCATTCCGCCACTATATGGTCTTTTCTCATGCTTCAACCAACTCCAGGTTGTGCCATTCAAACACTATATGATATCCTCATGCTTCAGCCACCTCAAGGCTGTGCCAATAAAACACTATATGGTCTCATCATGCTTCAGCCACCTACAGGCTTTGCCATTCAGCACTATAAGGTCTCCTCATGCTTTAGCCACCTCCAGGCTGTGCCATTAAGCCACTATATGGTCTCTTCTAATGCTTCAGCCATCTCCAGGCTGTGCCATTCTGCCACTATATAGTCTCCTCATGCTTCAGCCCCCTCTAGGCTGGGCCATTCAGCCACTGTAGGGTCTCCTCATGATTCAGCCACCTCCAGGCTGTGTCATTCAGCCAATATATGGTTTATTGATGCTGCTGGGCTAAAAAAAAATTATGGTAGCTCCAGCTACCATAAATCTTCAATTGAAATTTAAAAATTCATCTTTTAATCTTAGGGATTGTGAAGCCCTAGTGTCTACTCATACTGCTACCAGCTCCAGGCTGTGTCATTCAGCAACTATATGGTCTCCTGATGCTGCTAACACCTCCACGCTGTCATTTTTCCACTATATGGTCTCCTCATGCTGCCAACACCTCCACGCTGTGTCATTCAGCCACTATATGGTCTCCTCATGCTTCAGCTATATCCAAGCTGTGTCATTCAGCCTCTATATGGTCTCCTTATGCTGCCGACACCTCCATGCAGTGTCAATCAGCCACTATATGATCTCCTCATGCTTCAGCCACATCCAAGCTGTGTCATTCAGCCACTATATGGTCTCCTCATGCTGCCAACACCTCCACGCTGTGTCATTCAGCCACTATATGGTCTCCACATGCTTCAGCCACATCCAAGCTGTGTCATTCAGCCACTATATGGTCTCTCCTCATGCTGCCAACATTTCCTCGCTGTGTCATTCAGCCACTATATGGGCTCCTCATACTGATGCCACCTCCAAGCTCTTTCATTGTTTTGCTCTGCGGCAATGATTCTAAAAGCGATGCCGGTAATCTGCATGTTATTCTGAATAACAGTATTATTTCACTACCCCAGCACACTCCAGGGCCCTGATTTACTAACGTACAACCAACTATTTTTCTCGGTCATTGCATCTAAATTGCATCTAAAAAGTGTGAGTTTGCCTCACACAAAAACTCGACAGCCAAGAGGCCGAGTGAAATTAAGGGATTGTTTGCCATTGTGTTTTGTGTGAAAGTAACTTGTTTTATAACCTGAAAACATTTTGTACAGTTTAACACTTTTATGAATAAAATATTGAATGTTTTTGTGGAAGTTAATGTTTATTTATTTATTTTTTAACACATTTGCAATATTAGGTTTAAATAAATTTAACACCCAAGCTGATAAACAAGGATAATTGTTGTAATGTTTGAAAAATTATAACACATGAAAACTTTTGATTCATGAAAACATTTTTAAACAAACAAGTCTAAACCATTTTGACTCACACAATTAATTTCTTTAGCTTGGAGTTTGTGCGACACAATTGACTAGTGCGACACAAAAAAACATGCAACACAAAAACAAACCGAAATGTGCGACAGAAAAGTAAATAAGCTTGAAAAAAAAAATAAAAAGACGAGTGATATTGAAATCACTCCAGAATAAATACTCCACTCTTAGTGAATCAGGGTCCATATGCATGTTAGAACAAAGAAAAGTGCTATATTTTACCAGTATTTCACAGAATTTTCCAAATGTCGTCCTGAAAACTTTATTCAGCATTGGGGTCTTGTGTGATGAGTGTGCATACCGGTCATGGTGGCGGAGTGCATTACTTACTGTTTTCTTTGAGACAACAGTACCTCCATCAGAAATCTTACGAGAAACATCTGGTTGGAGCAAAGCTATGATGAAATGATTGTCTTTCCACTTACATTTTACTAGCCCAACAGTGCTCAGTTGATCATTCAACACTATTGTTATGTTTTGCAACAATTAGGTTGTGACGGTCTTAACACAGCTTTTTGCTTTTACCCATCATGAGATGTGTCTTCTGTGATACCATGAGACTTTTTGTGGCCCTCAGTTGGAACTAAACCAGCTGATATTAATTTGCACTGACAAGGGGCTTGATTGCTATTTAATTACTGATGGATTTTAGCTGTTGTCTTTGCTTTCCATACCATTTTGCACCTCTCTTTCTTCGTGTGTTCAATACTTTTTTCCTGTGTCATTTCACATTTTTCACATATCTTAATTTCTGAGATTTTTTGTTTTGGTTTCGGATTACTAGGGTTGTTACCACAATAGCACTTTGGAAATATATTTAGTGAGAAAAATGGTGACGTGTTTAATACTTATTTCACCTGCTGAATGTATAAGACAGGGAGATGATGATGTAGGATGTAGTAGCTGGTCAGAGGTCAAAGCAACTTAATGTTTACTTTAGCTACATGATGAAGTGAGAGTAAAACACGCATTGTCGTGGACTGTCCTATAGCCTGTTTACTGCTATTTTTGTTTTTGATTTATTGTATCTACTGTACATTTACATGAAATAATTTTTTTAAATGTTGTATTGTGGCATTTTTTTTACCTTTTTGTATAATTATTACTGGGGCTATATGTTGGCAAAATGGTAAAGTTTAAATAAAAATCTGATTAAATGTTTCTGGGTTTTATAATGTTTAATATTTATTTTTTTGTGATGCTTGAATTTACTTGTGCATTAGAATACATCATGTGTTTTCTTTTATATTGTGTGGTTAAATATTTATACAAGCTAACGTATCATAAAAATGGCATTAATACAGTGTAACATTAATATTTAATAAGTACATTGAGTATCTATATATCTGATATTCATGGAAAGTGGAAGGAAGAAAGAAATGTTTGTCTACTAGTATGCTAGCAGAGGAGATGGTTGTGAAAGGGAAAGGAGACAAACTTAAAAGATGAGGTTGAAATTTGACATTTATATAACTTATAGTTTTATGCGGTATACAAGACCACACAGGTGGTAATATAATGCCAGGGGTGTAGGAACTGGGGGGACAAGGGGGACACATCCCCCCCCAGAAAATCATGCAGGGGAACAGATCATTGGGGAATTCCCCCCAGTTCTGCCTAAAGACTCTGCTGAATTAAATGCTCACTGTGTCCATTTAACCCAGGAAGCACCTGATACCGGTCAAGCACCATCGGTGATGTAAAGTTTTATACAATTACCACTGTGCCCTGCCCCGGCTTCTCAGCTCTCAGCAGGAAGAAGAATGTGGAGCTCCGCAGGATGCTGCAGCCTGCCTCTAGCAGAAGGTGAGAGGGCAGAGAGGTGGTGTCTGGGGAGAGGGAGGAGAAGGGGCACAAAAGATAAAAGGAGAAGAATGATGGGGGAAGAGGGCAGAAGAATTTAAAGAAGGATGGGGAGGGAGGAAAAGGGGCGCAAAAGTTAAATGAAGGGTGACTGGGGGAGGGAGGTGAAGGTTGCAGGGAGGAAGAAAGGGTGAAAGACGATAACTGAGGGTCTTGGGGGACAGAGGTGTGGGGGGGGAGTGTGAAGCAGGATGACTGAGGGGTCTATGGGAGGAAAAGGAATGGAGGGGTCTGGGGGGAGGCACAAAGTGTGAAAGAGGATGACTGAGGGGTCGGGGGGGGCAGAGAAGTCTGGAGGAGGACTTAGCAGTCTGAAGGAGGAGGGGAAGGATGGGTCATGAAGAGGGCTAAGGGGTCTGGGGGGGACTAAGGGCCCATACACATTGAAGACATTCTGCTGATAGAAATCCGCTTTCTGCAGAATCCAATTGTTTTCAATTGGATTCTGTTGCTCTGCGCAGTGGAATTCAAAGAACGAACATGTAATATAATAATAATCTAGCTGCCAAAAATATTTATCAGCGCTATTTATATTATTTACCAAGTGAGTTTATTAATAGTAAATGTAATAAAAGTGTAATAGCTAAAGCTTGTTGTTAATAGCTAAAACTACATATACCACCTGATGGGTGAACTGAGAAGTGAAGTACTACAGAAAAAAAAAAAAAAGTTATATATATATATATATATATATATATATATATATATATATACACATATATATATATATATATATATATATATATATACATATATCGAAGGAAAACAGCAGCACTCGCAAGTTGCAGGTGAATAGTGTATGGCTTTATTCACAAAGCATCAATAGTAGCAACGTTTCAGCCTTCTCTCAAGGCCTTTGTCAAGCAATGGTAAGTACACATTGCTGGATATATATACATATCAGGTGTGGCACAATTAGTGACGTAATCAATGACGTAGTGTGTTTACAAAATAGACAGCAAGCAACGTGTCAAATATGATCATAGGCGTACAGGCAAAATATAAACACCGCATGTACATCAGATGTCCGTCGCCTATGAACTCAAACAAATAGTGCAAAACAAACATGATTGCTGTACATAAAAAGTCCAAACAATAGGTGCTATTGAGCGTGGTGAGTGTACCTTCCGGCGGGAAGGAGGAGTCCCGGCACATGTGTCGCATGCCGGAACCTGTGGAAACACTGTGTGGGATACGATGCAGATAGCGTTTGCATCACTTCCGGTGCAGAGCGGAAGTGACGCATGTAAACAATAACACATGATACCACATGCGCATACGTCCTGTTGGCTCATTGGAGAATGCGCCATCTTGGGTCCTGGCAACCCCATACTCTTGATCCTGCGCGAGCTTTTGTACTGCCCAACACTAGTTATACTAGCACATCGTGGGGGTGGGGAAGTACCCATGTAGAGGGGCGGTCGTCACAGAACGGTGTCACGATGTGCTAGTATAACTAGTGTTGGGCAGTACAAAAGCTTGCGCAGGATCAAGAGTATGGGGTTGCCAGGACCCAAGATGGCGCATTCTCCAATGAGCCAACAGGACGTATGCGTATGTGGTATCATGTGTTATTGTTTACCTGTGTCACTTCCGCTCTGCAAGGGAAGTGATGAGAACGCTATCTGCATCGTATCCCACACTGTGTTTCCACAGGTTCCGGCGTGTGACACATGTGCCGGGACTCCTCCTCCCCGCCAGAAGGTACACTCACCACGCTCCATAGCACCTATTTTTTGAACTTTTTATGTACAGCAATTATGTTTGTTTTGCACTATTTGTTTGAGTTCATAGGCGACGGACATCTGATGTACATGCGGTGTTTATATTTTGCCTGTACGCCTATGATCATATTTGACACGTTGCTTGCTGTCTATTTTGTAAACACACTACGTCATTGATTACGTCACTAATTGTACCACACCTGATATGTATATATATCCAGCACTGTGTACTTACCATTGCTTGACAAAGGCCTTGAGAGAAGGATGAAATGTCGCTACTATTGATGCTTTGTGAATAAAGCCACTCACTATTCACCTGCAACTTGCGAGTGCTGCTGTTTTCCTTCCATATTTACCTGGGACTTGGGACCGAGTCAACCAGCTAGCACCATCTCTCACATCGAAGTGCTGCCCGTTTCTCTCTAATATATATATATATATATATATATATATATATATATATATATATAAAATATATATATATATATATATATACACATACATACACATATACATACATATACACATATACATACACATATACACATATACACATATACACATATATATATATATATATATATATATACACATATATATATATATATATATATATATATATATATATATATATATAGTATCCAACGACAACTCAGCACTCCAAAATATCGTAGAAAAAAGTGTGGGTTTATTCCTGCCACATCAGTACAAGCAACGTTTCTGCTCCTATGGAGCCATTTTCAAGCTTAGTGCTACACACCAGTAAGGGGTTTAAATACTCATGTGAACAATACATCATCAAATTACAAATTAAGTGATAATTATACAAAAAAATCTTCAAAATTTTTATAAATATCATTTATAAATAACATTCCGTGTATAAATTACATATCCTCTGTGCATACCTTTGTCAATAAAGTGCATACATGCATATAAAAGTGCATACAAGTGATTTAAAAACATTAAAATGCTTGAAATATTCTGCTCCGATTATATCTTAGTAATGCATTACAGCTGAAAAATTTAATTAGCATACATTAGACAAGGAGACAGACTCTTACCCGCTCTGTTGTTACTGTCATGGCGTCTACTGGCGTGGATGTAAGTGCCACTGCGCCTGTGTGAAACGCGATCCGGATCCAGAGCAGTCACGTCACTAAGTCACCTGACCTGCTCCCGATCACATGACCGCTTTCACATACTACTATGTACGTGTCGCCCGTTACCCTGGCTACCACCCTGGCTGTTCAGCCCTGGTGTAAGCCCCGGAAAAGGCGTTGCAAGTTAGTAATACAGGTTTTTATTCAGACTATATGCCAAGCTCAAGCACACAATAAGAAAAACAGAATGTATTGTTTTTATATTTACATGTTAAATGCATGGAGGTAAGTTTCGCACCCAGTCATCTAGAACAAGCAAATAAATAATACAAAAATCATAAAAAATTAAAAAAAAATAAAAATAAAAAAAACGTTTAAAATAAAAAAAAAATAAATCAATAAAAAAATAAAAGAAAAAGATAAAGAAAGAAAATATAATAAAGAAAAAAAGTTAAAATAACCTTTTTTTTTATTTTATTTTTTTTTTAAAAGAGAAAATATTTTACCAAAGGGCTCTTTGTCTGCAAAAGATACCCAATATCTCAAGCTCAGGTCTTTCTATTTTTTGGCAATAAAACTCCGCTGTTTGTAGGACTGTCTCCACTCAGAGTCATCTCTGATCTCCAAAGTGGTTACCGTCAATGGGGGACAATGACAATGGGATTGTAGGGTCCCCACATGTCCTTGTCTACCCACCTACATATATCGTGGAGTGTGCTCGCTATTTCAGCAGCAAAAGCGTTGGCAATTGTGTGCAGAATTTTTTTTCTATAAAATAAAATAATAAAGAAAATTAATAAAATATAAAAACACAAAATAACTTATTTGAAAGAAAATTTTCTTTATCCAAATAGCTGGGTGCTACCGACATACATGCAGCTCACCAACAATATATTACATAAACTATATAAAGTGTATTCTAGTAAGGCACACATTCTAAACATTCAGTCATCTCTTTATTCTTCAACTATATCTACAATAAATCAATAAATCATGGACAGAGCAGGTAGTGTCTTCTCCTTGATTTCTCCTCCTGATGTAGATCTATAATAAATGAAAAAATACATATATATTAATAAATAATAATATTTCTTAGATACTCTGTGTAGCAGCTTTAGATTCAGAAAGCAGAACTTTGCATGGTCTCTCATGGTTACCGCACTTAATATCACACCTTAAACAATATTGAAATCCACATTTAAGCCTTTTGGTTTAAGTGAATCCAACTGGTGGATCCACCACATTTCCCGTCTTTTTATAAGGGCCAGCCTATCTCCCCCTCTCACTAGAGCTGGCACAAAATCAATTGCCATAAATTTCAAATCTCTTTCAGAGTGTTTATAATCAAGGAAATGCTTTGAAACCGGTAGGTCAATTTTACTTTTTCTTATACTGTATCTATGGTTATTTATTCTAGTCTTTAGACTCCATGTGGTCTGCCCACGTATAACAATTTACATGGGCATATAAGTATATATATGACCCATGTAGAGTCACACGTGAAGAAGTACTTACATGAATATTTGTGTTGAGTAACCGGGTGTGTAAAAGGGGGCCCCTTCAACATTAGGTTACAATTTATGCAGGACAGACAAGCATAGGATCCCAACTTTTTGGGAGCCTAAAATGTCTGTCCTGTTTTTTTATCAGATACGATTTCAGTTTTTACTAACTTATCCTTAATATTCCGACGTCTCCTATATGACATGAGTGGACTCACCGAGAACTCTTCAATCTCATCAAAATTGTTTCTCAATATATACCAAAGTTTAGTATTTTCGCAATTTGTCCACTCATGTCATGATAGGTTGAGGTAAAAGGAATGCGTTTGTTGGTGGCTCGTTTTTTTTTGTCAAGAGCATGGATTCTCTATCTAGAGTCTCTACAGTTCTCCTATGTTGTTCCACTATTCTCTTAGGATAACCTCTATCCAAAAAATTATTTGACATAACATCAAGAGATTTTTTCAAAGCCACTTCATCATCCACCACCCTTCTCGCCCTCAGCATTTGGCTGTAGGGGAGTGATTTAACCATGCTCCTAGGGTGGTGGCTGTCGAAGTGTAAAGGTGTATTTTTATCAGTAGGCTTTGTATACAATTGTGTTTGTAGTTTACCATCTCCTTTGATTACTAATGCATCTAAAAAACTAACTTCATGGTCAGAATATGTCATTGTAAATTTAATATTTGGGTCTACATTATTGAGAAACTCATAGAATTACTGTAGTTACTCCACTGACCCATCCCATAGGAGTGTTACGCCGAGCGCTCCGGGTCCCCGCTCCTCCCCGGAGCGCTCGCTTCACTCTCCCCGCGGCAGCGCCCCGGTCACGTCCTCTGACCCGGGGCGCTGCGATTCCGCTGCCAGCCGGGATGCGATTCGCGATGCGGGTAGCGCCCGCTCGCGATGCGCACCCCGGCTCCCCTACCTGACTCGCTCTCCGTCTGTTCTGTCCCGGCGCGCGCGGCCCCGCTCCCTAGGGCGCGCGCGCGCCGGGTCTCTGCGATTTAAAGGGCCACTGCGCCGCTGATTGGCGCAGTGGTTCCAATTAGTGTTTACACCTGTGCACTTCCCTATATCACCTCACTTCCCCTTCACTCCCTGGCCGGATCTTGTTGCCTTAGTGCCAGTGAAAGCGTTCCTTGTGTGTTCCTTGCCTGTGTTTCCAGACCTTCTGCCGTTGCCCCTGACTACGATCCTTGCTGCCTGCCCCGACCTTCTGCTACGTCCGACCTTGCTTTTGCCTACTCCCTTGTACCGCGCCTATCTTCAGCAGCCAGAGAGGTGAGCCGTTGCTAGTGGATACGACCTGGTCACTACCGCCGCAGCAAGACCATCCCGCTTTGCGGCGGGCTCTGGTGAAAACCAGTAGTGGCTTAGAACCGGTCCACTAGCACGGTCCACGCCAATCCCTCTCTGGCACAGAGGATCCACTACCTGCCAGCCGGCATCGTGACAGTAGATCCGGCCATGGATCCCGCTGAAGTTCCTCTGCCAGTTGTCGCTGACCTCACCACGGTGGTCGCCCAGCAGTCACAACAGATAGCGCAACAAGGCCAACAGCTGTCTCAACTGACCGTTATGCTACAACAGTTACTACCACAGCTTCAGCAGTCATCTCCTCCGCCAGCTCCTGCACCTCCTCCGCAGCGAGTGGCCGCTCCTGGGATACGCTTATCCTTGCCGGATAAATTTGATGGGGACTCTAAGTTTTGCCGTGGCTTTCTTTCCCAATGTTCCCTGCATCTGGAGATGATGTCGGACCTGTTTCCCACTGAAAGGTCTAAGGTGGCTTTCGTAGTCAGCCTTCTGTCCGGAAAAGCCCTGTCATGGGCCACACCGCTCTGGGACCGCAATGACCCCGTCACTGCCTCTGTACACTCCTTCTTCTCGGAAATCCGAAGTGTCTTTGAGGAACCTGCCCGAGCCTCTTCTGCTGAGACTGCCCTGTTGAACCTGGTCCAGGGTAATTCTTCCGTTGGCGAGTATGCCGTACAATTCCGTACTCTTGCTTCAGAATTGTCCTGGAATAATGAGGCTCTCTGCGCGACCTTCAAAAAAGGCCTATCCAGCAACATTAAAGATGTTCTGGCCGCACGAGAAATTCCTGCTAATCTACATGAACTTATTCACCTAGCCACTCGCATTGACATGCGTTTTTCCGAAAGGCGTCAGGAACTCCGCCAAGATATGGACTCTGTTCGCACGAGGCGTTTCTCCTCCTCGGCTCCTCTCTCCTCTGGTCCCCTGCAATCTGTTCCTGTGCCTCCCGCCGTGGTGGCTATGCAGGTCGACCGGTCTCGCCTGACACCTCAAGAGAGGACACGACGCCGTATGGAGAACCTCTGCCTGTACTGTGCTAGTACCGAACACTTCCTGAGAGATTGTCCTATCCGTCCTCCCCGCCTGGAAAGACGTACGCTGACTCCGCACAAAAGTGAGACAGTCCTTGATGTCTACTCTGCTTCTCCACGTCTTACTGTGCCTGTGCGGATGTCTGCCTCTGCCTTCTCCTTCTCTACAGTGGCCTTCTTGGACTCTGGATCTGCAGGAAATTTTATTTTGGCCTCTCTCGTCAACAGGTTCAACATTCCGGTGACCAGTCTCGCCAGACCCCTCTACATCAATTGTGTAAATAATGAAAGATTGGACTGTACCATACGTTTCCGCACGGAGCCCCTTCTTATGAGCATCGGATCTCATCATGAGAGGATTGAACTTTTGGTCCTCCCCAATTGCACCTCGGAAATTCTCCTTGGACTTCCCTGGCTTCAACTTCATTCCCCTACCCTGGATTGGTCCACTGGGGAGATCAAGAGTTGGGGGTCCTCTTGTTCCAAGAACTGTCTAAAACCGGTCCCCAGTAACCCTTGCCGTAACTCTGTGGTTCCTCCAGTAACCGGTCTCCCTAAGGCCTATATGGACTTCGCGGATGTTTTCTGCAAAAAACAAGCTGAGACTCTACCTCCTCACAGGCCTTATGATTGCCCTATCGACCTCCTCCCGGGCACTACTCCACCCCGGGGCAGAATTTATCCTCTCTCTGCCCCAGAGACTCTTGCCATGTCCGAATACGTCCAGGAGAATCTAAAAAAGGGCTTTATCCGTAAATCCTCCTCTCCTGCCGGAGCCGGATTTTTCTTTGTGTCCAAAAAAGATGGCTCCTTACGTCCTTGCATTGACTACCGCGGTCTTAATAAAATCACGGTTAAGAACCGCTACCCCTTACCCCTCATCTCTGAAATCTTTGATCGCCTCCAAGGTGCCCACATCTTCACTAAATTGGACTTAAGAGGCGCCTATAACCTCATTCGCATCAGAGAGGGGGACGAGTGGAAAACGGCATTTAACACCAGAGATGGACACTTTGAGTATCTGGTCATGCCCTTTGGACTGTGCAACGCCCCTGCCGTCTTCCAAGACTTTGTCAATGAAATTTTTCGTGATCTGTTATACTCCTGTGTTGTTGTATATCTGGACGATATCCTAATTTTTTCTGCCAATCTAGAAGAACACCGCCAGCATGTCCGTATGGTTCTTCAGAGACTTCGTGACAACCAACTCTATGCCAAAATTGAGAAATGTCTGTTTGAATGCCAATCTCTTCCTTTTCTAGGATATTTGGTCTCTGGCCAGGGACTACAGATGGATCCAGACAAACTCTCTGCCGTCTTAGATTGGCCACGCCCCTCCGGACTCCGTGCTATCCAACGCTTTTTGGGGTTCGCCAATTATTACAGGCAATTTATTCCACATTTTTCTACCATTGTGGCTCCTATCGTGGCTTTAACCAAAAAAAATGCTGATCCCAAGTCCTGGCCTCCTCAAGCAGAAGACGCCTTTAAACGACTCAAGTCTGCCTTTTCTTCGGCTCCCGTCCTCTCCAGACCTGACCCTTCCAAACCCTTCCTATTGGAGGTTGATGCCTCCTCAGTGGGAGCTGGAGCTGTTCTTCTACAAAAAAATTCTTCCGGGCATGCTGTCACTTGTGGTTTTTTCTCTAGGACCTTCTCTCCAGCGGAGAGGAACTACTCCATCGGGGATCGAGAGCTTCTAGCCATTAAATTAGCACTTGAGGAATGGAGGCATCTGCTGGAGGGATCAAGTTCTCCTGTTATTATCTACACCGACCACAAGAACCTCTCCTACCTCCAGTCTGCCCAACGGCTGAATCCTCGCCAGGCCCGGTGGTCTCTGTTCTTTGCCCGATTTAATTTTGAGATTCACTTTCGTCCTGCCGATAAGAACATTAGGGCCGATGCTCTCTCTCGTTCCTCGGATGCCTCAGAAGTTGAACTCTCTCCGCAACACATCATTCCACCTGACTGCCTGATCTCCACTTCTCCTGCCTCCATCAGGCAGACTCCTCCAGGAAAGACCTTTGTTTCTCCTCGCCAACGCCTCGGAATCCTCAAATGGGGTCACTCCTCCCATCTCGCAGGTCATGCGGGTATCAAGAAATCTGTGCAACTCATCTCCCGCTTCTATTGGTGGCCGACTCTGGAGACGGATGTTGTGGACTTTGTGCGAGCCTGCACTATCTGTGCCCGGGATAAGACTCCTCGCCAGAAGCCCGCTGGTTTTCTTCATCCTCTGCCTGTCCCCGAACAGCCTTGGTCTCTGATTGGTATGGATTTTATTACTGATTTACCCCCTTCCCGTGGCAACACTGTTATTTGGGTGGTCGTTGATCGATTTTCCAAAATGGCACATTTCATCCCTCTTCCTGGTCTTCCTTCTGCGCCTCAGTTGGCTAAACAATTTTTTGTACACATTTTTCGTCTTCACGGGTTGCCTACGCAGATTGTCTCGGATAGAGGCGTCCAATTCGTGTCTAAATTCTGGAGGGCTCTCTGTAAACAACTCAAGATTAAATTAAATTTTTCTTCTGCATATCATCCCCAGTCCAATGGACAAGTAGAAAGGATTAACCAGATCTTGGGTGATTATTTGCGACATTTTGTTTCCTCCCGCCAGGATGACTGGGCAGATCTCCTCCCATGGGCCGAATTCTCGTATAACTTCAGGGTCTCTGAGTCTTCCTCCAAATCCCCATTTTTCGTGGTGTACGGCCGTCACCCTCTTCCCCCCCTCCCTACTCCCTTGCCCTCTGGTCTGCCCGCTGTGGATGAAATTTCTCGTGATCTTTCCATCATATGGAGAGAGACCCAAAATTCTCTCTTACAGGCTTCATCACGCATGAAGAAGTTCGCGGATAAAAAAAGAAGAGCTCCCCCCGTTTTTTCCCCTGGAGACAAGGTATGGCTCTCCGCTAAATATGTCCGCTTCCGTGTCCCTAGCTACAAGTTGGGACCACGCTATCTTGGTCCTTTCAAAATTTTGTGTCAAATTAATCCTGTCTCTTATAAACTTCTTCTTCCTCCCTCTCTCCGTATCCCTAATGCCTTTCACGTCTCTCTTCTCAAACCACTCATCCTCAACCGTTTTTCTCCCAAATCTGTTCCTCCCACTCCTGTTTCCGGCTCCTCGGACATCTTCTCGGTCAAAGAAATTTTAGCTGCCAAAAAGGTCAGAGGGAGAAATTTTTTTTTAGTGGACTGGGAGGGTTGTGGTCCTGAAGAGAGATCCTGGGAACCTGAGGACAACATCCTAGACAAAAGTCTGCTCCTCAGGTTCTCAGGCTCTAAGAAGAGGGGGAGACCCAAGGGGGGGGGTACTGTTACGCCGAGCGCTCCGGGTCCCCGCTCCTCCCCGGAGCGCTCGCTTCACTCTCCCCGCGGCAGCGCCCCGGTCACGTCCTCTGACCCGGGGCGCTGCGATTCCGCTGCCAGCCGGGATGCGATTCGCGATGCGGGTAGCGCCCGCTCGCGATGCGCACCCCGGCTCCCCTACCTGACTCGCTCTCCGTCTGTTCTGTCCCGGCGCGCGCGGCCCCGCTCCCTAGGGCGCGCGCGCGCCGGGTCTCTGCGATTTAAAGGGCCACTGCGCCGCTGATTGGCGCAGTGGTTCCAATTAGTGTTTACACCTGTGCACTTCCCTATATCACCTCACTTCCCCTTCACTCCCTGGCCGGATCTTGTTGCCTTAGTGCCAGTGAAAGCGTTCCTTGTGTGTTCCTTGCCTGTGTTTCCAGACCTTCTGCCGTTGCCCCTGACTACGATCCTTGCTGCCTGCCCCGACCTTCTGCTACGTCCGACCTTGCTTTTGCCTACTCCCTTGTACCGCGCCTATCTTCAGCAGCCAGAGAGGTGAGCCGTTGCTAGTGGATACGACCTGGTCACTACCGCCGCAGCAAGACCATCCCGCTTTGCGGCGGGCTCTGGTGAAAACCAGTAGTGGCTTAGAACCGGTCCACTAGCACGGTCCACGCCAATCCCTCTCTGGCACAGAGGATCCACTACCTGCCAGCCGGCATCGTGACAAGGAGGAAGATGTCATAAATAAATCGCCACCATCCCAGGCATTGCCTGAAATGGCGGGATCGATAGATGACGTCTTCCTCCAGGGTTGCCACAAAAAGATTTGCATACATTGGCGCCACATTCGTCCCCATGGCGGTTCCGGTTAACTGTAAATAATATTTATTATAAAAAACAAAATAATTGTTTTCTAAAATAACAACTGAAGAAAAAAGTCCTGTACCGCCATGGGGAAGTCTGTGGTCGCCAATGTCTTTTGTACTGCTCTTAGGCCTCTCTCATTACAAATGGATGTATATAAACTTGAAATGTCTAAGGAAACCAGGAAAGTATGGTCTGTGGTAGGTATAGATTTGATCTTTTGTAAAAAATCATTGGTGTCCCTAATATATGAGGCTGTCTGAAAAACAAATGGTCTCAGCAGTCTATCCAAAAGGATTGATGCTTTACTCAATACTGCATCTCGACCTGAAACTATAGGTCTTCCGGGGGGCTCACAGAGGGACTTATGGATCTTAGGTAACATATACAGCCTAGGTGTAATAGGATATTTAGTTATCAAAAATTCTTTTAGATCTTTATCAATAAGTCCCTCCATGAACGCCCCCTCTACTATAGTCACTAATTTGTCCATGATTTCTTTCACAGGGTCTCCTTCCATCTGTCTATATGTGTGTATATTTGTCAACTGTCTATAAACTTCTTTTTTTGTAGTGTGATGTATTCATAACCACGACCCCACCACCTTTATCTGCCAGTTTGATGGTGAGGTTGTGGTTAGAAGACAGGTCCTCTAGTGCTCCTTTTTCTGTCAAAGTCAGGTTATATTTCTTGATACCCCTATCTTCATCCTTCAATTTCTGAATACCATGTCTCACTAGAGACATGAAAGTCTCTAGGGGATGAGAGACAATTACTGGATTGAATGTACTAGTGTTATACAAGTCAAAATCTTTCAAATTCAGTACATGTCTATTGGGGTTACTAGATACAGTAGTATTACATTTGTCCTGTGAATTAAACCAGACTTAATTTTAATCTTCTAAAAAACATTTGAAGATCACACTCTAAATCAAACCAATCTATTGTCGTTGTGGGACAGTATGACAAGCCCTTGGACAGTACCGAGAGTTCAATATCAGACAGTTCATATGAGGATATATTTACCACAGTCACTTTTTCTTGGGACCTTGATTCGCTTGTCTCTAGGGACGATGGTTTTGTGTTCTTGTTCTTCCGGTTTCTTCTTCTACCAGCTCTTCTAGTTGGTCTCTTGTGGGGGTATTCCGACTCACCCCTTGTCCTAAAAAACCTTTTTCAAAAGAAGTGGTAGTGTTAGCTTGATTTAATGGTATCTTGGGTTTTGCTCCCTTCGATTATTTATATCTGGTCACACATTGTTGAACACAGTCTGGTTCCAATTGTATACTCAATCATTTGAGTAGTCACTTAAATCTCTAAACCACTTTTTCTTTTTGGTTTCCATGATATCAGTTTTAAATTTATTCAGAAAACCTTTTGTTTTTTCTTTGTATTTCCCAAGATCTTCTGCAGACAACATAGAAGTCAAATCAGTCTCAAGTGATGCTAGTTTATCTTTTACCATCAACAATTCTTGTTGTAAGAAGTCCAAGTTCAATAAAATGATATCAAGGGCGTAACGGTCAAATATCTCCTCGAATCTCTTCTTGAACATGGGGTTCTCAGTATATACAGAAGGTCTCAATCGTGATCTCATTCCACGTGGTATCCTTTTACATTTGTAATATTCCCCCAATGTGATAAGGTGCAAGTCCTAAACAATATATCTCCTGGATTCATTTTCATAATTCCGCTTTACATCATTAATGGTTGGTGTGGCTAAAAAAGCTGCATCTCCATTAAGTCCACCCAATATCCTGTTCACCTCTTCCAGAGCATATGATGAGACAGGTAAAGCTTCAAGACATTCATCCATTATTTGTGTGCAAGCAATACCATCAAGTATACAAAAAACAAAAAAATATTGCAGCACTACTCAGCCTAAAGATGTGGGTGCCAGCGTCCAAAAACTTCTTGATAGAAAGTCCTTAAATTAGATAGTATCCAACGACAACGCAGCACTCCAAAATATAGTAGAAAAAATTGTGGGTTTATTCTTGCCACATCAGTACAAGCAACGTTTCTGCTCCTATGGAGCCATTTTCAAGCTTAGTGCTACACACCAGTAAGGGGTTTAAATACCCATGTGAACAATACCTCATCAAATTACATATTAAGTGATAATTATACAAAAAAATCTTCAAAATTTCATAAATATCATGTATAAATAACATTCCATGTATATATTACATATCCTCTGTGCATACCTTTGTCAATAAAGTGCATACATGTATATAAAAGTGCATACAAGTGATTTAAAAACATTAAAATGCTTGAAATATTCTGCTCCAATTACATCTTAATAATGCATAAGAGCTGAAAAATTAAATTAGCATACATTAGACAAGGAGACAAACTCTTACCCGCTCTGTTGTTACTGTCATGGCGTCTACTGGCGTGGGTGTAAGACAGTTTGTCAATTAGACAAAAAAAACTTTATTGGTAAAAAAACAAACTACCTGCACATGTGCCGGAAGAGGCCGTAGATTCGTCGCTGAGCCATGGAAGAAACAGGAAGAAAATATTTTCCTCGGACGTCAGAAGATAGGAAGGACAGAAGCAAGAACACACCACCCGACATCCCATGTACCAAACACAACATGGCGGAGGCAGAGGTACAGAGCAAGCCACTGGAAGAAAAAGGGGCCAGCTTCCGGATCTTCACAAAAGGTAAGAAAATACATATATACATAATCACAACACACATAAAAAAACACATACTTATACACACATAACACACAAACATAATAAAAAAACAGTATAAACAAGGGAGAACCCCTTTAAGGATAAGTTAGTAAAAACTGAAATCGTATCTGATAAAAAAAACAGGACAGACATTTTTGGCTCCCAAAAAGTTGGGATCCTATCCTTGTCTGTCCTGCATAAATTGTAACCTAAGGGGCCCTCTTTTACAAACCCGGTTACTCAATGCAAATATTCATGTAAGTACTTCCTCACGTGTGACTCTACATGGGTTATATATATATACTTATATGCCCATGTAAGATGTTATATGTGGGCCAGACCACATGGAGTCTAAAAACTAGAATAATAACCATAGATACAGTATAAGAAAAGGTAAAATTGACCTACCGGTTTCAAAGCATTTCCTTGATTATAAACACTCTGAAAGAGATTTGAAATTTATGGCAATTGATTTTGTGCCAGCTCTAGTGAGAGGGGGAGATAGGCTGGCCCTTCTAAAAAAACGGGAAATGTGGTGGATCCACCAGTTGGATTCACTTAAACCAAAAGGCTTAAATGTGGATTTCAATATTGTTTAAGGTGTGATATTAAGTGCGGTAACCATGAGAGACCATGTGAAGTTCTGCTTTCTGAATCTAAAGCTGCTACACAGAGTATCTAAGAAATATTATTATTTATTAATATATATGTATTTTTCATTTATTATAGATCTACATCAGGAGGAGAAATCAAGGAGAAGACACTACCTGCTCTGTCCATGATTTATTGATTTATTGTAGATATAGTTGAAGAATAAAGAGTTGACTAAATGTTTAGAATGTGTGCCTTACTAGAATACACTTAGTTTATGTAATATATATATATAGTTTATGTAATAAATTGTTGGTGAGCTGCATGTATGTCGGTAGCACCCAGCTACTTGGATAAAGAAAAATTTCTTTCAAATAAGTTCTTTTGTTTTTTTATATTTTATTAATTTTTTTTCTTATTTTGTTTTATAAAAAAAAATTCTGCACACAATTGCCAACCCAGGTTTAATATGACTGTTGCTGCTGAAATAGCGAGCACACTCCACGATATATGTAGGTGGGTAGACAAGGACATGTGGGAACCCTACAATCCCAATGTCATTGTCCCCCGTTGACGGTAACCACTTTGGAGATCAGAGATGACTCTGAGTGGAGACAGTCCTACAAACAGAGGAGTTTTATTGCCAAAAAATAGAAAGACCTGAGCTTGAGATATTGGGTATCTTTTGCAGACAAAGAGCCCTTTGGTAAAATATTTTCTCTTTAAAAAAAAAAAAAAAAAATTTTTCTTTTTTTTCTTTATTATATTTTCTTTCATTATCTTCTTTTATTTTTTTATTGATTTATTTTTTATTTTAGACTTTTTTATTTTAAAAAAATGTTTTTATGATTTTTTTCATTTTTTATGATTTTTGTATTATTTATTTGCTTGTTCTAGATGACTGGGTGCGAAACTGACCTCCAAGCATTTAACATGTAAATATAATAACAATACTTTCTGTTTTTCTAATTGTGTGCTTGAGCTTGGCATATAGTCTGAATAAAAACCTGTATTACTAACTTGCAACGCCTATTCCGGGGCTTACACCAGGGCTGAACAGCCAGGGTGGTAGCCAGGGTACCGGGGGGATGCGTACATAGTAGTATGTGAAAGCGGTCATGTGATCGGGAGCAGGTCAGGTGACTTAGTGACGTGACTGCTCTGGATCCGGATCGCGTTTCACACAGGCGCAGTGGCACTTACATCCACGCCAGTAGACGCCATGACAGTAACAACAGAGCGGGTAAGAGTCTGTCTCCTTGTCTAATGTATGCTAATTAAATTTTTCAGCTGTTATGCATTATTAAGATGTAATTGGAGCAGAATATTTCAAGCATTTTAATGTTTTTAAATCACTTGTATGCACTCTTATATACATGTATGCACTTTATTGACAAAGGTATGCACCGAGGACATGTAATATCTACACGGAATGTTATTTATACATGATATTTATGACATTTTGAAGATTTTTTTTGTATAATTATCACTTAATTTGTAATTTGATGATGTATTGTTCACATGGGTATTTAAACCCCTTACTGGTGTGTAGCACTAAGCTTGAAAATGGCTCCATAGGAGCAGAAACGTTGCTTGTACTGATGTGGCAGGAATAAACCCACAATTTTTTCTACTATATTTTGGAGTGCTGCGTTGTCGTTGGATACTATCTAATTTAAGGACTTTCTAGCAAGAAGTTATTTGGATGCTGGCACCCACATCTTTAGGCAGAGTAGTGCTGCAATATTTTTTTGGTTATATATATATATATATATATATATATATATATATATACTGTATTTATCGGGGTATACCACGCACCAGCCTATAACACGCACCCTCATTTTAACAAGGATATTTGGGTAAAAAAAGTTTTTTACCCAAATATCCATGGTAAAATGAGGGTGCATGTGTGTGCACGTGTATACCCCGATACACCCCCAGGAAAGGCAGGGGGAGAGAGGCAGTGGCTGCCCGCTTCTCTCCCCCTGCCTTTCCTGGGGTCTATTGCCCTGCTGCCGCCACTTCTCTCCCGCTGGCTATCTGCGCCCCTGCCCGTTCTCTCCCCCTGACTATCGGTGCCGGCGCCCCATTGCCGGCGCCGATAGCCAGGGGGAGAGAAGCGGCGCCGGCAATGGGGCAGCGCTGCTTCAGCCCTCCGGTGTGTGTGTCCTGCGTCGTTGCTATGCACTGCACGGCGCGGCGCACTGACGTCATGAGCCGCGCCGTGCAGTGCATAGCAACGACGCAGGGGACGCACACCAGAGGCCTGAAGCAGCGTGGACCCGACTCCGGTAACAGGTAATTATGCAACCGGGGATGGGGGAGGCAACGGGGCAGCGGCGCCGGCAATGGGTTCCTCTGCCCCTTCTCTCCCCCTGGCTATCGGCGCGGGCAATGGGGCGCCGACACCGATAGTCAGGAGGAGAGAACGGACAGTGGTGCCGATAGCCAGGGGGAGAGAAGGGCTGGCAGCAGGGCTCTAGACCCCCAGGGCAGGCAGGGGCAGAGAAGCCGGCAGCGCTGGCTGTCTCTGCACCTGCAAAGCCGCTGCAGTTCATTGATTTAAAGCGCCCGCTTTAAATCATTGAACTGCAGCAGCTTATCGGCGTATATCACGCACATAGACTTTAGGCTAAAAATTTTAGCCTAAAAAGTGCGTGTTATACGCCGATAAATACGGTATATACAGTATATAAAATCATTAAAAATAATAATGACGAGAAAAGAGAACACAACTGTAATAAAAGGAACTGAGGGGAAGGACGAGTTTGTTTCCCAGATTATACAAATGCCGTCCTCAAGGTGCAATACTCTGCATAGGTTTGACACTTAGCTTGCTTATAATACCTGTGTGAAAACAGACCTTCTGCACGGAATTCTACCTGGACATTCTTATGATATGGAGATCAAAGCACAAAGGCATATAGGTATTATAAGTAAGCTAAGTGTCCAACCTATGCAGAGTATCGCACCTTGAGGACGGGTATTTGTGTAATCTGGGAAACAAACCCGTCCTTCCCCTCTGTTCCTTTACAGTAGTGTTCTCTTTTCTTATCACTATTGTTTTTACTATCTTTAAATACAAGTATACAAAAATACCAAGTATAAAGTATTATATATTATATATTTTCTGCAACACGTCACTTCTCAGTTCACCTGTCAGGTGGTATATGTAGAATAACGTTTAGTTATATATTTTTTTCTACTACACACTTGTATTCCATTTACTATTAGTAAACTAACTTGTACAATAATATACATAGCGCCGATTAATATTATTGCATTTTTGTATCCACTATATGATTGGCAGGGGTCATATTAATTAATTGGCTGCTTATTCACTTCATAATCATTCCCCACTAACAAAGTATCCTGTGTTAGCGCTATATTGACTTACACTACAAAATATACAGGCCGCCACAGGTCACCTATGGTTTATCGCACATTTATCATATTGCACTTGAGTATTATCCAGTCTTTGTGTGCTGGTATAATTTGTTCCTTGTATCAGTATACAAGTATTGGTCGTAGTATTCAGGATTTGGTCAGTAATAGTATGGTGGTAATTTGTATGGTGATTTTATTCCTCCTTGTATACTGGTTTAAATGCTTAAAATTTTCCACTTCTATAAGACTCTTACTTATGGGACTTATTTTTTACTCCGTGGTCTGTAGTTTTTATCTGTATCATTTTTGTTTTGATGGGACTTTTTGATCACTTTTAATAAACTTTTTTCTGATATATCAAGTGACGAGAAATCAGCAATTCTGGACTTAGGTATTTTTTTATGTTTACACCATTCATCATGCAGTTTCATTAATGTTATATTTTAATATTTCTGTCATTTCCACATGCGGCGATACCAAATATGTTTATTTTTGTTTACACTTTTATTAGGGGAAGGACGTGATCACTGATGTCCGGCATTAGCAATAAATCAAGAGTGCTCAGCTTGTAAGCGCACTTCATACACCCAGACTGCTACCATGGCATACATGTACACCATGTTTCTTCAAGGTGTCAGTGGTGCCTACACTAACCCTAGTCCTGACCTCACACACACAGCCTACCTCCCACAGTCCTGATGGATCCCTAGCTCTTGAATTCACTGCTCCCTGAAGGTACCTGTGATGAGGAGACTGTATTGTCATGCACAATTGAGTGGCCCCACCCCTTTTAGTCCCTCCCCTTTTATGGTTCTGCCTTTTTTCAAAGCCAGACCCAGTTACAATGCTATCCCCCTCAGATTTGTAGGGGGGGGGGGGGGGGGGATAGCATTGTAACTGGGTGGGGCTTTGAAAAAAGGTGGTACCCTATGAGAGTAGTCATCTGGTGTATAAAAGTTGCAAATTTTGGTTCACACTTGTGCATTTTTGCTGCAGATTTTCTGCATCTGATTTTGCTTCCCATTGATGTCAATGGAGAGTTAAATCTGCAGCAGAAAATGCATCCTACTAAAAGTGCACACTACTAGGGAAAAGTGCACACTGCTAGGGAATATTTACCTAGAGAAATTCTGTAAATGTTGTATGTGTAGCAAAAAAAAGTAATCCATGACACTCAAGGATGTATGAAAGGACAGTTAACTCTGGATATATGTAGTGAATATTTTTTTTAGAAATTGCAGATATGTACAGTTTTTTTTTTCCTTTCTCAAGAATTTTCTGCTCGAGTCTCAGTGGAATGTGTATAAGTTGGTGTATACTAGGGTAGTGCACATAGGCTTTAAAGGGGTACTCCGGTGGTTAAGATTTTTGGCTATATTGCATCTTCTTTTAATGTTCATGTTTTTTTGCAATTGACATGTATTATATATTTGTGTAGCATGTGTCTTTTTTTTCTTACCCGTTTGTGGGCCAGGAAGTTCTGTAGTTCTGTGTTGGATCTCTGACTGTTGTCCACAGGTTAGGATTAGGCAGTGGACATGATGTCATGTTTTTTTTTTTTTTTGTTCTTTCAAAAATGCATACGAGATAAGCCACGCCCCCTCATCTCCCCCTCCAGGTGGTCACAGGTGTGCATGAGAGCAAGAAGCTCCTACACAGCTCCTCATCTCCCCTCCCCCTGCTTTGTCTTGTGAGGACGCAGGTCTGCACTGAAAGAAGACAGAGAAGATGTATGTGAAGGAATAACAAAGTGCACGGGCTGGGGATGTATGGACTGCAGGGGAATAAATCTCATACTGGGGATAATTTCTATGTGTGAGTGGGGGGGACTACTGAATGACACATGCTGGGAGTTGTAGTCCCTGTTATGCGTGTGTATGCTAGTGTTTACAAACCAGTCTGCCTCCAGCTGTATCAAAACTACAACTCCCAGCATGCCTGGACAGACTTTGGGCATGCTGGGGGTTGTAGTTTTGCAACAGCTGGAGGCACACTGGTTGGGAAACTCTGTCCTAGCCTATTCACCATACACATCATGTTACACCAGTGTTTCCAAACCAGTGTGCCTCCAGCTGTTGTAAAACTACAACTCCCAGCATTCCCTGACAGCCTTTGAGCATGCTGGGAGTTGTAGTTTTGCAACAGCTGGAGGCACACTGATTGGGAAACACTGGCCTAGCCTATTCAGTATATTACAAACAAAGTGCATTGTTTCCTAACCAGGGTGTCTTCAGCTGTATCAAAACTACAACTCCCAGCATGCCCAGACAGCTTTTGGCTGTCCGGGCATGCTGGTAGTAGTAGTTTTGCAACACCTGGAGGCACCCTGGTTGTGAAACACTGGTGTATGTCCTATAGAGGTGTGGTGAACTACAACCCCCAGGAGACTACAGAGGCAGCATGCTGGTGTTATACCACAGACTGAAGACTCCTGAATGACACATGCTGGGAGTTGTGGTCCCTTTTGTGTGTGTATGCCAGTGTATTCCAACCAGGGCTGATTATATTAGTGTGCTGTGTATTAGGGGGCTGACCCGGGAAAATAGTAGGGGGGGGGGGGGGGGTAAAGGGCTGAACAAAAAAATAAATAAATAAGGAGCTGCCTCAAACCAGCAAGGCATGTGGCATGCTGGGATTTGTAGTTTTCAGCACAGCAAGAAACAGGAAATGGAAGCAAAGATATGAAAACAAAGTGGGGGATAAAAAGACATCAAAGAATGGAAATAGAGTAGGCTAAACAACAAGAATAGAAATGAAACAAAACAAATAGGGTAAGTCAAAAACGGAAAAACACGTTGACTACCGGAGTACCCCTTTAAGGATATGTTTACATGTGCATATTTTGCAGCATATTCTCTTTTGCAGATTGTATCATAGATTTATTAGCAGAAAATGTGCAACAAAACACGCACATGTGAATGTACTCCAAGAGCCCATTCACACTATTACACCGACTGACACACATTCCACTCAGGCTTGAGCACACTGGGGAAGATTTATCAAAACCTGTGCAGAGGAAAAGTTGACCAGTTGCCCATAGCAACCAATCATTTCTTTCATTTCTCAGAGGCCTTTTCAATCTGATTGGTTGCTATAGGCAACTGGTCAACTTTTCCTCTGCACAGGTTTAGATAAATCTTCCCCTATAATGCCTGAGAAAGGTCCCGTGCGCACCAAAACATTGCAAATGAAGAAAAAATTATTATGTACATATCTGCAAGAAATGTTCACTGTATTTATAGTTGTAAGTTAACCATCCATTAAGACGGACTATAAACTGCTTATGATTTTGCAACTCTATTGTGTAAATAAAATTGGAGATTTTCCTAGTCTTGATGATGGAAAATATGGATTTTATTAAAGACAGGAGGTGAGTATTATGCTTAAATCTTTCATTTACTGTCACAGCAGCAAAGGGTTCATGAAAACAATACGGTGAAAAAACTTTGAGCTATCAAGTGTGCATATATATATATTATAACAGCCAATCATATTAGAGCATAGTCCATGTAAAGCAATGTCCCAACGGTCAAATCCTCTTTCTTCGGTGTGACGAGACGGGAAGATAACTCATCCATAGTGGAATAGAAGATGAACAAACTGTAGTATTTAAAACAGGAACTATTGAAACTTGACCACGAAGTATCCGATGGGAAAACAGAAGGAATACATCAACATCGTCAGATGAATGAAATTAAGCTGAAATAAAGAGAAAAAAACATGTATAATAAAAGGGTAGGGTAATAGGGAGGGATAATACTCACCTCCTGTTTTTAATAAAATCCTTATTTTCCGTCATCAAGACTAGTAAAATCTCCAATTTTATTACAAGACTGGAGGCTCCTATTATACATGTTCAAAGCTATAAGTAAAATATGAATAATACCTATATATTTTACAATAAACTATAATTTAGATAATTAAACGGCAATCATAGAAACATGAGAAGTAGGTCTGAAGTAAAAAAGTTTAAAAATGGATTCTGATGACCAATTAGCAGTCTTGAGAATGTCCGAAAGAGATCCTCCAGCTTGAAAGGCTTTAGTGGTCATGGCACCTCTGGTAGAATGAGCACCAAATTGAGAAATGTCAATACCAGATAAAGACATAAGTTGTTTGATCCATCTAGCTAATGTGGGTGAGGATATTGGTAAGTGTGGTTTGCAATATGAAATAAGTAATTGAGAAGAGGAAGGAAGTCTAATAGAGTTTGTTCTTTGTTCATAAGAACGTAAACAATTAACTACGCATAAATTAGAGTTATGGGGAAAAGATGGATAAAATACTGTCACGATGCCGGCTGGCAGGTAGTGGATCCTCTGTGCCAGAGAGGGATTGGCGTGGACCGTGCTAGAGGATCGGTTCTAAGTCACTACTGGTTTTCACCAGAGCCCGCCGCAAAGCGGGATGGTCTTGCTGCGGCGGTAGTGACCAGGTCGTATCCCCTAGCAACGGCTCAACCTCTCTGGCTGCTGAAGATAGGCGCGGTACAAGGGAGTAGACAGAAGCAAGGTCGGACGTAGCAGAAGGTCGGGGCAGGCAGCAAGGATCGTAGTCAGGGGCAACGGCAGGAGGTCTGGAACACAGGCTAGGAACACACAAGGAAACGCTTTCACTGGCACTAAGGCAACAAGATCCGGCGAGGGAGTGAAGGGGAAGTGAGGTGATATAGGGAAGTGCACAGGTGTAAACACTAATTGGAACCACTGCGCCAATCAGCGGCGCAGTGGCCCTTTAAATCGCAAAGACCCGGCGCGCGCGCGCCCTAGGGAGCGGGGCCGCGCGCGCCGGGACAGAACTGACGGAGAGCGAGTCAGGTACGGGAGCCGGGGTGCGCATCGCGAGCGGGCGCTACCCGCATCGCGAATCGCATCCCGGCCAGAGGCGGTATCGCAGCGCCCCGGGTCCGTGGAACCGACCGGAGCGCTGCAGTGAGAGGAGTGTAGCGAGCGCTCCGGGGAGGAGCGGGGACCCGGAGCGCTCGGCGTAACAGTACCCCCCCCCTTGGGTCTCCCCCTCTTCTTGGAGCCTGAGAACCTGAGGACCAGACTTTTGTCCAGGATATTGTCCTCAGGTTCCCAGGACCTCTCTTCTGGACCACAACCCTCCCAATCCACTAAAAAGAAGGTTTTCCCTCTGACCTTTTTCGATGCTAAAATTTCTCTGACGGAGAAGATGTCCGAGGAGCCGGAGACAGGAGTGGGGGGAACAGATTTGGGAGAGAAACGGTTAATGATAAGTGGTTTAAGAAGAGAAACATGAAAGGCATTAGGAATACGAAGAGAAGGAGGAAGAAGAAGTTTGTAAGAGACAGGATTAATCTGGCGCAAAATCTTGAAAGGACCAAGATAGCGTGGTCCCAACTTATAGCTAGGGACACGGAAGCGGACATATTTGGCGGAGAGCCATACCTTGTCTCCAGGGGAAAAGATGGGAGGAGCTCTTCTTTTCTTATCCGCGAATCTCTTCATGCGTGAAGAAGCCTGTAAGAGAGAATTTTGGGTCTCTCTCCATATGAAGGAAAGATCACGAGAAATTTCATCCACAGCGGGCAGACCAGAGGGCAAGGGGGTAGGGAGGGGGGGAAGAGGGTGACGGCCGTACACCACGAAAAACGGGGATTTGGAGGAAGATTCAGAGATTCTGAAATTATACGAGAATTCGGCCCAAGGTAGAAGATCTGCCCAGTCATCCTGGCGGGAGGAAACAAAATGTCGTAAATAGTCACCCAAGATCTGGTTAATTCTTTCTACTTGTCCATTGGATTGAGGATGGTATGCAGAAGAAAAATTTAATTTAATCTTGAGTTGTTTACAGAGAGCCCTCCAGAATTTAGACACAAATTGGACGCCTCTATCCGAGACGATCTGCGTAGGCAACCCGTGAAGACGAAAAATGTGTACAAAAAATTGTTTAGCCAACTGAGGCGCTGAAGGAAGACCAGGAAGAGGGATGAAATGTGCCATTTTGGAGAATCGATCAACGACCACCCAAATAACAGTGTTGCCATGGGATGGGGGTAAGTCAGTAATAAAATCCATACCAATCAGAGACCAAGGTTGTTCGGGAACAGGCAGAGGAAGAAGAAAACCAGCGGGCTTCTGGCGAGGAGTCTTATCCCGGGCACAGATAGTGCAGGCTCGCACAAAGTCCACCACATCAGTCTCTAGAGTCGGCCACCAATAGAAGCGAGAGATGAGTTGCACAGATTTCTTGATGCCCGCATGACCTGCGAGATGGGAGGAGTGACCCCATTTGAGGATTCCGAGGCGTTGGCGTGGAGAAACAAAGGTCTTTCCTGGAGGAGTTTGCCTGATGGAGGCTGGAGAAGTGGAAATCAGGCAGTCAGGAGGAATGATGTGTTGAGGAGAGAGTTCAATTTCAGAAGCATCTGAGGAACGAGAGAGAGCATCGGCCCTAATGTTCTTATCAGCAGGCCGAAAGTGAATTTCAAAATTAAATCGGGCAAAGAACAGAGACCACCTGGCCTGACGAGGATTCAACCGCTGGGCAGACTCGAGGTATGAGAGGTTCTTGTGATCGGTGTAAATAATAACTGGAAATCTTGATCCCTCCAGCAGATGCCTCCATTCCTCAAGTGCTAATTTAATGGCTAGAAGCTCTCGATCCCCGATGGAGTAGTTCCTCTCCGCCGGAGAGAAGGTCCTAGAAAAAAAACCACAAGTAACAGTATGCCCGGAAGAGTTTTTTTGTAGAAGGACAGCTCCAGCTCCCACTGAGGAGGCATCAACCTCCAATAGGAAGGGTTTAGATGGGTCAGGTCTGGAGAGCACGGGAGCCGAAGAGAAGGCAGACTTGAGTCGTTTAAAGGCGTCTTCCGCTTGAGGAGGCCAAGACTTGGGATCGGCATTTTTTTTGGTTAAAGCCACAATAGGAGCCACAATGGTAGAAAAATGTGGAATAAATTGCCTGTAATAATTGGCGAACCCCAAAAAGCGTTGGATGGCACGGAGTCCGGAGGGGCGTGGCCAATCTAAGACGGCAGAGAGTTTATCTGGATCCATTTGTAGTCCCTGGCCAGAGACCAAGTATCCTAGAAAAGGAAGAGATTGGCATTCAAACAGACATTTCTCAATTTTAGCATAGAGTTGATTGTCACGAAGTCTCTGAAGAACCATACGGACATGCTGGCGGTGTTCTTCTAGATTGGCCGAAAAAATTAGGATATCATCAAGATATACAACAACACAGGAGTATAACAGATCACGAAAAATTTCATTAACAAAGTCTTGGAAGACAGCAGGGGCGTTGCACAGGCCAAAGGGCATGACCAGATACTCAAAGTGTCCATCTCTGGTGTTAAATGCTGTTTTCCACTCATCCCCCTCTCTGATGCGGATGAGGTTATAGGCGCCTCTTAAGTCCAATTTAGTAAAGATGTGGGCACCTTGGAGGCGATCAAAGAGTTCAGAGATGAGGGGTAAGGGGTAGCGGTTCTTAACCGTGATTTTATTAAGTCCGCGGTAGTCAATGCAAGGACGTAGAGAGCCATCTTTTTTGGACACAAAGAAAAATCCGGCTCCGGCAGGAGAGGAGGATTTACGGATAAAGCCCTTTTTTAGATTCTCCTGGACGTATTCAGACATGGCAAGAGTCTCTGGGACAGAGAGAGGATAAATTCTGCCCCGGGGTGGAGTAGTGCCCGGGAGGAGGTCGATAGGACAATCATAAGGCCTGTGAGGAGGTAGAGTCTCCGCTTGTTTTTTGCAGAAAACATCCGCGAAGTCCATATAGGCCTTAGGGAGACCGGTTACTGGAGGAAGCACAGAGTTACGGCAAGGGTTACTGGGAACCGGTTTTAGACAGTCCTTGGAACAAGAGGGCCCCCAACTCTTGATCTCCCCAGTGGACCAATCCAGGGTTGGGGAATGAAGTTGAAGCCAGGGAAGTCCAAGGAGAATCTCCGAGGTGCAATTGGGGAGGACCAAAAGTTCAATCCTCTCGTGATGAGATCCGATGCTCATTAGAAGGGGCTCCGTGCGGAAACGTATGGAACAGTCCAATCTTTCATTGTTTATACAATTGATGTAAAGGGGTCTGGTGAGACTGGTCACTGGGATGTTGAACCTGTTGACGAGAGAGGCCAAAATAAAATTTCCTGCAGATCCAGAGTCCAAGAAGGCCACAGAAGAGAAGGAGAAGGCAGAGGCAGACATCCGCACAGGCACAGTAAGACGTGGAGAAGCAGAGTGGACATCAAGGATTGTCTCACCTTTGTGCGGAGTCAGGGTACGTCTTTCCAGGCGGGGAGGGCGGATAGGACAATCCCTCAGGAAGTGTTCGGTACTAGCACAGTACAGGCAGAGGTTCTCCATGCGGCGTCGTGTCCTCTCTTGAGATGTCAGGCGAGACCGGTCGACCTGCATAGCCTCCACGGCGGGAGGCACAGGAACAGATTGCAGGGAACCAGAGGAGAGAGGAGCCGAGGAGAAGAAACGCCTCGTGCGAACAGAGTCCATATCTTGGCGGAGCTCCTGACGCCTTTCGGAAAAACGCATGTCAATGCGAGTGGCTAGGTGAATAAGTTCATGAAGATTAGCAGGCATTTCTCGTGCGGCCAGAACATCTTTAATGTTGCTGGATAGGCCTTTTTTAAAGGTCGCGCAGAGGGCCTCATTGTTCCAGGATAATTCAGAAGCAAGAGTACGGAATTGTACGGCATACTCGCCAACGGAAGAATTACCCTGGACCAGGTTCAACAGGGCAGTCTCAGCAGAAGAGGCTCGGGCTGGTTCCTCAAAGACACTTCGAATTTCCGAGAAGAAGGAGTGTACAGAGGCAGTGACGGGGTCATTGCGGTCCCAGAGCGGTGTGGCCCAAGCCAGGGCTTTTCCAGACAGCAGGCTGACTACGAAAGCCACCTTAGACCTTTCAGTGGGGAACTGGTCCGACATCATCTCCAAGTGTAATGAACATTGGGAAAGGAAGCCACGGCAAAACTTAGAGTCCCCATCAAATTTATCCGGCAAGGATAGTCGTAGTCCAGAAGCGGCCACTCGCTGCGGAGGAGGTACAGGAGCTGGCGGAGGAGATGGTTGCTGGAGCTGTGGTAGTAACTGTTGTAGCATAACAGTCAGTTGAGACAGCTGTTGGCCTTGTTGCGCAATCTGTTGTGACTGCTGGGCGACCACCGTGGTGAGGTCAGCGACAACTGGCAGAGGAACTTCAGCGGGATCCATGGCCGGATCTACTGTCACGATGCCGGCTGGCAGGTAGTGGATCCTCTGTGCCAGAGAGGGATTGGCGTGGACCGTGCTAGAGGATCGGTTCTAAGTCACTACTGGTTTTCACCAGAGCCCGCCGCAAAGCGGGATGGTCTTGCTGCGGCGGTAGTGACCAGGTCGTATCCCCTAGCAACGGCTCAACCTCTCTGGCTGCTGAAGATAGGCGCGGTACAAGGGAGTAGACAGAAGCAAGGTCGGACGTAGCAGAAGGTCGGGGCAGGCAGCAAGGATCGTAGTCAGGGGCAACGGCAGGAGGTCTGGAACACAGGCTAGGAACACACAAGGAAACGCTTTCACTGGCACTAAGGCAACAAGATCCGGCGAGGGAGTGAAGGGGAAGTGAGGTGATATAGGGAAGTGCACAGGTGTAAACACTAATTGGAACCACTGCGCCAATCAGCGGCGCAGTGGCCCTTTAAATCGCAAAGACCCGGCGCGCGCGCGCCCTAGGGAGCGGGGCCGCGCGCGCCGGGACAGAACTGATGGAGAGCGAGTCAGGTACGGGAGCCGGGGTGCGCATCGCGAGCGGGCGCTACCCGCATCGCGAATCGCATCCCGGCCAGAGGCGGTATCGCAGCGCCCCGGGTCCGTGGAACCGACCGGAGCGCTGCAGTGAGAGGAGTGTAGCGAGCGCTCCGGGGAGGAGCGGGGACCCGGAGCGCTCGGCGTAACAAATACAGTATGTAAATTTGTTTTATTGCGACGGTGAATGGAAAATTGAACACCGTGAGGAAAAAATTGTCTATGGCTAATTTCAAGAGCTCTTACATCCGAGAGATAACATTTTAAGGGATAAGGAATCATTATCCCCCAAGGAATCAATAACATTTAGAACAATGGAAACATCCCAAGTGCAATGGTATTTATGTAAAGGAGGTCTTTTGAATTTAATTCCATTCATCAATCTACAAATTAAAGGATGTTTGCCAATTAGTAGAGAGTCTACAGGAGGATGGTAAACAGATATAGCCGAGCGGTAAACATTAATGGTACGATAGGCCTTGCCAGAGTCAAAAGAGGCAGATAAAAAGTTCAGGACATGGGCTATAGAGTAATGTAAGGGATACAGATGTTGTTGAGAGCACCAATGAACCCATATTTTCCAGGCAGATCCGTAAGTAAATTTGGTACCTGGTGCCCATGAGTCCAACAAGATGTTTCTAGTTAACTGAGAAAATTCTTGGAAAGATGAGGAAGGCCGGATGTCAACCATGCTACAAGAGATAGGTTGTCTGATAAGATGAGGGGATGAGGATTCCCTGAGGGATCTTGAAGGAGAGAAGTCGACAATGGAAGAAGACGAGGATAGTCTATGGACATTCCTAAAATTTAAGGAAACCATGACTGAGTCAGCCACGAAGGAGTGATTATCACAGCTGTAGATGTCTTGATTAAGATGTGGAGAAGAACTCTCGATATCAGAGAGAATGGGGGAAATGCATAAAGAGTCTCTTTCGGCCAAAGTTGAAGAAAGGTGTCTACAGCTAGAGCTTCTGGATCGTGACACCAACTGAAGAACCGAGGAAGTTGTCGGCAAAAGGCAAAAAGGTCCAGATGAAGAGGACCCCAAAGAGGATTTATTTGTTGAAATACTGATGGATCTTGTTTCCAGTCACTAGAATCCACTAGAAATCAGGAATTCCTATCTGCAACTTGATTCGATAGACCTGGAAGGTATGTTGCTTTGAGAACAATATTTCTTTCCAGACAAAAATGCTAAAAATCTTTGGGGATATCGGCTAAAACTTTGGATTTTGTACCTCCAAGTTTGTTTATATATTAGACTGCCGAAATATTGTCCATCTGCAAAAGAATACAACATTGAGATTTGTTGTGTATAAAACTCTTCAGTGCAAAAAAGACAGCTAAGAGCACTAAGCAATTGATTTGTAAAGAAGATTCTTCTATGGACCATTTCCCTCCTGTGGATATCTGTCCGAAACAAGCACCCCAAGCTATCCGACTGACATTGGATTCTATGGTAAGGTCTGGAAGAGAGATGAAGATGGTTTTCCCATTCCAAATTTCTATATCGTTCAACCACCACAGAAGTTCCTGTTTCGTTTCTGTTGTGAGATGGATCGTATCTAAATATCCTAAACCGTTTCTCAAATGATGAGCTTTGAGACGTTGTAGAGCTCTGTAGTGTAAGGTAGCGGGAAAAATAGCTTGAATGGAAGCAGATAGAAGACCTACAATACGAGCGATAGATCTTAGAAAAATGTTGTTTACGTTCAATACTGAATTAATTAATTTTCTGATCATTTTTAATCTCCTTGAAGGAAGACTTAATATGGCAGACTGGGTATATTATCCTGTTAAGGACCAAGGACAGACCGGTACATCCTGAGTACTTTCCCTTTCGGTACGAGGGCCCGTGTCCTAGCGGCCGGGATTAACAACGGCCGGGACCCGTGGCTAATAGCGCGCGGCAATGATCGTGGTGCCACGCGCTATTAACCCTTTATTAACTCTTCATCTCAACCATTTCTTCAATTTTATTGTAAAGACCAATTATGGCAATTTCAATGCCTTCCCTTAGGTCTAGGTAGGAGACCCTCCTCGTGTCCCACAGCTGTTCGGGATGCCGCAATTTTGCCGCGGAAATCCCGAACAGCCCCCTGAGCTAACTGGCAATGTTTTACTTTCACTTTAGACGCGGCGTTCAACTTTGAACACCGCGTCTAAAGTGAAAGTAAAACATTGCCGGTTAGCTCAGGGGGCTGTTCGGGATGTCCGCGGCGAAATCACGGCATCCCGAACAGCTGTAATTGGTCTTTACAATAAAGTTGAAGAAAAGGTTGAGATGAAGAGTGAATTGTAACAGTCAGATAGGCATCTTTGAGGTCTATCTTTACGAGCTAGAAGATCTCTTAATAGATGCATCCCTTCCTTTTTGAAGTGATGGTATCTTACAAAATTGTTCAAGGATATTAAATAGATCACTGGTCTGTGACGCCATCTTTCTTTTTTTTTTTTTTTTTTACTAGAGATTGCTTAGGTATGTCATAGAAGGATTTGGAATTGGAATAATTGCATCTTTCTGATGTAGTTCCAAAATTTGTGAACCTATGAGAGATTGGTCTTCTCTGGAGAACGTTATCGGATGAGGAGGGTGGTCTTGAAATGAACAAGTGACAAATTCTATCTGATAACCTAACACAGTGTATTATCCAAGCATCTGAGGTGATCATATTCCAGACTTGGAAAAAATGTTGGATTCTGCCTCCTAGAGGAATATAGGAAAAATGTGAGAAAGTTAGAAAGTTTTGGTAAATTCAAATTGTCCACAAGCTCTCCATGGTCTCCCACGATATGGGAAGAAGGAAGTAGATTGGTATGATCCTGATGATTGAGATCTGAAAGAAGTGGAAGAACCTCAGAATTGTTGTCGATCCTGTGAGTTTCGGCTGGGAAAGCGTCCCTTTCCTCTCCCAGCCCTTGAGAAAACCTTTGTCTGGAAGACCTTTTTCATAGAGATATGGGCCTTGTCCAGAGAGGAGAATAGGCCCACATATTTGTTAAGTTCCTTTACAAAGTCGGAACCAAAAAGAAAACCATCACTTGAAGTACCATGTTCGGAATTAGCCAAGTGGGTCAGATGAGGATCAAGCCTCATTAGGATGGAACGGCGGCGTTCCACAGAAAGGGCAGAATTTAGCCACATTGGAGTTGGGAATCCATTCCCCTGATCTAGGGTGGCGTATCTGATCTGGTTCAAAGTAAGGTTTGCATCTGGAATCCAAAAGTTTATTTTCAGTGTCATCATGTGATGACATTTGTTCATCATCTATCTTATGGTCAGATATATCTTCATAAAAGGAGTCATGATCCTGATCAGAATCCACAGAAGAGGAAGAATCGCTGGACAAGTTAAAAAGAGTGTGGTTTGTTCATTGAAGAGGATTTTTTAGCCTGTACTGAAGGTTCTTTCTCCCAGGTAGAGGGTAAGGGATTCTTTTTAATAGCATCATGCTTAGAACTGCATTTATCATGCAGAATATCCATTTTGTCTTGATCCCTACCTTTCTGCGAGTATTTTTATTTAATGGAGCAGAGGGATCATCATAACAATGATGTCTCTTTTTAGAGACTTTACCGGACTTGGAAGCATTTTTTATTTAGGAGAAGAATCCCCTACAGACCAAAAGGTATCAGATGGTGAGGAAGGACCCTGACGAGGAGATTTATTTAGCATAGTCTGGCATATAGCAAGTGCTACAGACTGTGAAACAGACTCTTGTAAGCTTAAGATAGCGTCTTTAATAGCAGATTGAACTGACTTGTTAACAGATTCGTTAACTAAATTTTGTAAATGCTCTTCATTAACATATAAGCAATCTTTAGCATTAGACGATTCCATATCTCTGTCTTCAGAGGCCATTATATATATATATATATATATATACATATATATATATATATATATATATATATAATTACTATGTAAGTAATACAATAATAGAGAATAAAAATATACGTTCCTCCCCTCAGCCTCACGACGCTCGTCTGAGGTGAGGGGAAAAACTTGCGCTTAGGTTGATCACCATCCAAGCGCAGTTGAGTACGCGGCACTCAGGGAAAGAAGATGGCTCCGGGATGGACGCGAAAAGAGAAATGCGTCACAAGACTTGCAGGGAAAAGACGAATGGGGGTATTGAAAGAAGATGGAAAGACGTATTAAACAGGTAAGATAGGGATACTGAATTATCGGCAATAATAATATTTCAAAGGATATATGAAAATGAATATGTATATAGAAAAAGGGTCCGCAATATCATAAATGATTTAACTATAAGAAATTGTGAAAAAACAGGGGCTTGAGAAAGGCTGCAAGCAGGCAGCCGAAACGTCGCTATGCTGTAAGGCTAATAAATCCACCACCTTTGCATCTATTTTTGGTGTGCTGTGGAATTTTTGAAATTGACTATCTACCTTTGACCCGTCACCTGGGACAACAGACTGCTGGCACCCATCACCTGTTTCACCTTTTTTTCTGGTTGTGCTCCCCCACAGTTACATTTATATATATATAAATGAGAGGAAAAATAATAAATAAAATAACAAATAATATATATGTATATATATATATATATATATATATATATATATATATATTATTTGTTATTTAATTTTTTATTTTTCCTCTCATTTATACTACTCCTTGTTTTATATATTTATACATAATATATATGTGGGGCAGCACAACCAGAAAAAAGGTATTTGACTGCCGGCGGAGACGAATTTGAGAGATAAGTGCCTCACTATCTCATAGCTTCACATTTGCATCTATTACAACATAGCTTTATAGCTCTCCATGTTTTAACTGCTTGTTCATGTTTCACCTATATCCTTGTGCTGACAGTGTGCTTGTCACGATGCCGGCTGGCAGGTAGTGGATCCTCTGTGCCAGAGAGGGATTGGCGTGGACCGTGCTAGTGGACCGGTTCTAAGCCACTACTGGTATTCACCAGAGCCCGCCGCAAAGCGGGATGGTCTTGCTGCGGCGGTAGTGACCAGGTCGTATCCACTAGCAACGGCTCACCTCTCTGGCTGCTGAAGATAGGCGCGGTACAAGGGAGTAGGCAGAAGCAAGGTCGGACGTAGCAGAAGGTCGGGGCAGGCAGCAAGGATCGTAGTCAGGGGCAACGGCAGAAGGTCTGGAAACACAGGCAAGGAACACACAAGGAACGCTTTCACTGGCACTAAGGCAACAAGATCCGGCGAGGGAGTGAAGGGGAAGTGAGGTGATATAGGGAAGTGCACAGGTGTAAACACTAATTGGAACCACTGCGCCAATCAGCGGCGCAGTGGCCCTTTAAATCGCAAAGACCCGGCGCGCGCGCGCCCTAGGGAGCGGGGCCGCGCGCGCCGGGACAGGACTGACGGAGAGCGAGTCAGGTACGGGAGCCGGGGTGCGCATCGCGAGCGGGCGCTACCCGCATCGCGAATCGCATCCCGGCCAGAGGCGGTATCGCAGCGCCCCGGGTCCGTGGAACCGACCGGAGCGCTGCAGTGAGAGGAGTGTAGCGAGCGCTCCGGGGAGGAGCGGGGACCCGGAGCGCTCGGCGTGACAGTACCCCCCCCCTTGGGTCTCCCCCTCTTCTTGGAGCCTGAGAACCTGAGGACCAGACTTTTGTCCAGGATATTGTCCTCAGGTTCCCAGGACCTCTCTTCTGGACCACAACCCTCCCAATCCACTAAAAAGAAGGTTTTCCCTCTGACCTTTTTTGATGCTAAAATTTCTTTAACGGAGAAGATGTCCGAGGAGCCGGAGACAGGAGTGGGGGAAACAGATTTGGGAGAGAAACGGTTAATGATAAGTGGTTTAAGAAGAGAAACATGAAAGGCATTAGGAATACGAAGAGAAGGAGGAAGAAGAAGTTTGTAAGAGACAGGATTAATCTGGCGCAAAACCTTAAAAGGACCAAGATAGCGTGGTCCCAACTTATAGCTAGGGACACGGAAGCGGACATATTTGGCGGAGAGCCATACCTTGTCTCCAGGGGAAAAAATGGGAGGAGCTCTTCTTTTCTTATCCGCGAATCTCTTCATGCGTGAAGAAGCCTGTAAGAGAGAATCTTGGGTCTCTCTCCATATGATGGAGAGATCACGAGAAATTTCATCCACAGCGGGCAGACCAGAGGGCAAGGGGGTAGGGAGGGGGGGAAGAGGGTGACGGCCGTACACCACGAAAAACGGGGATTTGGAGGAAGATTCAGAGATTCTGAAATTATACGAGAATTCGGCCCAAGGTAGAAGATCTGCCCAGTCATCCTGGCGGGAGGAAACAAAATGTCGTAAATAGTCACCCAAGATCTGGTTAATTCTTTCTACTTGTCCATTGGATTGAGGATGGTATGCAGAAGAAAAATTTAATTTAATCTTGAGTTGTTTACAGAGAGCCCTCCAGAATTTAGACACAAATTGGACGCCTCTATCCGAGACGATCTGCGTAGGCAACCCGTGAAGACGAAAAATGTGTACAAAAAATTGTTTAGCCAACTGAGGCGCTGAAGGAAGACCAGGAAGAGGGATGAAATGTGCCATTTTGGAGAATCGATCAACGACCACCCAAATAACAGTGTTGCCATGGGATGGGGGTAAGTCAGTAATAAAATCCATACCAATCAGAGACCAAGGTTGTTCGGGAACAGGCAAAGGAAGAAGAAAACCAGCGGGCTTCTGGCGAGGAGTCTTATCCCGGGCACAGACAGTGCAGGCTCGCACAAAGTCCACCACATCAGTCTCTAGAGTCGGCCACCAATAGAAGCGAGAGATGAGTTGCACAGATTTCTTGATGCCCGCATGACCTGCGAGATGGGAGGAGTGACCCCATTTGAGGATTCCGAGGCGTTGGCGTGGAGAAACAAAGGTCTTTCCTGGAGGAGTTTGCCTGATGGAGGCTGGAGAAGTGGAAATCAGGCAGTCAGGAGGAATGATGTGTTGAGGAGAGAGTTCAATTTCAGAAGCATCTGAGGAACGAGAGAGAGCATCGGCCCTAATGTTCTTATCAGCAGGTCGAAAGTGAATTTCAAAATTAAATCGGGCAAAGAACAGAGACCACCTGGCCTGACGAGGATTCAGCCGTTGGGCAGACTCGAGGTATGAGAGGTTCTTGTGATCGGTGTAAATAATAACTGGAAATCTCGATCCCTCCAGCAGATGCCTCCATTCCTCAAGTGCTAATTTAATGGCTAGAAGCTCTCGATCCCCGATGGAGTAGTTCCTCTCCGCCGGAGAGAAGGTCCTAGAAAAAAAACCACAAGTAACAGCATGCCCGGAAGAGTTTTTTTGTAGAAGGACAGCTCCAGCTCCCACTGAGGAGGCATCAACCTCCAATAGGAAGGGTTTAGATGGGTCAGGTCTGGAGAGCACGGGAGCCGAAGAGAAGGCAGACTTGAGTCGTTTAAAGGCGTCTTCCGCTTGAGGAGGCCAAGACTTGGGATCGGCATTTTTTTTGGTTAAAGCCACAATAGGAGCCACAATGGTAGAAAAATGTGGAATAAATTGCCTGTAATAATTGGCGAACCCCAAAAAACGTTGGATGGCACGGAGTCCGGAGGGGCGTGGCCAATCTAAGACGGCAGAGAGTTTATCTGGATCCATTTGTAGTCCCTGGCCAGAGACCAAGTATCCTAGAAAAGGAAGAGATTGGCATTCAAACAGACATTTCTCAATTTTAGCATAGAGTTGATTGTCACGAAGTCTCTGAAGAACCATACGGACATGCTGGCGGTGTTCTTCTAGATTGGCCGAAAAAATTAGGATATCATCAAGATATACAACAACACAGGAGTATAACAGATCACGAAAAATTTCATTAACAAAGTCTTGGAAGACAGCAGGGGCGTTGCACAGGCCAAAGGGCATGACCAAATACTCAAAGTGTCCATCTCTGGTGTTAAATGCTGTTTTCCACTCATCCCCCTCTCTGATGCGGATGAGGTTATAGGCGCCTCTTAAGTCCAATTTAGTAAAGATGTGGGCACCTTGGAGGCGATCAAAGAGTTCAGAGATGAGGGGTAAGGGGTAGCGGTTCTTAACCGTGATTTTATTAAGTCCGCGGTAGTCAATGCAAGGACGTAGAGAGCCATCTTTTTTGGATACAAAGAAAAATCCGGCTCCGGCAGGAGAGGAGGATTTACGGATAAAGCCCTTTTTTAGATTCTCCTGGACGTATTCAGACATGGCAAGAGTCTCTGGGGCAGAGAGAGGATAAATTCTGCCCCGGGGTGGAGTAGTGCCCGGGAGGAGGTCGATAGGACAATCATAAGGCCTGTGAGGAGGTAGAGTCTCTGCTTGTTTTTTGCAGAAAACATCCGCGAAGTCCATATAGGCCTTAGGGAGACCGGTTACTGGAGGAAGCACAGAGTTACGGCAAGGGTTACTGGGAACCGGTTTTAGACAGTTCTTGGAACAAGAGGGCCCCCAACTCTTGATCTCCCCAGTGGACCAATCCAGGGTTGGGGCATGAAGTTGAAGCCAGGGAAGTCCAAGGAGAATTTCCGAGGTGCAATTGGGGAGGACCAAAAGTTCAATCCTCTCGTGATGAGATCCGATGCTCATTAGAAGGGGCTCCGTGCGGAAACGTATGGAACAGTCCAATCTTTCATTGTTTATACAATTGATGTAAAGGGGTCTGGTGAGACTGGTCACTGGGATGTTGAACCTGTTGACGAGAGAGGCCAAAATAAAATTTCCTGCAGATCCAGAGTCCAAGAAGGCCACAGAAGAGAAGGAGAAGGCAGAGGCAGACATCCGCACAGGCACAGTAAGACGTGGAGAAGCAGAGTGGACATCAAGGATTGTCTCACCTTTGTGCGGAGTCAGGGTACGTCTTTCCAGGCGGGGAGGGCGGATAGGACAATCCCTCAGGAAGTGTTCGGTACTAGCACAGTACAGGCAGAGGTTCTCCATGCGGCGTCGTGTCCTCTCTTGAGATGTCAGGCGAGACCGGTCGACCTGCATAGCCTCCACGGCGGGAGGCACAGGAACAGATTGCAGGGAACCAGAGGAGAGAGGAGCCGAGGAGAAGAAACGCCTCGTGCGAACAGAGTCCATATCTTGGCGGAGCTCCTGACGCCTTTCGGAAAAACGCATGTCAATGCGAGTGGCTAGGTGAATAAGTTCATGAAGATTAGCAGGCATTTCTCGTGCGGCCAGAACATCTTTAATGTTGCTGGATAGGCCTTTTTTAAAGGTCGCGCAGAGGGCCTCATTGTTCCAGGATAATTCAGAAGCAAGAGTGCGGAATTGTACGGCATACTCGCCAACGGAAGAATTACCCTGGACCAGGTTCAACAGGGCAGTCTCAGCAGAAGAGGCTCGGGCAGGTTCCTCAAAGACACTTCGAATTTCCGAGAAGAAGGAGTGTACAGAGGCAGTGACGGGGTCATTGCGGTCCCAGAGCGGTGTGGCCCAAGCCAGGGCTTTTCCAGACAGCAGGCTGACTACGAAAGCCACCTTAGACCTTTCAGTGGGGAACTGGTCCGACATCATCTCCAAGTGTAATGAACATTGGGAAAGGAAGCCACGGCAAAGCTTAGAGTCCCCATCAAATTTATCCGGCAAGGATAGTCGTAGTCCAGAAGCGGCCACTCGCTGCGGAGGAGGTACAGGAGCTGGCGGAGGAGATGGTTGCTGGAGCTGTGGTAGTAACTGTTGTAGCATAACAGTCAGTTGAGACAGCTGTTGGCCTTGTTGCGCAATCTGTTGTGACTGCTGGGCGACCACCGTGGTGAGGTCAGCGACAACTGGCAGAGGAACTTCAGCGGGATCCATGGCCGGATCTACTGTCACGATGCCGGCTGGCAGGTAGTGGATCCTCTGTGCCAGAGAGGGATTGGCGTGGACCGTGCTAGTGGACCGGTTCTAAGCCACTACTGGTATTCACCAGAGCCCGCCGCAAAGCGGGATGGTCTTGCTGCGGCGGTAGTGACCAGGTCGTATCCACTAGCAACGGCTCACCTCTCTGGCTGCTGAAGATAGGCGCGGTACAAGGGAGTAGGCAGAAGCAAGGTCGGACGTAGCAGAAGGTCGGGGCAGGCAGCAAGGATCGTAGTCAGGGGCAACGGCAGAAGGTCTGGAAACACAGGCAAGGAACACACAAGGAACGCTTTCACTGGCACTAAGGCAACAAGATCCGGCGAGGGAGTGAAGGGGAAGTGAGGTGATATAGGGAAGTGCACAGGTGTAAACACTAATTGGAACCACTGCGCCAATCAGCGGCGCAGTGGCCCTTTAAATCGCAAAGACCCGGCGCGCGCGCGCCCTAGGGAGCGGGGCCGCGCGCGCCGGGACAGGACTGACGGAGAGCGAGTCAGGTACGGGAGCCGGGGTGCGCATCGCGAGCGGGCGCTACCCGCATCGCGAATCGCATCCCGGCCAGAGGCGGTATCGCAGCGCCCCGGGTCCGTGGAACCGACCGGAGCGCTGCAGTGAGAGGAGTGTAGCGAGCGCTCCGGGGAGGAGCGGGGACCCGGAGCGCTCGGCGTGACAGTGCTGCTGCATTCTTCTGTTGTTATATATCTATATATATATATATATAATATGTATACACAGTACAGACCAAAAGTTTGGACACACCTTCTCATTCAGAGTTTTCTTTATTTTCATGACTATGAAAATTGTAGATTCACATTGAAGGCATCAAGATTATAAATTAATACATGTGGAATTATATACATAACAAAAAAAGTGTGAAACAACTGAAAATATGTCATATTCTAGGTTCTTCAAAGTAGCCACCTTTTGCTTTGATTACTGCTTTGCACACTCTTGGCATTCTATTGGCATTCTCTGAAATTGGTAGTCACCTGAAATGGTTTTCACTTCACAGGTGTGCTGGTGTGGAGGAGGAGGTGTGATGGTGTTGGGGTGCTTTGCTGGTGACACTGTTGGGGATTTATTCAAAATTGAAGGCATACTGAACCAGCATGGCTACCACAGCATCTTGCAGCGGCATGCTATTCCATCCGGTTTGCGTTTTGTTGGACCATCATTTATTTTTCAACAGAACAATGACCCCAAGCACACCTCCAGGATGTGTAAGGGCTATTTGACCAAGAAGGAGAGTGATGGGGTGCTGCACCAGCTGACCTGGCCTCCACAGTCACCGGACCTGAACCCAATCGAGATGGTTTGGAGTGAGCTGGACCGCAGAGGGAAGGCAAAAATCTTATCTCTGTAAGCAGGATTTGAGGATTTGACAGTTGGGACATTGCTATACGTGGACTATGCTCTAATATGATTGGCTGTTATAATATATATGCCCACTTGATAGCACAAAGTTTTTTTACCGTATTGTTTTCATTAACCCTTTGCTGCTGTTACAGTAAATGAAAGATTTAAGCACAGTAGTAGTCTCCAGTCTTGTAATAAAATTCTAGTTTTTATTCATATTCTGTGTGCAGCAATGTTTTCGTTTTTTTACAAAAATGGATCGTTTAAATTTTTTTTTATAGCTATACAAAAAGGGTAAAAAAACATGTGTGAACATGGCCTGGGTCTCAACCTGAATAAGGAAGAGCAGAAAGTTATTATAGTTGAAATTTTACTTGTATTTTAACCTCTTAAAGGGGTATTCCAGGCAAAAACTTATATATATATATATATATATATATATATATATATATATATATATATATATATATATATATATATATATCAACTGGCTCCGGAAAGTAAAACAGATTTGTAAATTACTTCTATTAAAAAATCTTAATCCTTCCAATAGTTATTAGCTTCTGAAGTTTTCTGTCTAACTGCTCAATGATGATGTCACGTCCTGGGAGCTGTGCATGATGGGAGAATATCCCCATTGGAGCAGCTCCCGGGACTTGAGTCATCAGAAAGCAGTTAGACAGAAAACAGCAACTCAATTTCAGAAGCTAATAACTATTGAAAGGATTAAGATTTTTTAATATAAGTAATTTACACATCTGTTTAACTTTCCGGAGCCAGTTGATATATATATATATAAAAAAAAAAAAAGTTTTGGCCTGGAATATCCCTTTAAGCTCTTCAGGACACAGGGCATATGGATATGCCCTGCATTCCGAGTCCTTAAGGACACAGGACGTATCCATACGCCCGTGGGAAATCTGGTCCCCACCGCTAGCCGGTTGGGGATCGGAGCAGGATACCTGCTGAAATCGTTCAGCAGGCATCGCGGCATATTGCCCAGGGGGGTCATTATGTCCCCCCATGTCATCGATGGCCGCAGATCGCTGGACAATTCAGCCCAGCGATCTGCGGCGGATTCCAGGTCAATCGGGTCTCCAGTGTCTCTGACGGCCCGAACAGCCATAGCCAGTAGGGGTGAGGTGGCGCTGGTGCCACCTCACAATCGTCCTGATTTGTCGGCCGGTTTACCGACCGACCAATCAGGGCACCTGCTGCGCGTGTCACTCCCGCATCCCGATCTGCCCCTCTTCCGGAGGACCTGATCGGGTGCGGGAAGAGGACCCCGGCAGCTGGGGACCTCGATCCCCGGCGTCAATGTTGGGATCGGGGCCCCAGGAGCGGCGGCGGCGAGGGACTGACCTGTGTGCCGGAGCAGCAGTTGGAGCTGAGTGACAGCCTCCTGCTGTTGCTTAGCAACAGCTCCCAGTATGCAAAAAGGGCATGCTGGGAATTTTAGTTATGCAACAGCAGGAGGTAGACCACCACAACTCCCAGCATTCCCTTATGGGCATGCTGGGATTTATAGTTTTGCAACAGCTGGAGGCACATTTTTTCTATGGAAAAGTGTACCTTCAGCTGTTGTATAACTACAACTCCCAGCTTGCACAAACAGCTAAAGTGCATGCTGGGAGTTGTAGTGGTGCATCTGCTGGTTGCATAACTACAACTCCCAGCATGCCCGTTGGCTGTAGGTGACAACTGAGGGTTATAGTTTTGAAACAGCTGAAGGCACACTGGTTGTGAAACTCATAGTTTTTTTTTTTACCTAACTCAGTGTTTCACGACCGGTGTGCATCCAGCTGTTGCAAACTACAACTCCCAGCATGCACCATACATGCTGGGAGTTGTAGTTTTGCAACAGCTGGAGGCACACTGGTTGTGAAACACTGAGTTAGTTCACAAACTCAGTGATGCATAACCAGTGTGCCTACAGCTGTTGCAAAACTAAAACTCTCAGCATGTACAGTCTGTCAGCGCATGGTGGGAGTTGTAGTTTTGCAACAGCTGGATGTCCCCCCCCAATGTGAATGTACAGGGTACACTCTCATGGGCAGAGGTTTACAGTAAGTATCCGGCTGCAAATTTTCTGCCGCAGCTCACACTGCCAGCGAGAAACTACTGTGAACCCCCAACACTACACTACACTACACTAACACAAAATAAAATAAAAAGTAAAAAACACTACATATACACATACCCCTACACAGCCCCCCTCCCCAATAAAAATGAAAAACGTCTGGTACGCCACTGTTTCCAAAACGGAGCCTCCAGCTGTTGCAAAACAACTACTCCCAGTATTACCAGACAGCCAATGACTGTCCAGGCATGCTGGGAGTTTTACAAAAGCTGGAGGCACCCTGTTTGGGAATCACTGGTGTAGAATACCCCTATGTCCACCCCTATGCAAGTCCCTAATGGCGCTCTCACTTCGGAGCCCTGTTGTATTTCAAGGCAACAGTTTAGGGTCACATATGGGGTATCGCCGTACTCGGGAGAAATTGTGTTCCAAATTTTGGGGGCTATTTTCTGCTTTTACCCTTTTTAAAAATGTAAACATTTTTTTTTATTTTTTACATATGCAAAAGTCGTGAAACACCTGTGGGGTATAAAGGTTCACTTAACCCCTTGTTACGTTCCCCGAAGGGTCTAGTTTCCAAAATAGTATGTCATGTGTTTTTTTTTTTTGCTGTCCTGGCACCATAGGGGCTTCCTAAATGCGGCATTCCCCCAGAGCAAAATTTGCTTCCAAAAAGCCAAATATGACTACTCCTCTTCTGAGACCTGTAGTGCGCCAGCAGAGTACTTTTCACATCCATATGGGGTGTTTTCTGAATCGGGAGAATTTTTTTTTTTTTTTTACATTTGCAAAAGTCATGAAACACCTGTGGGGTGTTAAGGCTCACTTTATCCCATGTTACATTCCCCGAGGGGTCTAGTTTCCAAAATGGTATGCCATGTGGGTTATTTATTTTTTGCTGTTTTGGCACCCTAAGGGCTTCCTAAAGGTGACATGCCCCCCAAAAACCATTTCAGAAATTTTTTTTCTCCAAAATCCCCTTGTCGCTTCTAAGCCCTCTACTGCGCCCCTCGAACACTTTACATAGACATATGAGGTATGTGCTTACTCGAGAGAAATTGGGCTACAAAAACAAGTAAAATATTTCTCCTTTTAACAATTGCAAAAATCCAAAAATTGGGTCTACAAGAACATGTGAGTGTAAAAAATGAAGATTTTGAATTTTCTCCTTCACTTTGCTGCTATTCCTGGGAAACACCTGAAGGGTTAAAACACTGACTGAATGTCATTTTGAATACTTGGGGGGGGGGGGGGTGCAGTTTTTATAATTGGATCATTTGTGGGGTATGACTTTGCAGGGATCAGCATAAGAGATCAGTGTGTGCAGCGCTATAGCTATAGCACTGTAAAAAATAAGTGAAAAAAAAGTTAACAAAGGTCATTTAACCACTTCCCTAATAAAAGTTTGAATCTCCCCCCTTTTCCCATGAAAAGAAAAAACTGTGCAAATAAAAATTAGCATATGTGGTATAGCTGCATGCGTAAATGTCCGAACTATAAAATGATATAATTAATTAAACCGCACGGTCAATGGCGTACGCGCAAAAAAATTCCAAAGTCCAAAATAGCGTATTTTGGGTCACTTTTTTATATCATAAAAAAATGAATAAAAAGCAAGCAAAAAGTCCGATCAACACAAAAATGGTACCGATAGAAACTTCAGAACATGGCGCAAAAAATGAGTCCTATTCCAGCCAGTACGCAGAAGGTGATGAGGAAAAAATGAAAATGCAAAAATGGAAAAACGCTGAGTCCTTAAGTGGTTAAATCAGGTCACTTACTACACAAGTAGCTCCAAATTGATACAAATGAGTAGATGTAATGTAATATTTCATATATAAGGGCCTGCATAATACTCATCCCTCAACACAACACCATAAAATCAACCAGTAGCTGATGCTGTGAATACGAACAATAGATACATCATCCAAATGCACATTAGCGAGGTTCTCTCATAAGCTATGTAATGGTATGTTCATTGTGTTTTGACTTACCTTCTCACTGTAAAGTGAGGGAGAACTTATTTAATAGCTTGTTTTTAGCTACTGAGTTATTGATAGCATTCTCTTTAATGCCAACAATGCATCATTACTGAATGACTGATAAACATGTTAGATATTTATACCAGTACAATGAGTGCCATGAAATGCCAGCGCTAAGAAGAAACCAGGTAGCAGGCAATTTACACCCTGATTATTGCTTGCTGTCTGACTCTTAAATGTTATTTTCATGGAATATAAAAGTGATTCATATAAATGCTCCTAAAAATAAACTTTATTGCACATATATTTCAAGACAGAAACTTTAGCAAGAACGAAGCAGAGAGTAAAATGTTGATCACAAACAAATGCCATGTAGTTTTATTGCCTGTCAGAGTTATTGATTCAGAGGAACGAGAAGATGTCAATACAACATTTAAGTCAGCATGTGAGCTTTTAGATTGTGAGCAGTCCATGGAGGATGATCAAAAATAGTAACTAAGAATATCTGTAGCTTAAATGCAGGTACAGGATCTGCTATGGTACATTGTAAAGAGAAGGGTCATATTGTATCAATGAACTAATGATATTGTATCAATGGGTTAAATGGGCACTCTTGTTAAAAGAAAATTTGATATTGCACTCCTTATGGTAAATAAAAAAAATCTTTCTAATGTACTTTGTTTAAAAACATGAAGTTTTCTATGTTTTATTTGTGTTTAAAAAAAAACTGCCACTAGGTGTTTCCCTACTTGTCCAGAGCACATTTTCCCCAATCTCTTGCACAGACTTTTGGACTCCTGCTGGCTTGGCAGAAGTTCAAAATCATGAAATGCAATCTGGAATACTGAGGGGGTGTGTGTGCAGCCTTATCCAATCACAGCTCATCTCACACTGGATTGCTCTGGGCTGTGTGTAGCAGAGTGAGGGAGGAAGTTCTCCCTGTATGGCTTTAGATGATTTCACGCCTGCTGGGGAACGCCCATTCCCAGTCTGTGAATCTGACTGAGACTCAGCAGAAAATACAGAGCAATATCAAGGTAGAAAACTAACAAATAATAAAAATAAAGGCAGTGGGTGGTCTATCATGGTGGGAGAACTGGGAGAACTGGGAGAAATATAACATTTTACAAGATCATGACAAGTACTCTTTAAGTGATATTGTATTAACAGACTAATGATATTGTATCAATAGACTAACGTTATTGTATGCATGGACTGAGTGATATTGTATGAATGGACTAATTGATATTGTATCAATAGGCTAAGTGATATTGGATGAATGGACTAGGTGAATATTGTATGAATGGACTAATTGATATTGTATCAATGGACTAAGTGATATTGTATCAATGGTCTACGTGATATTGTATCAATGGTCTAAATGATATTGTGTCAATGGACTAATGATATTGTATCAATGGACTAAGTGATATTGTATCAATGGACTTATGATATTGCTCCAATGGACTAAGTGATATTGGCCCTTATTTACTAAGAGTGTTGTGTAGGTTTCTTTGTGGGTTTTAATTCCCTACAATTAATTTTCGACGGTATTTACTAAGCTTTCCCTACAGTTTCCACTTTCCCTACACTTTGCTTTTTTTTACACATGCTCTGATCTGTAGGATATCCCTAGCTGAAATCCACCACATTTTATGTTGGGATTTTGTGAAAATGTCGGGAACACGCCCCTTTTCCGTGACCACGCCTCCTTTCCCTACGGCCACGCCCTTTTCAGGTTTTCTTAGCAAAATGGAGAGTTAGTTGGGGTTTTTTCATTTCAGGTGCAATTTCAGGAGTAAATTCAAGCGCAGACAGAATTTCAGGTGCAAATTTAGGCACAGACAGAATTTCAGGTGCAAATTTAGGCACAGACAGAATTTCAGGCGCAATGCGGCCGAAACTGGCGCACGACCCGACAAAGCATGTCGGGTTTGCAATAGTAGATGGGGCTTGTAGCCTCTCTCCCCCCTTCCATTGTATGTGTGCTCAGTAACGCTGGAGGGAACTGGGAGCAGGCTGCATGTCGACCTAGTGCTGCTGTAATTGCCCACTGGCCCCTGGTTTTTGCTTATTACGCACAGGTAGGTTAGCGTTAGGTCCCGTGCCATCTGAGAAACCTTGGCGTTGGTGTGCGGGCTCTGGTGTGTCCTTTATATAAGGATACACTGGCAAATATCTCAATTTTAACATCAGTGTTGAGGGATTAGCCAATGTCACTGTATACATCTACCACAGTAGTGCACCTAAATTTCTGTATTGTACTATTCTAATTGTTACACATCCACACCGTTTATCTGGTGTAGGATTCTATTGTGGCACTTGTAGTCCGCTGCAGGCATCCTCCATTGTATGCATTTTTATGCTGGGGATCGCCCCTAGCAACGGACTACAAGGGCAGGATCTGCTCCCCCAGTATAGATGCACAACTGCATTTGGGGTTGAGCACCTCCAGCCATTTGAGACCACGTTTTTTGTTGTTGTTTGTAAATTTATACGTGGAGGTGTGTAAACTCCATATGTTAATGCGCCTTGAACACTTTCCAGGCAGCATTAGGGTTGCACCTGTGAGGCCATGCACTTATATCAGCCAACTTGGGTGGGGCTTGTAGCCTCTCTCCCCCCTTCCATTGTATGTGTGCCCAGTCATGCTGGAGGGAACTGGGAGCAGGCTGCATGTCGACCTAGTGCTGCTGTAATTGCCCACTGGCCCCTGGTTTTTGCTTATTACGCACAGGTAGGTTAGCGTTAGGTCCCGTGCCATCTGAGAAACCTTGGCGTTGGTGTGCGGGCTCTGGTGTGTCCTTTATATAAGGATACACTGGCGAATGTCTCAATTTTAACATCAGTGTTGAGGGATTAGCCAATGTCACTGTATACATCTACCACAGTAGTGCACCTAAATTTCTGTATTGTACTATTCTAATTGTTACACATCCACACCGTTTATCGGTGTAGGATTCTATTGTGGCACTTGTAGTCCGCTGCAGGCATCCTCCATTGTATGCATTTTTATGCTGGGGATCGCCCCTAGCAACGGACTACAAGGGCAGGATCTGCTCCCCCAGTATAGATGCACAACTGCATTTGGGGTTGAGCACCTCCAGCCATTTGAGACCACGTTTTTGGTTGTTGTTAATAGTAGATGAGGGCCATTGTGTCAATAAACTAACTGCTATACTATTGTATGCCTACTCAATTATCCAACAATAGCATTGAATTGAGCCAATTTAGCAAATGGTCTTGTTAAAAAATATTATACTATTTTGTGTCTTAAGGTCCTATACAGATCGACGTGTCTTCATTAGAACAGACAAAATTAAATTTGTGTGTATCCTATATGTAATGATAGGAATTGCATCATTCAGCCAAAACCATAACAAAGTACATTACTTTAATAGCTAAGAATGCAAGTAATAATGTTAATACAATTTATATCAAGGAGATACCCGCTACTCCATTCTTAAAGGAAAACCTTAAAGGCTGTTCACATGCACTAAACCCAATACATTGGGTTATAGTGGGGGTTAACAGGCGTAAAATGATGTTCCACTCACATAAATCTGTCCAGAAGTGCAAAGATCTCTGTACTGTCCATTCATATATTTGTACATTGTGACCAAATCGCCCCTAAGACGTCTTTTCTTATATACAGGTGCCCAAAATTGGACACAATACTCCATATGTGGTCTGACTAATGATTTACAGAGGGAACATAATGCTTCCTGTCACAAGCCTCTATGCCTCTCCTGATACATCCCATGACTTAATTAGCCCTGGCATCCGCTGCCTGGCACTCATCACTAAACTTAAAGGGGTACTCCGGTGAAAACCTTTTTCCTTTTAAATCAACTGGTGGCAGAAAGTTAAACATATTTGTAAATTACTTCTATTAAAAAAATCTTAATCCTTCCAGTACTTATTAGCTGCTGAATGCTACAGAGGAAATTCCTTTCTTTTGGGAACACTGATGACATCACGAGCATAGTGCTCTCTGCTGACATCTCTGTCCATTTCAGCAACCATTCATAGCAGATGTATGCAATGGGCAGCATGGTGGCTCAGTGGTTAGCACTGCGGCCTTGCAGTGCTGGGGACTTGGGTTCAAATCCCACTAAGGACAACAATAAATAATGCATTATTATTATTATAATAATGTCAGCAGAGAGAACGGTGCTCGTGATGTCATCAGAGAGCATTCCAAAAAGAAAAGAATTTCCTCTGTAGTATTCAGCAGCTAATAAGTGCAGGAAGGATTAACATTTTTTAATAGAAGTAATTTACAAATATGTTTAACTTTCTGCCACCAGTTGATTTAAAAGAAAAAAGGTTTTCACCGGAGTACCCCTTTAAGTTTACTATCCAACAGTACCCCCAAGTAAAATGGTTTTACCTAGTGTTTTATTATTAAGCACATGACTAGACATCTGGCTTAAATACATAACCTTACATCACCCACTTCATTTTCATTTGACATTTGTCTGTTGAGTAGAAGTCATTGGGGCAGTAACAGGGGACCACCAAGGCCTTAAAAGGGGTACTCTGACCCCAGGGGATAGGGGTTGAGATGTCTGATTCCAGGGGGTCCGGTCACTAGGACCCCCGTGATACCGGCCCGGCTTTCTGAACATTTATTTATGTTCAGAATGCCAGCTGTGCTGGATTTCAGATGGCTGTGGTCACCACGCCCCCCTCAAATTAATGTCTATGGGAGGGGGCATGACGGCTTTGATTGCTTGTAATACGCATGCACAGAGTTCACTTTGCAGGGGGTCCCAGAGTCCAAACACCTCCTTTCCATAGGGCATAAGATGTCTAGGGGCAGAGTACCCCTTTATGGGTCAACCAGGTCTATCTAATGCACATTGAGCTTTAAAGTAAAAAACTAACACATATTTCTAAGGAGAGCTTAAGTTCACTGAAGAATTTATTTGGCATTGTTGGATCAATTTGGTGCCCCACTCAGAGCAAGTGGGAGAGACTGGGGGGAGGGTCTGCTATAAACTCTTGCAGTTTGGCTACTGAAAGACTCTTAAGGAAATGCTACTAAATCTTCTTTTCAGTGACTCCTAAAGAGCAGCTGGGAACTGCCACCAGTTTAATGGATTACAATAAAGCATACTGTTTAAGGAGTTGTCCTACAAACAACACTGCTGGGACCTCAACTGATCATGAGAATGGGGCTTGCTAGCTTCCTGTGAAATGGAGCTGTAGTCACATATGTTTATTACTGGTCCATTCACTGTTTATAAAACCAACTTAGATACTTGAGTATGATTCTTGGCTATTTTTGTCAGTCTTGTAAACAGTACTGCACATGTGTGACTGCCTCTCCACTCAGATGGGGAACCCTCAACCCCTCATTCTCATGACCAATCAAATCCCCCACTGATCATATATTTACTATCTATTATCTATAAAATTGCCACTCAAGTGTCACTGCCTTGCACACTTTCTAGCCTGTCCTTGTGTCACTTTTACATTCCCTCAATATGACACTTAGGCTCTTATACGGCAGAATCTCCATACAGAATTGGGTGGAAAACGTCAGCTCTGAAATTTTGTTGCTTGTTTTCAATGTGGTTCTGCTGCACCGTGCACATGGTGGAATTTCCATGGTGGTAATATATCTGCCACGGAAATTCTGATTCCAGCCACAGCAGAAAGAATTGACATGTTAATTCTTTCTGCAGAATCTGGTTGGAAATGCATTGCCGTCTATGGAGACAAGGCATTTCAGAGTGGTCCTAGAGACGGCATGTTCTGCCTACTGTCTGCAGGACATATGCTTGGAAATTTTGCAGGCAGACAATCTGTCATGTGTACATAGCCTTAAAGCAAATCTGTCAGATCCAACAACAAAGCATTTTTTTAATATATCACTCAGTACCTAATCCTGACAATGTACATCTAATTTTTATGTGTCTAGCACCTTTATTTATTTTTTATTACACTTTTAGTTTAGCTCACTAGACTGAATTCCTCTCAAAGGGAGGGGGCGTGGCCTCACTCTGCAGGTCTCCGCCCCCTCCCTCATTATGCTGTCTGCCTCACATCTCCCCTAGCATTAGCAAAACTACAACTCCCAGCTTGTCCTCGCTGACAGTAGTGGGACACAAGCTGACAGTGGGACGATTTTTCCTCCAGCTGTGAGGCCTGCACTCACAGCTGTCAATCAAGGAGGTGTGTCCATGACATAGGTGAGGATGCATGGACACAGCAGGACTAGTATATGTCCAAGCAGGCAGGGGGGTAGTTGTTTGACTGGCTTTTTCAGTATGAAATACTGAAAATTTTATAATGAAAGCAATTGCAAAACCTATTGATTTTCCATGCTTTACAACATATCAAAAGCTTTTGTATCTGACAGTGCCCATTTAGGAGTCAGACAAAAGGCAATAATCAGAAGGTAATTTTTTTTTCTACCTGGTATTTTATGGGCACTTTAACCCCTTAGGGACTCATATGCTCCTGTTTCCAAGTCCTTAACCGAGCACAGGGCAGGGACCAGACCGGGATGCCTGCTGATATCGTTCAGCAGGCATCCTGGCATATCGCTCAGGGGACCCCCAATATTGTCGATCGCCGCAAATCACCGGTCAATTCAGACCGGTGATTTGCTTCGATTCTGTTTCCTGCCGCTTGCCGGGCGGGGATCGGAGCCAGATGCCTGCTGAAATCATTCAGCAGGCATCCCAGCAGAGTGCCAAGGGGATCTTGAGGATCCCCCATATTCGCGATCGCCGCAAATTGCCGGTAAATACTAACCGGCAATCTGTGGCAATTCTGGCAATTACACCACCAATCATCATCCGTACAGTACTGGGAGGTGGCAGTGTTGCCACCCCCCGGTACAGCTGTGATTGGGTGGCCGTAGTGACTGCACCAATCACAGCAGTATGGGGAGGGGGGAGGGGGGTGAAGGAGCACGTTGCTCCGTTCTGCCCACCATTATGATGAGATCTGGTGTGCAGGAAGGAGCCCCTCACAGTTTAAAAAGGGCCCCCTTGCCCCCTTTCTGTGGGCCCTTGGCACAGAAAGCAGTCAGGGACAGTTTAGATTAGGTAGGGACAGTTAGGAGATAAAAAAATATTTTTTTTTTTGCGTACTGTCTGTAGGTGTCCGCGGGTCCATAGCACCTTTAGCTGCGTGACCGTGGCCCTACAGGGTTGCTGTGGTCTGCCCCCAGCATTTTTTGAGGGTGCAGACCTTTTTTTTTTAGCATACCTTCTGTAGGTGTCCGCAGGTCCCCAGCATCTTTAGATGCATTACCACCCGCAGTACGTTTTTTTGTGGTGAAGGTGCTTTTTCAGGGATCAAAGTGTCTTTTTTATTTTATTTTTGCACCTACAGGTGGTTTGTGCCACCAGTAGCAGGTCTGTGCTGTGTGGACAGGCCGTACCTCTGTCTGTGACCTGCCGCACCGCTGTCAGTGATTCATCACTGATCAGCGTTTTTTTGGGTTCAGGTGGGTGCTTTTTTTTCGGGTTTTAATAGTTATTTTATTTTACGGTGTTTTATGTGCACCCCCTGCCACCAAGAGGTGCTAATCAGTGTGCACTCCACTGATTAGGTAGATGTTTGTTTGTTTTTGACGCAGGGTTTTTTTGCGCTAGAAGTCTTTTTTTTTTTTTTTCTTTTTTTTTTTTAACTTTAGTTTTATTTTATATTTTTGTTCTAAGGGCAGGTTAGTATGGCACCACACCACACACACAAATTAAGTTTCCCCCCCCATATATAAACACTTTACCCCCCATCAGAGCAGGGCGTTTTCAGCCGAGGAGGCACATGCCTTACTTGCCTCCGACTCTGAAAGCGCCACAGAGGACAAGGAAGACCCCACCTTCCTTATTTCCTTTGTCATGCATTTTGGACACTGAAAAAAATGAATCACTATGTTTTAATATGTTTCATAGCATAATTGCATGATGTCGGCCATTTTGCGTATAATCAAAGTAGGCCACATTTTGAAGTTTCATCTCCCAGTGCCAGTCTGGGAGTAGAATACTTCTTATCTCTTGATATTTATGGTGTTGAAAGAAGAGACTGATAAAGGGTCTGGACATCTCTCTAGACATCACTACTAAAATGTACCCAAGTAAAGGGGGGTGAGATAACGACTAGTGGAATATTCCTAAGACTTTGTGAATGTTATTCTGTTTAACAGTTAATTACCCATTTGACTGGACATAAACATTTACACATCTGTGTTGGAGAATCATCCATTGTAACTCTTTATCTCTCTAATAAATTTAGGATGTCTGATTGGAGACTCTATGTCTATGAGAATCCAGGATTTGATTACTTATAGATGTCAAAAGTAATCCTTGTTCGATAATCTAGTGCTCCATATTTCAAGTGAGGAATGTTGGTTTAAGACCAATTATTGACAAGTTAACCCTTAATGGTAATGATGCTAATTGCTTATGCAATAGCACCCCCTAGTGGATGGGTAGGTGACATTACACCGTAGGAAAGGCATTATGGGTGATGTGCTCAATGCATTCTGGGTAGTATAGTGATGTCATAGTCATTACCATATGTACACGCCCAGCCTACATTCATTGGGGAATTCCAATTTAGGAGGGTGTGTCTAACTAATTAAAAAGTCTGGTAAACCAGATGTTAGGGAGCATATACTGATAGTGAAGTCTGAACTTAGGGAAACTGTAGACTCTGATCTGAACAGTAGACTGTAGGCTGAAAAGGACAGACAAAGAGGTCTTCCACTAAAATAGGTCCACAAGATGGAAGCCATGAAAAACATGTGAGATCCCAGATGCAGGACTAATCAAACGGTACCAGACCAATGGCTGTCCCTGAAGATGAGATGGACCGTTCAGTGTTCCTCAAAGCAGAAGTAAGGCTCTTACAAAGTTTTGGTAAGAGACACAAAAATGGTATTCCATTTAATTAAGACTAATTGAGAAAATGTGGTTGGGATTATATCATTTAGATTGGTGAATAAATTAATTAAATAAAATAACTAATCATCTCCATATTGAGATTATAGTTTTAGGATATTGTGATATTTCATTCTACCTGCAGAAGAATCAAGACTCATAATCTATCAAAGCGTTAAATAATTGCTTAGATATTGATAGAATTCCTACTCGCCAATCTTAAGTATTATAAGTATATTTCCCACACAGGAAACTTGTTTCAAGTTTTTCCTCCTAAAATATAGTCTAGCAAGATCATATATCATTGCTATTTAATTGTCTTAATGTTTTACCAAGATAATGTATAGAAAATAGTCCAGAATGGGGCGGAAGTATATCATAGTTCTTCCATGTATATATCTTAGATGATTTCCCCATTCTTGGAGTCATGTGATTTGTAGTGATTAGAAGGGGGGCGGAATGTAGCTAACATTCCATATTGATGTCTATGATTAGATATTGCCTACCTTAATATCATGAGGTTCTTCTAAATAGAGTGATATGTAACCTTTTTATTATATGATATTCTAACCTAAGTAGCTTTTGTTTATTGTAACAAGTTACTAACTACTCACATGTATTGTTCTACTTTTATGTAGACAATTAACAAGCTTATGCTGTTTACTAATATCTAATTGATATTCATTTGCATACATCATTGTGTTTGTTACTCATTTAAGTTTATAATCTTATAATCAATAAATCTGCATACTTTATAATACCTGTGTATTATTGTATATTGCAAAACTACATCCTTAAGCGTTAATGTCATCCCGTCATAAAAATAACTTGTTAATATCTGAGGAAATAGTCGGACTCAGATGTGAATTGTATTGATTAGCTTTGTCTATAATTCAGCAGGATATAATTTTGAGATTTTTAGTAATGTTCATAATTTTTTATTTTTCATAATTAATAATTTTTATGACCATAATTCATAATTGAGTTATTACCGCATGACACCTTGTCCTCCTCCTCATCTAGTTCTGATGATGAGCCACCAAGGCGGCGGAGACGCCACCAAGCGAGGCCGCAAACCTCCTCTGCTCCTGACCCCGTGCCCCATGCTCGTAGAGTCCCCCTGGTGCTCATACTAGTCAAGCTCTCCAGCCAAGTTTACTGGTGCCCTGTACCAGCAAACTTGTCTGGACTCAGCCAGTGGACCAGCCTGTGATTCCTGAGTTTGTTGGCGACTCAGAAATCAAGATTACATCGTCGGGTTCACTGAAATGGAATATTTCATTTTTTTTTTCAGTGACGACTTTGTCAATCTGATGGTTGACCAGACAAACCTACATGCCCAACAGTTTGTCGCTGCAAACCAGGGCTTATTTTAAGCTAGACCCAATGGATGGTACTCCGTCAATGCAGCCGAAATGAGGACCTTTTGGGGCCTTGTGCTGCATATGGGTCTAGTTAAAACCCAGTGTCAGGCAAAACTGGAGTGGGGACATCCCCTACCAGACCCCGCTCTACGGTATGGCCATCACATGTCCCTGGTTTGAAGCCATTCGGAAAGTTTGCATTATGCATTTATTATGCATTATGTCTGATTGTATTCTGCACTACAATCAGTATATGGGGGGAGTTGATCTCTCTGATCAAGTTCTCTTGCCATATGATGTCATGCGCAAAATAAGGACATGGTACAAAAAAGTTGCGGTCTACAGGTTGCCATGTATAACTCTTTTGTACTGTTCCAGCATGCTGGCAACACAGGGACATTCCTTCAGTTTCAAGAGGAAGTTCTAAAGGCCCTCATCTTTGGTGACAGCTAAGGAGCGGGTCAGAGCACCTCTGGAACTTCAGTTCCCCGGATCGTCCCCGGCCAATACTTTCCAGGTGAGGTCCCCCACACTGGAAAGAAGGGACAATCCCAGAAAAAAGGCAGAGTGTGTCACAGGAGGGGGATTCGGAAGGGCACCACCACTCAGTAAAAGAAGTGGAGGGGGTCCAGCTCCTGGGTGGAGGTATTCAGTAAAACTTAACCTTTAATGGCAACTAATTAAAACATGGAAATTCGCCACTAGGTGGCAAGTGACATGTCACTAAAAACAAAAGGGGGGTGAAACGCCGACGCGTTTCGAGCAGTTGCCATGAAAGGTTAAGTTTTACTGGATCAAAAAGTCAGATCAAAACAAAAATCATACCAACAAAAACTTCAGATAACGGCACAAAAAATGAGTCCTCATACCGCCCTGTTCGTGGAAAAATGTAAAAGTTATAGGGGTCAGAAGATGACATTTTAAACGTATACATTTTCCTGCATGTAGTTATGATTTTTCCAGAAGTACGACAAAATCAAACCTATATAAGTAGGGTATCATTTTAACCGTATGGACCTACAGAATAATGATAAGGTGTCATTTTTACTGAAATATGCACTGCGTAAAAACGGAAGCCCCCAAAATTTACAAAATGGCGTTTTTTCTTCGATTTTGTCGCACAATATTTTTTTTTCCGTTTCGCCGTGAATTTTTGGGTAAAATGAATAATTTCACTGCAAAGTAGAATTGGTGACGCAAAAAATAAGCCATAATATGGATTTTTAGGTGGAAAATTGAAAGGGTTATGATTTTTAAAATGTAAGGAGGAAAAAACTAAAGTGCAAAAACTGAAAAACCCTGAGTCCTTAAGGGGTTAAAGCAACTAACTACTACAGTATTCAAAGGGCTGAAATAAAGCCTAAAGTCTATGTTTGTCTATTTTGGCTTACTCCACGAAATCTGGAAATGGGAACCATGGTGACCGACAACGGGAAGAACATTGTTTCCGCGTTGCTACAAGGAAGTGTGAACCATTCGCCCTGCATGGCACACGTGTTGAATATGGTTATCAATAAGTTCATCAGGTCTTCACCCCATTTGCAAAACATCCTGAAAATGGCAAGGAAACTGTTCATGCACTTCAGCCACTCGTACACCGCCAAGCACACCTTCCTTGAGCTGCAGCGTCAGAACGGTATCCCACAACATAGTCTTATTTGTGTAGTTGCCACACATCGGAATTCCACCCTCCATATATTGGACAGACTATGCGAACAAAGAAAAGCCATCACCGATGTCTTGATGATCCAAGCAGATAGGAGTACTCCCCTGTGTAACTTCAATGTGAACCAGTGGCAGCTCATACGTGACACCTGCCATTTGCTGAGGCCCTTTGAGAAAGCCACATTATTTGTGAGTCGCCAGGATTATGCCATGAATAGTAATTCCACTCCTACATTTCCTACAACAAATTATTGAAACCATGGCTGGTCACGGCAATGGAGACGTTGCGCCTACATCTCAAGGATACATGAATCCTGTGGGGGCTGAACTTGAGGAGGAGGATGATGAGCGGCAGAGCGGAGCACAGTTTAGGTTGGATGAGATGGCCGGTGTTTCTAGTCATCGGACAGGAGAGGAGGAGCAGGAGCAGCCAGAGTAGCTGGAGGGTTATGAGGAAGTTGAGACAGAGGACCCAGACACACGGTGGCAGTATGCAGTGGAGATGGAGGCAGGTAGTCCCTCAGAGTCACTGGCACAAATGGCATGATGCATGTTGCTTGCGTAGTGACCCCCGAATTGTCAAAATTCGTCAGCGGGATGACTTCTGGATCTCCACCTTATTAGACCCTCGCTACCGTCCAAAAATGGGGGCCTTTTTTACACCCACTGAGAGGGAGGACAAACTGACCTACTACAAAGAGATTCTACGTAGTCAGTTGGCCGATGCCTATCCGCCACATGGTCCATCCACTCGCAGGTCTGACTCGGGGGGCCCTTTGCGCTCACCTTCAGCTGCCATGGCTGCCAGGAGCAGTACCAGCTCAATCAGCAGCAGCCTGAGTCTACAGTCACTGATGAGTAGCTTTCTTCACCCACATAGTGAAGCAACTCATCAGCAGCAGGTAGACATGGAGCAGGACCTACACTAGCAGGTGGTGGCATACCTTGACATGGCCATGCCAACAACCATTGAAGATCCGCTGGACTTCTGGGCAGCCAAACTTGATTTATGGCCACAACTAGCAGAGTTTGACCTGGAAAAGCTGTCCTGCATGGCCAGTAGTGTGCCATCAGAGCGGGTGTTTAGTGCGGCCGGGGCCATAGTCACCCAAAGGTGAACTCGTCTGTCCACTAAAAATGTGGAGAGACTGACGTTTGTGAAGATGAATCAGGGATGGATCAGCAAGGATTTCCAGCCACCAATGCCAGATGCCTCAGAGTAGATTGACCATGCTGCTACACCAACATTTCACAATTATGGTTGGTTATGAAACCCTCTTGGGTTATCAATTAGGGTTATGAAACCCTCTTTGGTACTGCGATTGCCTGCTCCTGGCTCATCCTGTGTCTTTCAGGAACTACTTGCTTCACTGATGCTTCTGGCCTTGGGCCTTTAATTTTTGGATGTTTAGCAGTAGCTAAATATATGCTTAATGCAAATTTCAACATTGATCTTTAAATGTAAGGGGTTATGAAACCCTCTTGGGTACTGCGATAGACTGCTCCTAACTCATTCTGTGTCTTTCAGGAAATAATTGCCTCCCTGATGCCTCAGGCCTTGGGCCTTGAATTTTTGAAAGTTTAGCAGTAGCTAATACATGCTTAATGCAAATTTCAACAATGATCTTTAAATTCTCGTCACTCTGCCATGGGCCTTCTCCTATCCCACCGGGGCCGATCCGAGGACCTCACTAAACCATCCAATCGGTAATAGAGACATGCGGTGTGTACAAAGGGCAGGGACTTAATGAACCCGAGCTTATGACCCGCACTTAGTTGTGATTCTTCTTTCCTGGCAAATAATTGCAATCCCTGATCCCTATCGCGAAGGGGGTTCAGCGGGTTACCCGCACCTGTCGGTGAAAGATAGACACACGCTGGTCCGTTCAGAGTAGCGCGCGTGCAGCCCCGGACATCTGAGGGCATAACACACCTGTTATTGCTCGATTTTGCAAGTGATCGTGCAATGTAAGGCGTTATTAAAGCCTCTTAAGTACTGCTGATGCCTACTCCTGACTGCTTCTGTGTCTTTAAAGAACTACTTGACTTCATGATGCTTCTTGGCTTGGGCCTTTAATTTTAGGATTTTTGAAATACATACATACATGCTTAATTTAAATTTCAACATTTATGGTGCAGTGTATAGGGTTATTAAACACTTTTGGGTAGTGTTTTTTTCAAATTTTCTGATAATTATCACAGTAATAAACTAGAATTTTCCACAATAATAAACATTACACCATTGAACGCTTGTTGTGTGTGATTTTTTAAGTAAAATTTTCAAAAAAAATACGCAGAGGGATGAACTCTGCTTTTTTATTTCATCAAAAATTATTTTATAGAAGAATGTCTTTTGGTGGTCCACCGTCCTGCATTATAGAGTCTTCTGGACTCTTGGATATGCGCTTGTTCTTAAACAAAGGTACAAAAAACAAAAATGGCCGGTCAGGGCTGTGGAGACGTTGCACCTACATCTTACGGCTACATGAGCCCTGTGGGTGCTTGTGAGATTAGGTCCTTTGTACCCACACGGCGGGGTCCGGGACACAAATTTTGATTTAAATTTCAAATAAAAAAATCACACATTTCAATGGTCTCCTCATGCTGCAGCCAACTCCAGGCTGCGTCATTCTGGTAATATATAGAGAGCACTCGCTGTCCTAAATTTTCATTAAAATTTTTCGTCAAAAATGTTTGTCTTTTTTATTAGGGATTGTGAAGTTTTGATGCGTACTCGTGCATCAGCCAACTCCAGGCTGTTTCATTCAGGCAATATATGGTTAATGAATGCCGCTGTGGGGCCTGGGTCTGGGAATTTAAAATTTTCTCATAGGTAGCACCCACTATCCAAAATCTTTTTCAAAAATGTATAAAATTGTTGTGTTTTTGGGGGGGGGGATTGTGAAGCCCTGCTTTGTACTCGTGCTTCAGCCAACTCCAGGCTGTGTCATTCAGGCAATATATGGTTTACTGATGCCGCTGTGGGGCCTGGGTCTGGGAATTTCTAATTTTCTCATAGGTAGCACCCGCTATCCAAAATCTTTGTTTACATTTCTTAATTAATCTTTTAATCTTAGGGATTGTGAAGGCCTAGTGCCTACTCATGCTGCTGGCAACTCTGGGCTGTGCCATTTATCCACTATGTGGTCTCCTCATGCTGACAACACCTCCATGCTGTGTCATTCAGCCACTATATGGTCTGCTCATGCTGACAACATGTCCATGCTGTGTCATTCAGCCACTATATGGTGTCCTCATGCTGCCAACACCTCCACACTGTGCCATTCAGCCACTAAATGGTCTCCTCATGCTGCCAACACCTCCACACTATGTCATTCAGTTACTATGTGGTCTCCTGGCACTGATGCCACCACCAGGCTCTGTCATTGTGCTGTTGTGCGGCAGTGATTCTAAAAGCGATGCCTGCATGTTATTCTGAATAACAGTATTATTTCACTAACCCAGCACACTCCATATGCGTTTTAGAACACAGCAAAGTGTTCTATACCCCTATAGAGGCTGTATGTAGGCTAGAAATAGCCTTTTTTAATATAGATTTGCCGCAAAAAAATTCGGAACAAAACAAACTTTTTCGGAAAATTCGTCAAATCGGCCAAATCGAATTTTTGAAAAGTTCTCTCATCTCTAATTGTGATATTGCCTATGGTTCTACACTTTTTGAGAGTAACACATTATGGGTTAAGGATAGTTTTTTTGGTTTATTAGGGAAAAATTTAACAAATTAATTTGGGGTCAGAAACGGGTGAGAATTAAAATCCAATATCTGTCCCTACCATCAAAATTAGGAGGTTTAGGGATACCAGATTTTTTAAAACTATTTTTTGGCATCACAAGTGTTGTTTTTGGTACAAGAACAAGAAGTGTTAAGAGAATTTTTTTTTAAAAGCAGGGAATAGATAGCAGATCAATATGGAAACTACTGGAAAGTAGTAGATTAAAGGGGTATAATCCAAAGTATAGGGGATAAGATGCCTAATCGCAGGGGTCCCACCGCTGGGGATCTCCATGATCTTGCATGCAGCACCCTGTTCTAATCAGTCCCCGGAGCACGTTCTCTCCGGGTCTGATTACTGGCGATCACGGGGGCCAGAGCATTGTGATGTCACAGCTGTCATGCCCCCTCCCATAGGCTTGCATTGAGGGGGCGGAGCGTGACATCACATGGGGCGGGACTGTGATGTCACAATGCTCCGGCCTCCGTGATCGCCAGTAATCAGACCAGAGGGACCTGCTCCGGGGACTTATTAGAAGGGGGTGCTGCTTGCAACATCACGGGCGTCCCCAGCTGCGAGACCCCTGCGATCAGGTGTCTTATCCCCTATCCTTTGGATAAGATGTCTGAGCACCGGAGTACCCCTTTAAAGACATTAGAAGGAAGAAGTCAGGTATGAGCTATTAAGATAAGTAATTTATGAGAAAGAGTTAAAAAGGCAATTGGGATAAAAGGGAGTATGGAGTATTTGGTGTACTCCACTTTGGCACAATAATCACTTTCCATTAAAAAAAAAAAATTCAAATTATATAAATTGGAAATATAAAGGAATATGGCAAGTGAATCACTTATTTTCACAGGGAGAGTTAATTGAATGGACAGTTATGTGAGAAATTTAATCTGAATAGAAAAAGTAAATTTAATTATTTACAGGTGAAAGAAGCACTTAAGAAAGAAAAGGAAAAAAAATAGATTCACGATACAGACTCACTGTATAATGGAGTTAATAAAAGTTTCACATGGAAAAGAGAAAAAAAAATTAAGTAAGATTAATAAACTTTTGGTTAATAGTAAAAGGGAGAAAGCACATAGTAGAGTAAAATGGGATGAAAGAAGAAGGTGGGATTAAAGAAGAATGGAAAATTTTATTTAGAAATGTCGAGACTGCCTCAATTAGTGTGAACCATAGGATATCCTTTTTAATGTTGCTGTCATGATGAGCGCTCTGGTCTCTGCCTCTGGACCGGAGCGCTCGCCCTCTGCTGCTCCCTTGCGCGCCCACGGTCCTTCACCCTGACCGGGGGCACAGTGTTCCTGGGTCCCGTAGCAGGGATGCGGGTCGCTTGGTGGCTCGTCCCCACACGCGATCCGCATCCCAATCTCACTTACCTCTACCCGCTCTGGTGTACGCCGGCCATGTGCCCCGGCACGCGCACCCATCTCTCTAGGGCGCGCGCGTGTCGGCTGCATCAAGTTTAAAGGCCCAGCGCACCAATGATTGGTGCCTGGCCCAAAGTGTTAATTTAGCGCCAAATATAAATCCGTCCAGCCCCTTCCTGCCCTTGCCGGATCTTTGTTGCCATAGTGCCCTTGAGAAAGCATTTTTAGTGTATTCCCTGCCTGTTGCCGAACCCGTTGCTAACGACTACCGCCTGTGAACCGTTGCTGCCAGCCCTGACCTTTTGCTATGTCTGACTACGCCTCTGCCTGTCCCTTTGGTACCGTGCCTATCTCAGCTACCAGAGAGGTTGAAAATCAATGCAAAAATAGGGGGGCTCACCAATTCATACAGTGGGTGCTACTACTCAGTAAGCAAAGAGCTTTCTATACAAGGGTAAAGTTTTACTGTAAAGAGTGCACACCACAGGATCAATATTCATATAATTAACATGTTTTATTTTATTAGATATCAAAAAAATATGAAAAAAGACAGAAAGAGCTAAAAACAATTAAAAGGCTCTTAATTGAGCCACCTCTACAACATGGGAGAGGGGCCATGAACCCCCTTCTCACCAAAGTCCCGTCCCTCTATAATACAATGCAATGGCTCAAGCAGTGGTGCTAACTAATAAGATAATACACATGCAACATCAAACTATGTCACCGAATAAATTATCCTAAATAAAATGAGAAGAAAAACACGATGTACAAAGAGAAGGTATATAAATGCATATCACCAGTGCACAGCAACCACAGAACAAAGGAGCCAAAGGGATAGAAAGCGGGACGGGACCCCTAAAGCCCCACGCGTTCCGTCACCGTTTGTGACTTCCTCAGGGGTGTTGTAGTCTACCTGCCCTCAGGGTCTTTTATATCAGCATAATGTATAAAATAATACCTGTCAGGTGAGGCCATTGAGGGTCAACCACGCTGTGTGTAGTGGAGCCGGCGTGGACTTCCGCCTCCGCCACCCACTTCCGCTATGCGTGCGTCATGAGTGCAGACCATGTGACCAGCAAGTGGTCACATGATCTCCTCTATTAGATGTATGCTGTCAAGCGCAGTAATGCCGTATCCAGGAATAAGTGCGTCTCACGTGACCAAGGTCACGTGAGGCGTCATGTGATCACATGTTGTTAAAATTTTTTTTTTTTTTTTTTTTTTTTTTTTTAAAACCAGAGAGGTTGAGCCGCCACCGGGTGGAACGACCTGGGGGTTACCGCCGCAGCAAGTCCATCCCGCTTTGCGGCGGGCTTTGGTGAAAACCAGTAATCCCTTAGACTCCGTTCCCCAGGTATGGCCCACGTCATCACCTCACTGGTACAGCGGATCCACCACCAGTTCCCGCTACCTGCTACCAGTCCGGATCCTGACAGTAAGATCCGGCCATGGATCCCGCTGAGGTGCCTCTACCTAACCTCTCGGACCTTACGAAAATTGTGGCCCAACAGTCGCAGCAGATCGCCCAGCAAGGTCAACAGCTGGCGCAGTTGACCCCCATGTTGCAGCAACTTCTACCAACTCAGCAGCAGCCGCCACCTCCGCCTGCACCTGCTTAAACACCACATCCAGCGGCCACCTCCAGTTCCACAGTCCGCTTGTCCATGCCGGCCAAGTACGACGGAGATCCTCAGCTGTGCCGCGGATTTCTATCTCAATGCTCCCTCCAACTTGAGATGTTGGCCGACCAGTTCCCCTCTGATCGAGCCAAGGTGGCGTTCGTGGTCAGCCTGCTTTCTGGGAAGGCCCTGGACTGGGCTACACCGCTTTGGGACCACAACGATCCTGCCACTGCAAGTGTCCAGAGTTTCTTCCGGGAATTCCGGAGTGTCTTTGAGGAGCCAGCCCGGGCTTTCTCTGCAGAGACTGCATTACTGAACTTGTCCCAGGGGAGTTCTTCTGTGGGCGATTACGCCATCCGTTTCCGTACCCTTGCTTCAGAACTCTCCTGGAATAATGAGACGCTCTGTGCTATGTTCAAGAAAGGCTTGTCCAGTGCTATAAAGGATGTCCTGGCCGCACGAGAAATACCTTCCAGGCTGAGTGACCTCATCCACTTGGCCACCAGGATTGATCTGCGTTTCGCTGAGAGACGTGAGGAACTTCTACAGGAAAAGGGAAGTGCTCGTCCCAGACGTTATCCTCGTTTAGCTCCTATCTCCCAGCAACCACCGCCACCTTCTACTGGGCCTCCCGCCGAGGAAGCCATGCATGTGGATCAGTCTCGCCTGACCACTCAAGAAAGGAACCGCCGCAGAGACGAGAACCTCTGTTTGTACTGTGCTAGTACTGAGCACTTCCTAAAAGACTGTCCTTTCCTTCCACCGAGCCAGGGATAACGCCTGCACCTAGTTAACGTTGGAGAGGCGATGCTAGGTGTGAATACCTCCTCTCTACGTCTTACTGTTCCCGTGCAGATTTCGGTACCCGCCAAGACATCCTTTGCTGCCACTGCTTTTCTGGATTCCGGCTCTGCCGGTAACTTCATAGACGCCTCGCTGGTAAACAAGTTCAGCATCACTGTGGTTCGTCTGCAGAAGTCCTTCTTCATCTCCACAGTCAACGGTGAGAGACTCGACGGCACAGTGCAGTACCTCACTGAATCCCTTCAGATGGATATAGGAGTCCTGCATTCTGAGAAATTGGAGTTCTTTGTGTTACCTCACTGCACCTCTGAACTTCTTCTAGGACAGCCCTGGCTTCAGCGCCACTGTCCCGTTCCACACAGGCCTTATGACTGCCCCATTGACTTGCAGCCTGGTACCACACCACCTAGAGTAAGGATCTACCCTCTTTCTCCTCCAGAGACTCTCGCCATGTCGGAGTACATCCGAGAGAATTTGCAGAGAGGGTTTATCAGGAAATCCTCATCCCCTGCCGAAGCAGGTTTCTTTTTCGTTACTAAGAAGGACGGTACTCTTCGGCAGTGCATTGACTATCGGGGACTCAACAGCATCACTATCAAGAACCGTTACCCTCTTCCCCTGATTGCAGAACTCCTTGACCGTTTACAAGGCGCCAAGTACTTTGCATAGCTGGATCTCAGAGGGGCCTCCAATCTCATTCGGATTCGAGAGGGTGATGTGTGGAAGACAGCTTTTATTACCCTAGATGGTCATTTTGAGTATTTAGTCATGCCCTTCGGACTTTGCAATGCTCCAGCCATCTTCCAAGAGTTCGTTAACGACATCTTCAGAGACTTGCTCTATACCTGTGTGTTAGTTTACCTGGATGATATCCTCATATTCTCTTGTAATCTGGATCAACACCGTACTCATGTTCGCCTGGTACTTTCCCGTCTCAAGAAGAATCGTCTTTATGTTAAATTTGAAAAGTGCCTGTTTGACCGCACCAGTCTTCCCTTCCTGGGCTACATCATTTCCGTCAAGGGACTACAGATGGATCCTGCCAAGCTTTCTGCAGTCTTGGACTGGACTCGTCCCTCTGGCCTAAGGGCCATATAGCGATTTCTCGGATTCGCTAATTACTAGACTGTTCATCCCTCATTACTCTACCCTGGTGGCACCTATCGTGGCCTTTACCAAAAAGGGAGCTAATCCTAAGTCTTGGCCTCCACAGGCCGAGGAGGCCTTCTGCGCTCTCAACTCTGCCTTTGCCTCCGCTCCAGTCTTGTCCAGGCCTGATCCATCAAAACCTTTCTACCTGGAAGTAGACGCCTCCTCCGTGGGTGCTGGTGCCGTGCTCATGCAAAAGACTTTTAAAGGCAAGTCGGTTCCCTGTGGTTTTTTCTCTAAAACTTTCTCTCCCGCTGAGAGAAATTATTCCATAGGAGACAGAGAACTACTCGCCATCAAGTTGGCTCTGGAGGAGTGGAGACACTTACTTGAAGGATCTGTGCACCCTGTGAACATTTATACAGATCATAAAAACCTTTCCTACATCCAGTCTGCTCAGAGACTAAACCCCCGCCAAGCTCGCTGTTCTCTATTTTTTGCCAGGTTTAATTTCCTGATCCACTTTCGTCCAGCGAGTAAGAACAACAGATCCGACGCTCTTTCCCACTCTTCTGATGTCTCTGGAGATGAGGTCAAGCCACAGCACATTGTACTGCCGGAACGTTTGGTCACCGCGGCTCCTGTTGACTTGCGCAATCTCCCTCCAGGAAAGACCTACGTTTCTCCCCGTCTACGCCTGAAAGTTCTTAAGTGGGGGCTTTCTTCTTTACTCACAGGGCATCCCGGTGTCCGCAAGACTGTGCATCTAATCTCCATAAGATATTGGTGGCCATCCTTAGAAAAGGACATCTCTGAATTTGTGCAGGCCTGTTCTGTATGCGCTAGAGACAAGACCCCTGGCCTGAGACCCGCCGGTCTGCTCCAGCCTCTTCCAATACCGGAGTCCCCATGGTCCCATATCGCTATGGACTTTGTTACGGACCTGCCACCATCACATGGCAAAACTGTAATTTGGGTCGTCGTGGACCGCTTTTCTAAGATGGCGCACTTTATCCCATTGCCAGCCTTACCATCTGCGCCGCTGTTGGGTAAACATTTCTTACAGCACATCTTCCGTCTGCATGGGCCACCCTCGCATATTGTGTCCGACAGAGGGGTCCAATTTGTGGAGGGCCCTTTGTGGACAACTTAAAATCAAGTTGGACTTTTCCTCGTCTTATCACCCCCAAACCAACGGCCAAGTGGAGCGAGTGAACCAAATTTTGGGCGACCCTCTTCGTCACTTCGTTTCCTCCCGCCATGATGACTGGGTCGACCTCCTCCCGTGGGCGGAATTCTCTTATAACCATAAGGATTCTTCTGCTACCAACAAGTCTCCCTTCTTCGTGGTTTACGGCTGTCATCCTCAGCCACCTCTACCCTTGTCCTCCTCCTCCGGTGTACCTGCAGTGGACGACCTTGTGAGGGACTTTGCTTCCATCTGGCGCGAGACGCGTCTCTCCCTACTACAAGCCTCGTCCCGCATGAAGGTTCAAGCGGATGAATAGCGTCGGGCTCCTCCTGTCCTTGTTCCCGGGGACAAAGTGTGGCTTTCCTCAAGGTACATCCGTTTCAGGGTCCCAAGTTATAAGCTAGGCCCTCGCTACTTACTGTCATGACAAGCACTCTGGTCTCTACCTCTGGACCGGAGCGCTCGCCCTCTGCTGCTCCCCTGTGCACCCCGGTCCTTCACCCTGACCGGGGGTGCAGTGTTCCTGGTTCCCGTGGCGGGGATGCGGGTCGCGTGGTGGCTCGTCCCGCACGCGATCCGCATCCCAGTCTCACTTACCTCTCCCCGCTCTGGTGTACGCCGGCCATGTGTCCCGGCGCGCGCGTCCCTGCTCTCTAGGGCGCGCGCGCCGGCTGCATCAAGTTTAAAGGGCCAGCGCACCAATGATTGGTGCCTGTCCCAAAGTGTTAATTTAGCGCCAAATATAAATCCGTCCAGCCCCTCCCTGCCCTTGCCGGATCTTTGCTGCCATAGTGCCCTTGAGAAAGCGTTTTTAGTGTATTCCCTGCCTGTTGCCGAACCTGTTGCTAACGACTACCGCGTGTGAACCGTTGCTTCCAGCCCTGACCTTTTGCTATGTCTGACTACGCCTCTGCCTGTCCCTTTGGTACCGTGCCTATCTGAGCTACCAGAGAGGTTGATTCGCTACCAGGTGGAACGACAAATCTAATTGTCCAAAATGTGATATGGAAGATGCAAACTGGTTGCATACGGTAGGGAACTGTTGTAAGATAAAAAAAAAAAATCTGGTCGGAGGTGTTTGAGATAATGGAGGTAAAGCTCCAGGTGAAAATGGAGTATGATCTGAAAACTGCAATATTAGAATACAATCTGGAAGGGTATAAATATGAAAACATGATCCTGAAGATGTCAGGATTAGCAAAAATTACACTTTTGAGACATTGGATGGCCCAGAAAGCTCAGAGTAAAGAGGAATGGTTAGAATTATGCAGTAAAGTATTGTTGTATGAAAAGGTGTATTATAAAGAGACAAGGAAAATCAAGAAAATAGAGGAGGAATGGTCAAAATGGAAAGGTAGAGATAGTGTGCCAGGCTGACGAGGGAAGGGGAGGGTAGGGAGGAAGGGAAGACTCATAATATTATAAATGTGGATTTGTCATGTTTCTTGTTTTTTTTTATGTAATATGGAGAAAATAAAATAAACAAAAAATAAAAAAAATTAAAGTTAAAACACATATAGATCGCAGGGTTGCGGACCATGCCGCCTGCACCCCGGCTGAATAACTTCTGATCGTATTGGGTCTCAGAAGTGAGACCTGGTGTGATCAATCCCTTAGCCCCTGTACTACAACCCCCATCATGAAACAGACTCTGTTACATGATGGGGGTAGTAGTAGTACAAACACTAATGTAGCCTCCCCAGCTGTCTGCAGACTCCCGCAGCCAGGGAATTACTACTCCCATCATGGAAAGAAGTCTGTTCCATGATGGGAGTAGTAGTAGTCCCGGCTGTGGGAGTCTGTAGGCAGAGATGTTAAAACGGCCGTACATGAGGGATGTTATAACGGGTCTTAATGGATGAATATTTATTAGCATCCATTATTTCATCCCTTATTATACATCCGTTTTCCCACAGAAAATGGACATTTAATAACGGATGGATGCTCATAGTGTGAAAAGAGCCTTACATAGTTCGAATAGCATGACAAGATACTCGAAATGTCCGTAATGAGTATTAAACGGTATCTTCCATTCATCTCCTCAAATTATAGGCCCCACAAAGGCCTAGTTTGGAGAAGATCCTTGCTCCACGCAAACAATCAAATAATTCCAAAATCAAAGTAAGAGGATAGCGGTTCTTGAAAGTAATTTTATTCAAGCCACGATAATCGATGCAAAGTCACAGAGAACCATTTTAAATCTCCACAAAGAAAAATTCAGCCCCGGCAGGGGAAGAAGACTTTCTGATAAATCCTTTCTGAAGATTTTCTTGGATGTAATTAGTCATGGCCTGGGTCTCAGGAATATATAAAGGGCAAATTCTGCCCCAAGGAGGTGTGGTCCTGGGCAATAAGTCAATAGGACAATCGTAGGGACGATGAGGTGGTAGAATTTCAGCTTGCTACTCACTGAAGATGCCAGCAAAGTCCAGAAGAAACTATGGCAAACCGGGCAGAGGAGTAGAAGACACCATCTTAGACAGTAGTGTATGAAAACAGTTCTTTAAACAGTAGGAATGCCAAACGGTGTACTTCTCCAGTTTTCTAATCAAGTTGCAGGGCATGTAGTTGTAAACAAGGAAGGCGAAGTAGAGAGTAAATGAAAGACAATTTTTCCTTATGTTGGACTCCAACCTGCATAGATAAGGGTTCCATGTGGAATAGCACAGTACAGATGTACAAAGGCTTCAAAAGATGGGACACCGGCAGACGATACCTATGTACTAAGGAGGCATCAATGACATTTCCTGCAGAACCAGAGTCCAGGAAGGCAAAAACAGAAATTGTCTCTTTGGAGGGAAGAGAAAGCTGGACCATCAAATTCAAGAGTGGAGAGGAGGTATTCACACCTAGGGAGGCCTCTCCCACATACCCTAGGTGCGAGCGTTTCCCTGAGACTGAGGACGCAGAGGACAATTTTAAGGAAATGATCTGCACTGGCGCAGCAGAGGCAAAGATTCTCAGCTTGTCGGTGAGTTCTTTCCTGCAGAGTCAGGCGAGACCGATCCCCCTGCATAGCCTCCACTGCAGGAGGCAACGTAGAAGGTTGCAGTGGTTGCTGGAAGACTGGAGCAGGTGAGGGAAGTACCGAGGTCATGCAGACTCCCTTTTTTTTATGTAGTTCCTCACGTCGTTCATAGAAATGGATATCAATCCAAGAGGCCAACTGTATGAGTTCATTGAGGGTAGATGGCTATTCCCAGGCAGCAAAGGCATCCTTAATGTGGCTAAAAAGTCCCCTTTTGAAAGTGGCGCAAAGAGCTTTGTTATTCCAAGATAACTCTGATGCCAGGGTACAAAAACGGATGGCATATTCGCCAACAGAGGAATTGCCCTGAGAAAGACTCAGCAAGGCCGTTTCAGCAGAAGAGGCTAGAAATTCAGTCAGAAAAGCCTGGAGATTAGCTGTGAGGGGATCACTGCAATCCCATAATGGGGTTGTCCCGGCCAGGGCCCTTCCAGTTAAGAGAATTACGACAAAGGCCACCTTTTCACGTTCTGTAGGGAACTGTTCCACCATGAATTTAATTTGCATGACGCACTGTGTCACAAAACAACGGTAAGACTTAGGATCCCCCTCATACTTCTCAGGTAGAAACAAATGGAGCTTGTATGCCATGGCAAATGCAGGAGCAAGAGGCAAGACTGGAGCTGAAGAAGGCTGTGGCTGCTGCGGTTGTTGTTGGGCAGAAAACAACGGCTACATCATGGTGGACAATTGATTTAACTGTTGCGCCTGCTGGGCCAACTGCTGCAATTGGACAGCCACTATAGAGGCGATATCCGGATTATTGGGTAAAGGAACCCCAGAATCCATGGCCGGATCTTACTGTAACGATGCTGGCTGTGGATCCTCTAATTTGTGTGGCAGATGATGCGAGCTGTATCATCTTCTGTACTCAAATACTTTTTTAAGTGTACTGTAGCCCATTTTTTCTGCCCTCATAAGTGCATACCACATTTGTAAATCTAAGTAGTGTACTATTTTGTACCTGTTAATCTGTCAAGGGCCTAGATACTGTGAAAGTCCAGTCAAAAGTAATCATCGGCTGATGTGTTACTGCAATACGTTTTTATGCGTACTGTACTGTAGGGCATTTTTCTGCCCTCATAAATGCATACCACATACCTACATCTAAGTAATGTACTATTTTGTACTTGTTAAAGGGGTATTCCAGGATTTTTTTTTATTTTACTATGCTACAGGGGCTGTAAAGTTAGTGTAGTTCATAATATAGTGTCTGTACCTGTGTGTGATGGTTTTCTCACAATTCTTCTGTGATATTCACTCCAATATTTATTTTTACCAGCATACAAAATGACTGTTGTCTCAGATTTTTCCCAGCAGCTGAGACCTGACTCATTAGTCAGCTGATGACAGGGAGCCTTCATGCTTCAATGGGTCAAGGAATCGCTTGGTGTGAGAGAGTTCAATCTGCAACAGCTGTAGGCACCCTGATTGAAAACCACACTGATTTGAATGGATGCAGCTCATTTATGTTTCAATGGGTGGGGTGGCTGATGTGTGGGAGGGAGGAAGATGGAATTGTGGGATTTGTAGTCAAAAAAAGTCAAACAGAAATACCAGTTCACAAACAGCTAGCCACAACATAGACAATTAGCCCCAAGACAAGCGCAGATCCTTCCTAAGCATGTCCATTACTGTCTGCCAGGTACGTACTAAAATCACCTTATGATGGATAACCCCTTTAATCTGTCAAGGGCCTAGGTACTGTGAAAGGAAAGCCAAAAGTACACACCTGATGTAATGATGCTGGATGTGGATCCTCTGACCTACGTGGCAGATGATGCGGCCCATATCAGGGAGCGGAGTCTAAGGTGCCGCTGGTCTTCACCAGAGCCCGCCGCAAGGCAGGATGCGCTTGCTGCGGCAGGCGACACCCAGGTCGCTACTCCCGATACGACTCGAACACACAGTTAGCTGGGCAAAGCCATAGTACAAGAAGGATGAGGCAGAGGCATAGTTGGACTTAGCAGAAGGGCAAGGCAGGCTGCAAAAATGCGTAGTCAAATAACATAGCGGAAGGGTCAATATACACGGGCAAGGCACCAGACAGTAAAATACGCTTAATCTCTAGGGGCACTGAAGATCCAGAAGGGAAGAGTGGGAGGTGCAGGGACATATAGAATAGCCTCAGGTATAACCCATTATCATGGACATATTGGCCCTTTAAATTTCAGAGCGCGCATGCCCTCGGTGACGGGTACACGCGTGCTGGAGCTGAGAAGAAGAGGAGGAGGAGATAGCAAAGGAGCGTGTAAAGTGACGGGCTGGGATTTGCATGCGGGCGCGTCCTGCGATACGAATCCCTGTCTCACTGGCAGCAGGGGAGAGAGGGACAATGCGCTCGTGGCCAGTGCGCGCGGTCGGAGCGCAAGATGTTACAGACTAGGAGCGACTGGCAGCGCTTCAGCTAGTGGTCGTGTCTCAACCAGCAACCCATCTGCCATCATCGATTGGTTAACACGGTCATCCATTTCATCACAAGTGACATCTGACACCCCCAGTCAACATTGGTGTGTTCCTCAGACACAACCCTCAGTTGGCATGGCCCGGTAGCAGTCCCTTTCCTCCCATTGCCTCTGTTCTATGCTGTTCCCTCCCCTACAGAAGTATCTTATGTTGTGGGTTCAGCTCCACTATTCACTGAGGAAGATCAAATAGAGGACAGTCAGCAGCTACTGCCCAGCCAAGAAGTGGAGGAGACATCATCCACTTCCTCCGCTAGGCGGGCAAGAAGTGATGAGGAAAGTGACTTGGGAGGTGGTGTTGCCACCATTCAGGGTCCTGAAGCAGACACTGTTGAGGAACCTGGGGAGGACATCAGTGACGTGCAGAAACTTGTTGCTAATGATGAAGCCAATAACAATTGGAAGCCGGGTACAGAAGGGGCTTCATCATCATCATCTGGAGAAGAGGTTTGCAGGTTGCCTGTGACGCAGCAGCTGAGCCAGCAAGGTGGTAGCATGGTTGGCAGTCAGCATGGTGGCAGAAGTCGAAATTCTGGATCCAAACGTGCCAGGGGGAGACCACCTTTTTCGCGACAACTTACCTTCCCGGGAGGTAGTGGAAAAGGGGTTTCTGGAGACGGCGGCAGTAGCACTCAATTAGTGCGGACTGCTGGTGGGAAAATCAGCTACTCGGTGGTGTGGCAGTTTTTCATCAAGGAGAAGCGTGGCCAGGGTCCCAATGTTGCCACCACGGCCTTACATCAACATATGCTGCGCCACCATAAAGCAGCCTGGGAGAACCGTGGCTCTAATGTAGTGGTACATCCTGCGGCATCTCCCAGTGGCAGGCCGCTCCCTCTTTCAGCCAGCCAAGGCTCCACCACCTCAGCTGAAGGGAGCTGTGTGTCATTCCATCCTTCTGTCACTCCAAATGCTCCTGCTCCTCCTACTTTTAGTCAGTCATTCCGCCAACAATCCATCAGCGAAGCCATGTCCAAGAGACAACAGCTATGTCCACTTATCCAACGACACAGAAGCTGTCCAAGTTGCTGGTGCTGCAGTCATTCCCTTTTCAAGTGGTGGACTCTGCACCTTTCAGAGAACTGATGGCTTGTGACAAGGTGGAGAGGGCCAAGCCGTCATATCTTTGCGAAGAAGGCGGTACCAGCCCTGCACAATTTAGTGGAAGAGAAGGTGGGCCAGTCCTTGAGCCTGTCGGTGTGTGCCAAAGTGCAAGGCAGCGCCGACGTATGGAGCTGTAACTATGGTCAGGGGCAATACATGTCCTTTACTGCTCATTGGGTGAATGTGGTTCCTACACAGCCACAACACCCACTTGGACAGGTAATGCCGCTTCCTCCTCCATGCTCTTGGGCCGTTGGTCCTGTGACAGTGTGCGACTCCACCTCCTCATCCTCCACTGTGTCCTCAGCCTCCACTGCCCATACAAGTCTCAGTGCCCCTTCAGCATACCATATGTGCAGGGCATGGCGGTGTCATGCTGTTCATCACATGGTTTGCCTTGGGAATGGAGTCACACAGGGGAGAAACTGCTAAAAGTCATTTGTAAAGAAATCGGAGCATGGCAGCTTACTCCACTAAAACTGGAAATGGGAACAATGGTGACTGACAACGGGAAGAACATCTTGTCTGAGCTGCAACTGGGAAGGCTGAGCAACGCCTCCTGCATGGCACACAAGTTCAACCTGGTTTTCAAGCAGTTCCTGAAGTGTTCTCCCATTTGCAAGACATCCAAACAATGGGAAGGAAACTTTTACGCACTTCAGCCACCCACTCTTGAGCTGCAGCTTCAGAACGGTATCCTCATTCCACACGTTGGAATTCCACTCTCTATATGTTGGACCGACTATACGAACAGAGAAAAGCCATCACCGATTTCTTGGTAATCCAAGCGAATAAGGGTACTCCTCTGTGTATCTTCAATGTCAACTAGTGGCAGCTCATATGTTACACCTGCAATTTGCTCAGGCCCTATGAGTAAGCCACATTATTAGTAAATCACCAGAATTATAGGATGAACAACATCATTCCACTGCTTAATTTCTTACAACACATGTTGGAAATGATGGCTGGTCAGGGCAATGGAGACGTGGCACCTACATCTCACTGCCACATGAGCCCTGTGGGGGCTTAACTGGAGGAGGAGGAGGGGGGAAAGGGTCACAGTGGTGCACAGTTTAGGTTTCGCCAAGTGAGCGGTTTTTCAAGTAATCTGACAGGAGAGGAGAAGTAGGAGCAGCCAGAGGAGCTAGAGGGTTATGAGGAAGGCGAGACAGAGGATCCAGACACATCATGGCAGTATGCAGTGTAGATGGAGGCAGGGAGTCCCTCTGAGTCACTTGCACAAATGGCACATTGCATGCTCAGTTGCTTGCATAGTGACAGCCGAATTGTCACCATTCGGCAGCGGGATGACTTTTAGCTCTCCACCTTTTCGGACCCTCGCTACCGGCACAATATGGGGACCTTTTTCACACCCACTTAGAGGGAGGACAAACTGACCTACTACAGAGACATCCTACGTAGTTAGTTGGCCGATGCCTATCGGCTCCATCGTCCATCCTCTCTCAAGTATGACTCTGGGGGCCCTCTGCGCTCACCTTCCCCTGCCATGGCTGCTGGGGAGGGGTGGGGTGGCAGGAGCAGTACCAGATCTATCAGAAGCAGCCTGAGTCTACAGTCGCTGATGAGTACCTTTCTTCACCCGCATAGTGAAGCAACTCATCAGCAGCAGATAGACATGGAGCAGGACCTGAACCAGCAGGTGGGAGCACACCTTGACATGACCATGCCAACCCACCTTGGCCCGCTGGACTTCTGGGCAGCCAAACTTGATTTGTGGCCGCAACTAGCAGAGTTTGCCCTGGAAAAGCTGTCCTGCTCGGCCAGTAGTATGCTATCAGAGAGGGTGTTTAGTGCGGCGGGGGCCATAGTCATCCCAAGGAGAACTCGTCTGTCCACGAAAAATGTGGAGACACTGACCTTTGTGAAGATGAATCAGGCATAAATCAGCCAGGATTTCCACCCACCAATGCTTGATGCATCAGAGTTGATTGACCATGGTGCCACACCAACACTTCACAAATATGGATAGTGCCAAACAGATTTAAGGCGCTGCTCCCCAGTAGTGTTGCTCGCGAATATTCGCAATGCAAATTTTATTCGCGAATATTGCATATTCGCGAATTCGCGAATATTCGCGAATATAGCGCTATATATTCGAAATTACGAATATTCGTTTTTTTTTTCACAGTACCCATCACAGTAATCATCCCTCTCTTCTTCCAGCTTGTGTGGTGTAAAGAAGGCTCTAATACTACTGTGTGAGACCGGTGTGCGAATTTTCGAATATGCGAAAATTTGCATATGCTAATTTTCGCATATGCGAATTTTCGCTTATGTTGCTTTTTGTACATGCTAATTTTCGCATATGGTCATTTTCGCATACACGAATTTTCGCATTTGCGGAAATAAAACGAGAATATTACGGATATGCGAATATTCGCGAATATATGACGAATATTCGTCCATATATTCACGAATATTCGCGAATTCGAATATGGCCTATGCAGCTCAAAACTACTCCCCAGTTATAAACATTCCTCCGCATCAGACCTTTTTTCACCCACCTTCGTCACCAGGTACTAGTATTGCCACCCATCACACCACTCTGTCACTGGGTCACTTTCAGGACTCCTGATGCTGCTGCTGCCACCTCCAGGCTGTCTCATTCAACCACTATATTGTCTCCTCATGTTTCAGCCCACTCCAGGCTGTGCCATTCAGCCCCTGTATGGTCTCCTAGTGCTTCACCACCTAATGACTGTGCCATTCATCTGCTATATGGTCTCCTCATGCTTCAGCCAACTCCAGGCTGTGACATTCAGCCACTATATGGTCTCCTCATGCTTCAGCCAACTCCAGGCGGTCATTCAGTCACTATATGGTCTCCTCATAATGATGCCACCTCCAGGCTCTATCATTGTGCCGCCATGTGACATGTGACTCCTTGTTAGATTTGGTCCTTTGTAACCACACGTCGGGGCCCAGGACATTAAAACTTGGGAGTATAATCTTAAATTTCAATTTCAAAATCTTCAATTTCAATCTTAAAATTCATCTTTTAATATAATAGATTGTGAAGCCATATTGTCTACTCATGCTGCCACCAGCTCCATGCTGTGCCATTCAGCCACTATATGGTTTACTGATGCTGCTGGGCCTGGGACATTACCTAAAAATATTTTAAGGTAGCACTAGCTACCATAAATCTTACATTTTAATTTTTAAATTCATCTTTTAATCTTAGGGATTGCGAAGCCCTATTGTCTACTCATGCTGCCACCAGCTTCAGCCTTTGTCATTGTGCTACCATATGGTCTCCTTATGTTGTTGGAACCTTAAATTAAACTTTTAACATTCTAATATATCTAAAATCTTCAATTTAAAATTTCAAAAATATTTTTGATATTCTCTATTGTGAAGCCCTATGGTCTTGTCAGGCTGTTACCAGCTCCAGACTGTGTCATTCAGCCACTATATGGTCTTCTCTTGCTGCCGCCAATTCCAGATTGTGTCATTCTGCCAGATCATGGTCTCCTCATGTTGCTGCCACCTCTAGACTCTGTCATTGTGCCGCCATGTGACTCCTTGTTAGATTGAGTTTTGTTGTCATGCAGTGTTAGTTAAAAGTAAACACCGGGACGTTAAACTTGTGAATCTAATATAAATCTTAAATTTAAATTTAAAAAAATCTATGTAATCTTTTCTAGACTGAGGCCCTATGGTGGTCAACGTCATATTACCTGTGGAATTATCACAAGAATCCAATGAAACAGTTTGGAGCGATAACAATGAACCATGACTGATTAAATGAAACATTTGCACTTTTATAGTCAGGGGGGCGCTGAGATGCAGGGGCTGGAACTGGTGGCATCTTGCCTGGCGGAGGACCTCCAGCTCGATGCTCACCTAAATGGGTACTCAAAAATTTTTAATAATTTCAAATTAAATTAAATTAAAGTTAAATAAAAAATCTATTTATTCTCTTTCATTTTCACACCATATGGTCTCCCTGCTGCCACATCGACGCTCTGTAGCAGTGATTCTAATAGCAATGCCTGTAATCTGCATGTCATATTGAATAACAGTATTATTTCACTAACATAGCACACTCTCTATGCGTGTTAGGACAAGGCAAAGTGCTCTATACCCCTATTGACGCTCTCTGTAGGCCAGAAATAATGGTTTTTAATAGCGATTCGTCGCGATTAAATTTGGTCCGAACCAAATTTTTTCAGAAAATTTTTCGACTTGGCCAAATCAAATTTTTCAAAAGTTCGCTCATCTCTAGAGAGGATGCCATCAATAACTTTGTAGTTAAAATGAGATAGAAAATAAGACTGAGGTTTAATTAGCCCACCTCAGGAGGGTGTGGATGCCGAGACTAGATGCCATTGACTCATCATATATGACTTGGCTGTTTTCATGGCAATGAGCGAAGCCACAGCTAAACACAGATAGGGTTGAAACTTCTGCCAGAACCAGAGGCTGACACACCCATTACAGCTTTGTCTTTTATTCTCTCAGCATTTAGATATTTTTCTCTCAGAATCTTGTTGTTTTTATTTGCTTTAGAAAGAGATACTTGTTTAATATTTAAGGTTAACTTATTTAAAGGGGTACACTGCCCCTAGACATCTTATCCCCTATCCAAAGGATAGGTGATAAGATGTCTGATCACGGGGGTCCTGCCGCTAGGGACCCCTGTGATCTCAGCAGCGGCACCCCAGACATCCAGTGCACAGAGCAAACTGGATCACGTCCCGCTCCTGATGTCACGGCCATGTCCCCTCAATGCTAGGGTGCAGCAAGGAGCAGCAGGGAGATCATGGGGGTCCCCTGCGGCAGGGCCCGGTGATCAGGTATCTTATCCCCTATCCTTTGGATAGGGGATAAGATGTCTAGGGGCGGAGTACCCCTTAACGACCACGGACGTAAATGTACATCCTGGCTTGGCGGTACTTCGCGCACCAGGAGGTACATTTAATTCCTGTGTATGACCGTGAGCATCGGATCATGGCTCGCGTCATACACGGCCGGAGACCAGCCACTAATGGCCGACATCCGCACTCATTCGGATGTCCGCCATTAACCCTTCAGATGCCGTGATCAGCATCTGCGGCAATGCGCATGTTAAAATAGATGAAAGGATCGCCCGCAGCGCTGCCGTGGCGATCCGATCATATGTAATGGCGGACGGAGGTCCCCTCACCTGCCTCCGTCCATCTCCTCGGGTCTTCTGCTCTGGTCTAAAATTGAGCAGACCAGAGCAGAAGAACCCTGATAATACTGATTAGTGTAATGCTCTATGCATAGCACTGAACAGTATTAGCAATCAAATGATTGCTATAGATATAAAGTGTAAAAAAAAGAAGTTAAAAAATATAAAAATGTACGCGTGCGTAAATGTCCGAACTATCAAAATATAATGTCAATGATCCCGTACGGGGAACGGCGTAAATGTAAAAAGATTTTTAAAAAAGTGCAAAAATGCTGCTTTTTTGTCACATTTTATAAAAAAAATTTATTAAAAATTATTAAAAGTTTTATATATGCAAATGTGGTATCGATAAAACTTACAGATGATGGTGCAAAAAATGAGCCCTCATATCGCCCTATATACGGAAAAATGAAAAGGTTATAGGTGGTCAAAAAAGGGCAATTTTAGATTACTGATTTTGAACAAAAAGTAAAAAAAAATTTTTTTGGGGGGGGGTTCACCGTACATTTTATGGCAAAATTTGAGGTTTTATTACAAATTACAATTGGTCACGCAAAAAACAAGCTCTTATAAGGCTCTGTAGATGGAAATATAAAAGAGTCATGGATTTTAGAAGGTGAGGAGGAAAAAACGAAAACGCAAAAATAAAATTGGCTGCATCCTTAAGGTGAAAGTGGGCTTTGTCCTTAAGGGGTTATTGACTTATCTGTGAATCATCGCCAAAAAAGCCTTATTCATTCCATTGTGAATCAAAGACTGTACATGAAAAATGAATAATACTTATTTTTTGTAGGAATCATAAAAAGAATATAATATCCTGAACGTAAACCTATGCAGTCTGTCTGTAGATTCTTTTAGTGATCTTAAACCAGCATTGTATTAATTGTAAACAGCTCGCCAATCTTTATTGTGGCAAGTGAGTTGTAAATGGTAGATAGCTGTTTTACTAGTCTCTTAAATCTAGAAGTATCTATTTATCCATTGGTTGATATAAAGATAACATCTGCTCTAACCTTCTGTAAGAGTTTTAGTTGACAGGCGCATTCAACATTCACTAAGATACCGAAATCAAAACTGTTATTTTCCTTTTCCTATTCCATTTTCCTAAGTGTATAAGGTAATACCAGGATATATGAGAAAGCTAAGCTGCAATTCTTTACTGAAGGAGATCTAAATAAATACTCCAAACTTTCTCATTTTGATGTCAGGCTTCACCGAGCAGCCACCTTCACTCTGTGATTTCCTATTGCACGTTAGAAAGACGACAAACTACTAATCTTTTCTTTTTTGCTTCTGGAAGTTATGTCCAAATGAAAGATCAAAGGGGTCAGTATTTTGTTTCAGTGAGTAAACACAGTCTATATCCAGAAATCAGAGGATGAATTGTAGTGTAAACTTGTAGGGAATTAAAGGGGTATTCCAGGAATAGTTTTTTATTTGACTATGCTACAGGGGCTGTAAATTAAAGGGGTACTCCGGTGGTCAACGTGTTTTTCCGTTTTTGACTTACCCTATTTGTTTTGTTTCATTTCTATTCTTGTTGTTTAGCCTACTCTATTTTCATTCTTTGTTGTCTTTTTATCCTCCACTTTGTTTTCCTATCTTTGCTTCTATTTCCTGTTTCTTGCTGTGATGAAAACTACAAATCCCAGCATGCCACATGCCTTGCTGGTTTGGGGCAGCTACTTTTTTTTTTTTTTTTTGTTACGCCCTTTACCCACCCTACTATTTTCCCGGGTCAGCCCCCTTATACACTGCACACTAATATAATCAACCCTGGTTGGGATACACTGTCATACACACACAAAAGAGACTACAACTCCCAGCATGTGTCATTCAGGAATCTTCAGTCTGTGGTATAACACCAGCATGCTGCCTCTGTAGTCTCCTGGGGGTTGTAGTTCACCACACCTCTGTAGGGCAAACACCAGTGTTTCCCAACCAGGGTGCCTCCAGATGTTGCAAAACTACAACTCCCAGCATGCCCTGACAGACTTTGGGCATGCTAGGAGTTGTAGTTTTGCAACAGCTGGAGGCACACTGTTTGGGAAACACTGGTGTAACATGATGTGTATGCTGAATAGGCTAGAACAGTGTTTCCCAACCAGTGTGCCTCCAGCTGTTGCAAATCTGCAACTCCCAGCATGCCCAAAGTCTGTCAGGGCATGCTGGGAGTTGTAGTTTTGCAACAGCTGGAGGCACACTGGTTTGTAAACACTAGCATACACATACACACACACCCACAACAGGGACTACAACTCCCAGCATGTGTCATTCAGGAGTCCCCCCCCCTCCCCCTTCACATATAGAGATCCTTCCCAGTATGAGATTTATTCCCCTGCAGTCTATACATCCCCAGCCCATGCACCTTCTCATCCTCCCCTTCAGATAACACTTACCTTCTCTGTGAGGTCCTTTTCCTGTGCAGACCTGCGTCCTTAGAATCCAGAGCAGGGGGAGGGGAGGTGAAGAGCTGTGTACTCAGCTGGATGAGATGAGGGGGCGTGGCTTATTTTTTTTCATGCAGACAGAAAAAAAAAAGCTTTGACATGTTGTCCACAGCAGACTCAGAACTGTGGACAACAGTAAAAGAAAACCCTCTGAACTACAGAACTTCCTGCCCAACAAACAGGTAAGAAAAACACACACATGCTGCCAAAACATATAACACATGTATATTGCAAAAAAACAAAACTTACGAAGAAGATGCCATACAGTCAAAAAAATTAACCACCGGAGTACCCCTTTAATGTAGTTTATAATATAATGTCTGTGTCTGTGTGTGACGGTTTTCTCACAATTCTTCTGTAATTTTACCCCAATATTTATTTTTAACAGCATACAAAATTACTGTTGTCTCAAATTTTTCCCAGGTTGCAATGCGGCCGAGACCTGACTCACTATTCAGCTGATGACAGGGAGCCTGTCTGCTTCAATGGGTGGAACGATCGCTTGGAGAGATCAATCTGCAACTAATGCAACAGCTGTAGGCACCCTGATTGAAAACCACAGGTCTTTTTAATGGATGCAGCTCATTTATGTTTCAATAGGTGGGTTGGCTGGTGTGTGGCAGGGAGGAAAATGGAACTATGGGATTTGTAGGCAAATAAGAAAAGTTAAACCGGAAATAACAGTTCACAAAAAGCTAGCCACAGTGTTATAGTAATCTCACAACATAGCCATTTAGCCCCAAGACAAGCGCAGATCCTTCCTAAGCATGTCCATTACTGTCTGCCAGGTACATACTAAAATCACCTTATGGTGGATAACTCCTTTAAATTCCTTCAGGCGATTCTGTTCATGGGTTTATTTAAATGTCTTATATACATTCAGACAGAGGCTAGATCCATCAATGTTCATGTTCTTCTTTTGGTCAAGTAGGTATGTAGATTACAAAATGATCATATTTCCTCTACAGCAGTCTCTCTCAATTTTAAAGGGGTTGTCCACCATGAGGTGAATGTAGCACTTACCTGTCAGACAGTAATGGACATGCTTAGGAAGGATCCATGCTTGTCTTGAAGCTAAATGGCTGTGTCATGAGTCCACCATAACATTGCTGTTATCTTTTTGTGAAATGGCTATTTCCTGTTGGAGTTCCTTCCCTCCAGCTACAAGTCCCATGATCAATTGTTTGTAAGTGTGAGCTCACTTTTCTCCCACCCAACCCTTTGCAGCACACCTGAGTTATGCATGCTGTTCATGAAACTACAATTCCCTGCAGTCCTGAAGATCAGGATCTCCTTCCCACCCTGCAGTCGCTTTACTCATTGAGGCAGACAGGCTCCCTCTAAACACCTGACTAGTGAAGTAATGTCTCGGGCCGCACTGCAACCTGGGAAAATTTGAGAAAACATTCTTTTTGTATGCTTTTAAAAATAAACATTGGGGCAAAGATCACATAAGAATTTCGAGACCACCATCAAACACATGTACAGACACTATATTATGAACTACAATAACTTTACAGCCATTGTAGCATAGGCAATCAAAAAAGAAATCCTGCACTACCCCTTTAAGCTCCCCAGCTGTTGTAAAGCTGTCAGGGCAAGCTGAGAGTCACAGGTTGGGGAACACTCTCCCACAAATATGTTGTTGTTTTTTGCTGAATCAAGGGGTTCAATCTTAGACACAAGTGGGTCAGGGGAAACTATCTTAGGTCATGTCACCAACATGGCAGTCATCTTGTCATCTTGGATTCAACCTAGCATACAGAGCAAGAAGGGACTCGTTATTCATACTGGGGGATCTTGGATTCAACATCAGGTTTTCAAATGAGAAAGGAGATGTCTGACACCATAACATGAAGGCATGCCTATAAAATTTAGCCTTTAATTCTATATACCCACATTAAAGTGGTTGTCCAGACAAAACTAACTTATCCCCTATCCACAGGATAGGGGATAAATCGCTGAGCATGTCTGACCGCTGGGATCCCCCGCGATCTTTGGAACGGAACCCCGGCTATCAGTGAGGAGCACGTGTGGTAGAGAGCACATGCTCTTTTAATTTCTATGGTAGCACCGGCGATGCCCGAGTGCAGTACTTGGGACTCTTTGGTGCTCCCATCGAAATAAATAGAGTGTGTGACATCTACTGCCCGTGCTCCTCATTGAGAGCCGGGGTACCATTTTGGATATCGCGGGTGGTCCAACAGCTACTTTTCCCTATCCTGGGCTTAGGGGATAAGTTAGTTTTGGCTGGAAAACCCCTTTAAAATGACTAACCTGTCATAGGCAGTAACCCTTAGTCCACCTCTGGACAATTACTCAAGCCAAATAAATCGATAGCTAAGCTTACTGATATCAATTTGGCCAGAAATCAATCACTAGATAAGCAATTCTGCCATTAGATGTGCAATGTAATATCAGTCCAATGTGATCACAGCAAAAAATTTTGAGAAATTAGATGTAGAGCACTCACATATGTGTTACTTCCCAGTGAAAGTAAACCAGAACAGCGTACCACAAAAATAAGGGTATAGTCACCAATTATGGTTCTTGAGCCATTAACCAATCCTCAAAGTGCCCAGGTAACTACCATTTTAGCAGTGACAAACATAAAACCAGTGAAAACCAGAAAAACAAGCATCAGCAAGTTTAACTGTGTAAATTAAATATATTTATATAGAGTATATGTAAATAGGTTGTCCAGTATAAATATTGCAATGGGCTCAGATTGCCTAATATTATAAAAAACCTTAAATGGACACTCTCATTAAAACCCATTTTTGCTATTGCACTCCTTATGGTCTTTTAAAAAATCTTTCTAATTTACTTTGTTTAAAACATTTTTTATGTTTTGTGTTAAAAAAAAAAAAAACTGCCACTAGGTGTCTCCCTACTTGTCCAGAGCACATTTCCCCAATCTCTTGCACATACTTTAGACTCCTGCTGGCCTGGCAGAAGTACAAAATCAGGAAATGCTGACAGGGGTGTGTGTAGCCTTAGCCAATCATAGTTCATCTCACAGACTGGAGTGCTCTGGGCTGTGTGTAGCAGAGTGAGGGCGGAAGTTCTCCCCGGTATGGCTTCTCAAGATGCCAAAGATGTTTTCTGGTCTTTTGGGGGAGACATATCTCGAAAAAAAATAAAGTAAAAGAAAGGAAGTAAAATAAAAAATAAATAAAAAAAAAAACCTAAACTACAGACATTCATATACTGTATACAACTAGTGTTGAGCGGCATAGGCCATATTCGAATTCGCAATATTTCGTGAATATACAGACGAATTTTCATCATATATTCGCTAAATTCGAATATTCGTAATATTCGCATTATATTTAGCATATGCAAAAATTTGCATAAATGAAAATTCATACGCCAGTCTCACACAGTATTATTAGAGCCTTCTTTACACCACACAAGCTGGAAGCAGAGAGGGATGATCACTGTGATGTGTACTGTGATAAAAAATTAATTAAAAATAACTAATATTCGTAATTGCGAATATATTGTGCTATATTCGCAAATATTCACAAATTCGCGAATATGCGATATTCGCGATTAAAATTTGCATTGCGAATATTCGCGAGCAACACTATATACAACCTACTAGAACATGTCGTAACATAATAACATCTCTCACACAACACGATAAACAGCTGCCATGCATATTTGGTCATCTCATGTTGCTCAAGGTTCTCCACCAATGTTGACCCAGTCCTATCAATACCTTCATATAGATCAAAGTAAAGGATAGCACTCACCACCTCAGAAGTTCATAAGATATTTTCTTTATTGCATGTGAATCATAAGTAGTGATGAGCGGCATTGCCCATATTCAAATTCGTGAAATTTTGCCAATATATAGATGAATATTCGTCCTATATTAACATATTTGCGTATTCAAGGAAGAAAACATTGAGGGGGTGGGCAACTTTACTATTGGTTGCTAGGGATGTTGTTGATCACCTCTGAAAAGTGTATTTGCATCATTCTAATTGGCCCACAAGTGAAAAGAAGGAATATGGGAATATTTACATATGCGAATATGCGGAAAACAGTGGATATTCGTAATTTCAAATATATAGCGAATATATTTGCAATATTCGCGAATATTCGCGCCCAACACTAATCATAAGGTGCGGAGTGCAGCAGAAGACTTGATTCGCAGCGGGTGAGGAAGCCCGCTGCCCGCTGATCAGTGTCTGGAGCGCCCCGGCGTCCTCACCCCCTGCAAATCATGTCTTCTGCTGCACGCCGCACCTCATGATTCACATGCAATAAAGAAAATATCTTATGAACTTCTGAGGCGGTGAGTGCTATCCTTTACTTACATCTATATGAATTTGAATACAGCGTTGTGTGCCTTCTCGGATTTAGCACCCCACCCACCTAGCTCCTGCACAGGGATTTAACTAAATACACGCATACAGAGTACAGTGCCGGACTAACAGACTTTATCTATTAAAGGATACTATCAATACCATCACATCACTAAAGTGACATACGCTGTACATATACATCAGAAAGTCAGTAAAAATGTATTCCAATATTTGATACGGCATATCCTAAAGAGATAAAAGGATTATACTAACTCTATTTATAACTACATTTGTATTGCTTCCTCACAGTGTCTGTTTTATTTGTAGGACAGAATAGTGTGGAAGAATATTCTATCCCCCAAAAAAATAAAGGAGGGCATTTATTAAGCCACGCCAGTCCCGTATATACTCAAAAGTCAGTGATTCTGCCAGCTTGCCTCAAGGGCACTGGACGGGAACATGGCTCTGCGTGGAAAGAGCATGCAGAGGGGCGCATGCTCCTCACATGCAACTTTAGGGCCAATTTGCAACACCAAAATATTATACCAAAATTATTTCTGCGCTGGGGGCAACAGCAGCCATGCAGCCACTGGACTTTGTAAGAGGTGTGCAAACTGGAAATGCGCAAAGCTTAATATATGTTCAGAAAATAGTAAATGTCCCCTATAATTTATACCCCATACATATAGATATCCCACAAACATTGTCAAAAAATGACTTTGTTTGATCTATGGCTGTCGGTATGTGTCTGGATACGTTTTTGCTTGTTTTCTGATGTTTACTTGTGGCGTGTGGCACTTTTCTGATGTGCACATGCCCTGGCACCTTGTCAGCTTAACGTATCACTTTGTCCAACGTCCCCGTGTTCTTGCTCGCAGCAGTTCTCTGCGGAGGGGCGGCCTGACTCGCTCTTTATTGACAGCGGTACGCTTTATCTCACTTTTACTTTTACTTGCAATGACATTTAGGTAAAACCCAGCCAGTCATTTAAAAATGTAAATGACTCCACACGGCCATGTGGCAATGTTAAGGAGATCGAGTGGGGACATTAAGAAATAGTCGGAATGTATCTAATCTGGTGCAGAAATGTCAGCAGTCTGATCTCTGGCATGTGCACTTATTATTGTCTGTTTATCAAAGCACAGAGAAGTGTTCCTTGATGCATAGCCATTCTTTAATTAACTTTCTGCTTCAGTCTATGCCGATTGTGAAGCTTTCCTTTGGGTTTATTTATACATTTGGCAGCATCTAAGGTTTTTCCAATATCTCTGACAGATGGTTAACAGTGTAAAAAATTATTCCGCACATACTTCTGTTTACTGTATGTCACACACAAAGAATAAGGATTACGGAGCAAATGTAACATTGTCTAGTGTCCTTTTAAAAGACCGTTACTGATGGCTAATGTATGTTTAACTCTATACGACAATTTTAGACTCAATGTTCGCAACTGGAGCAGAACATAGGAGTAAATGCAAAAGAGAAAATAAATTTAAAGTGTTCCTGTTATATCACAGGAAAAAGATAATGCTTATATATGTTGCTCTCTAGGTCATGCCTATTCTTTTCATTTCTTTTTTTATGGTTCTATCCCCTGTACTTGGCACACAAATCCCTCTGTTCTGCTGCTCACTCATTCTGACATCTACTGCTCAGAAAGGGGTGTGTCCGAGGCAAGCACTGAGCCCGTCCTTACTCACCATGCATTCACTTCCTCTCTGAGTATGCTGTGCTGTCTCTTCATCCAATCCTTGCTGGTTGCTCTGTATCCCCTGCTTTCTGTTTTCCTGCTGCAGTCTGATAGGACAGGAGTGAGCACAGAGGAGTGCTAGTCCCACCATCACTTACTGGACTTTGTCACTACCTGTGCTTCACCTAGGGCAAAGATAATGCTGCAGATAGACAGAATTATGGTCTGGATTATATGGAGACCCCCTAGTGGAATTTCTTAATAAGCCACAATTTCTTATAAAAGAAGACAAATAACCTTTATGAAATATGTTAGAAAAAATTATGATTTGTCAAGAAGTACAACTTCTGGTTGGGGAACACTGTGTCATGATCGACTGGGGGGACAGGGAGAGTGAGTCCTAGGCTGCCCCTAGTGACACTCTCCCTGCCTACTTGCCCATCCGCCCTAAACGGAAGATCGATAACTTGGAGCCGGTCCCTTCCTGTGCTACAGTGCAGTGGCGTAAAAACAAATAATATAAATAGTCAGTCACAGGCCAGAAACAGAAATGGAAAACTACAGACAGTTCATAAACCCGAATCCAGATAAACGGCAGAAATGATAAAATGAACAAGATTAGGCATGCAACAAGGATACATCAGAATCCAGGAGATGCAGGGGATGGAGAGAAAATTTTATGAAAAAATACTAAACTGATCAGGAACATAGGACACTGTTCACACTGGGACATAGAACAGAAATAAACTCGACACGCCACTTCAGAAAAGTAGTATACAGCATAATAAAGCCAAATAGACTACTAGTCAGTGGGAAACTCCACCGTGTGATCAGGATACTTACCTAGTAGGAAACAGAAATAGACTCCAGGATACCAAACAGGAATTATAACATACAGAGTACAGATAACACTAGACAAACACAGTGTGACCACAGACTAAGCAGAACGGACAAACATATCCTAAAAACCGACAGATGTAACACAGACTAAAATCTACAGTAAACAAACTAGTAAACCATGGCTCAAATTCAGATAACATCACAACATAAATACAAAGTGCATGCTCAAGCAGACATAAAAATGTATTGCACAATAACCAGCAGAGAATGCAGGAGAACTCTGGTTAAAATAGACACACCTGAGATCTCATTGGTTCTGAGCATTAACCATTCCCAAGCCAGGGAGAAGAGCAAACTGCTCAGAACAAACTAGTGTGAATACACACCTAAACAGAAAAATACAAAAACAAATAAACAGACATTACACACTGATTAAGACACTGTAAAGTTAACCTTTACGGAAGTCACGTGGTCTCAGTGGGGCATCTGTCCACAAACTCCATACATTTTTTGGCTTCTCTTCTCTTATCCTCTGTTGCTATTAGTCAGAGCTATACTGGTTTCATGTATTTATCACATTTATGTTTCCCTGGATCAGTATCAGTTGTTCCACACAGTGGCGTCTCTACATCATGATATTCACCTCCCATGTGCCCCCAACTGAATTAGGTCCCCATTCAAACTAAATTACTTGCCAGTCCAGCCAGCCTAACAGACTGATGGGGCACACCAGGTAATCCCAAAGCCCCATTATGGCTGTGCAATGAAAGCAGGAAGTGTCAGCATGATGGTCCGACTGCTGTCACATAGGTGCGTGGTGCACAGCGTGCCTAGAGCCAGCACAGCACTGGAGGAAGAAGCGGTTCAGCAGAAGTTTTCTTGTACTTTCTCAGCACTGAGGAGAAGGAAAGGACCATAGAGGAGTTTGAGAGAGAGACAGACAGAAAAAGAAAAGGACAGCCTGTACCAGTCTGCCTGCGTGGAGCATGTAAGTAAGCTGGCTCCTGCCCTGCCGGACTTGCCCCCTGCCTTTCTTAAATACTGTGGAGCTGCAGCCCGAGGTTACCATACAGATAGTGAGGGGAGAGAGGCCCATTCTCCTCCTTCCTCAGTGAGCCTGGAACTGACAGAGAGGGAGAGACAGCCCGCTGCTGAGAAAGCAGGCTGTAAGTTATGCTAGTCAGTTATCTTATCTTTTTTTACATTGAGGGAGTATCTTGTCATCCTGGCCAAGGCTGTGAGGTAAAATCATCATCAAGGCCCAGGACTTGGTTTCTCTCTCTGGCTGCCCCTGTTTTAACAGGAAGGTTTGTTTATACCAGCAATTTTAACCCTCACACTGCTTGACAGAAGCAGCCAGAGAGGGGAGAGGGGAAACTTATAGTAATATCTACATGACACATTGTCCCTTCTAAACCCTTTTGCTCACCTTCCCAAGCCCCCTAGTCTCCTCCAGACAACTCTGTCCATCCCTGATCCCTTTGTCCACCCCTGAACCCTCTGTCCATCCCTTGTTCCTCTGTCCATCCCTTGTCCCTCTGTCCATCCCTGGTCCATCTGTCTATCCCTGACCCCTCTGCCCATCTCTGATCCCACTGTGAATCCCTGACCCTGATCCCCTATTCTGCTGGTGGAGTCACTGGGGGAGGGGGGGGTGTTATCTTTTTTTTTCTTTTCTTGGTTTTGTGGTGTACATTGAGAGAGCCTGCAGCAAGCATAGATTTGGAGGAACCACTATTAAATAGAGGTGTAATTTGTTGTAGATTGGTGTGCAGCTCAGGATACTGCTGATATACACTGACTTCCCTGACTACAAAAGTATGATAGTAATGTGTATGTGATAATGTTCCTCCCTGTATACTGGTATTATCAGTAATACATTATACAGTATTTGGCCAGTAACAGTATGATGGTAATATAAATGGTGATAGTATTCCTCTTGCATACTGGTATTATTTGTAATATTGGTCTTAGTATAAATGATTTGGTCATTAACAGTATAATGGTAATATGTATGGTGAAATTATTGATATTATTCCTCTTGTATACTGGTATCATTGGTAATATTGGTCTCAGTATACAGGATTTGTTCAGTAACAGTATGATGGTAATGTTCATGGTGATAATATTCCTCCTTGTATACTAGTTTTATTGGTAGTATAGGTCTCAGTATACAGGATTTGGTCAGTATACAGTATGATGGTAACATGTATAGTGATATTGCATTGTTAAAATTGCCCCCCTACTTTTGTCCTAGCCCCCAGTATGCCCCCCCCTACCCAAAAAATCAAAAATAAAAATCGAAAGCTGGTGACACCACTGGTTCCACATAGTAATTGGCAACATCTCATCCCAACTGGATATAGGGGACCTGAACCCGAAACACGTTATTGGATATTATCTGCATTTGGAATAAAGATAATTTGCGTATTTACACATCTGATTGTCCATTCGATTTGTTTGGGATCTGCAGCCTATTTCTAAGGATCCTTTTTCTGCTACTGTTACTGTGTCTACAGGATAAGGAATATTTATGTCTATGTATTGTCTGTTGGTAATAAAGCTATATCATTTGTGGAAGTTTAGCTTGGTATAGAGTGGCAAACAGCAGTAAAAATTAGTCAGACAGTGACACAGTTGAAATGCAGGGCTTTTTAATCAATTGTTGCACATGTTAACTTGCCCACACTATATAGGTGGCTAACTACCAGCTGTCCGACAAAACAAACTTCAAATGTGTTACCTCATACCAATTGCAAATGTCCAGGAGAGGCTAGCATACCTTACAATTTTTCCTTAAAGGGGTACTCTGGCCCTAGACATCTTATCCCCTATCCAAAGGAGCGACAATCGCTCCATTTCTGATGACTCACGATACAGGGGCTGGAGTATTGTGATGTTATGGCTCTGCCCCCTCGTGACATCACGCCCCACCCCCTCGATGCAAGCCTATGGGAGGAGGCGTGATGGCTGTGGGAGACTGATGACAAGTGGGTGCAGCAGGGAGATTGCGGGGGTCCCCAGCGGTGAGACCTCTGTGATCAGACATCTTATCCCCTATCCTTTGAATAGGAGATAAGATGTCTAGGGCCTTAACCCCTTAAAGACTCTCCCCATTTGGGCCTTAAGGACTCCTCGTTCGCTTTTTTCTCCTCGATTCAACAAATCATAACTCTTTTATATTTTCATCCACAGACTAGTATGATGGCTTGTTTTTTGCGCGACCAGTTGTCCGTTGTAATGCCATCACTCACTTTACCATAAAATGTATGGCACAACCAAAAAAATGCTATTTGTGTGGGGAAATCAAAAAGAAAACTGCAATTTTGCTAATTTTGGAACGTTTAGTTTTCACGCCGTACAATTTACGGTAAAAATTACATGTGTTCTTTATTCTTTGGGTCAATACGATTAAAATGATACCCATGATAACATACTTTTCTATTACTGTTGCGCTTAAAAAAAATCGCAAACTTTTTAACCAAATTAGTACGTTTAAAATCCCCCATTTTAAAGACCTATAACTTTTTCATTTTTCCGTATAAGCAGCGTTATGTGAGCTCATTTTTTGTGCCATGATCTGTTCTTTTTATTGATACCATATTTGCTTATTTAACACTTTTTATAAATTTTTTATTAAAAACATTTTTATAAAATGTTATAAAAAGAAACAGCTATTTTGGACTTTTTTTTTACGTTCACGCCGTTCACCGTACGGTATCATTAACATTTTATTTTAATAGTTTGGATATTTATGCATGCGTTGATACAAAATAAGTATATAAAATATTTTTTTTTACACTTTTTTGGAGTGAAATAGTGAAAATGGGACAACTTACGTCTTTATTGGGGAGGGGGTTTTTCACATTTTTTTTTTACTTTTTTTACTTTTATTATTACACTTTAATAGTCCCCATAGGGGACTATTTATAGCAATCATTCGATTGCTAATATTGTTCAGTGCTATGCATAGGACATAGCACTGATCAGTATTATCGGTCATCTGCTGCTCTGGGCTGCTCGATCGCAAACCAGAGCAGAAGACCCGTGGAAGGCAGCGGAGGCAGGTGAGGGGACCTCCATTTGCCTTTCTGGATGATCGGATCGCCTCAGCAGCGCTGCGAGCGATCCGATCATCCATTTTAGTGACCGCAATGCTGCAGATGCCGTGATCTGTATTGATCACAGCATCTGAGGGGTTAATTGCGAACATCCGTGTGATCGCGGATGTCCGCCATTAACGGCGGGTCCCTGGCTGCTATCAGCAGCCGGGACCTGCCATGCATTACCCGAGCATCGCTCCGATGCTCGCGGTTATGTATAGAACGTAAATGTAGTCCTGGTGCGTTAAGTACCACCTCACCAGGACGTACATTTACGTCCGGCATCGTTAAGGGGTTAAGTTCCTTACAGACTCTCAGTGCAGACTTAGATACACATTTTGTAAGCCCAGCATTTATCGGGTTCCGCACCTGACAAAGGCCTGACAAAGGACTTACCAAATTCCCTGGCAAGCTAAGTCTCACCAGTGATTTTAACAATTTTCTGGATCCCCATATTTAACCAAGCTTTCCCTGGATGTGATATGCGCTTCCTGAGACCTGGCATCTACATACGAGCAGTACCTTGAGAAAATATAGCTATACCTGATGACCATTCCTCTCACTGTCTAACAAATTGTATAACATTTTTGAGTGTGCACTGTGTTAACTTTTTCTCTTTTTGTTAGTGTTTAGACACTGTAAATCAAAATTTCTCAGTTCAAGCCTCTTCAATAACCTGATCAAGCCAAAGCCTGCTACAAGCAAGTACCAACTATTGTTTCAGTTGCAAGCTCCATCAAACCTGAGACAGATCTGCATTGCGTTCATAGTGATCATAGCAGTGTGGAGTTTGGATGATTTCCCCAGTAGGTTGTCTCCAGTCCACACTGTATCTCCAGCTCTCCCATAGAGGTATATGAAGGGGGCATGTCGGCCGCTGCTTCATGCTGGGGTCAACACGCTCCCTTCCTGGGGAGAGCCGGGGTGCCATGCAGGAGACTGTGGGGGATTCCAGCGGTCGGACTCCCTGTGATCTAAAACTTATCCCCTATACTGTACTTTGGATAGGGTAAAAGTTTTACTGCACCACAGAACTCCTTTAACCTTTTTTAAAGACATTTTGGCGATTTTTTTCCAGATATTTAAATTTATTATCTATATTTTAAAATAATCTTGAAATCTTGCAGTTTCTATTCTGACCACTAGTAGAGAGATAACACTGGATAACATTGGATTCACAACCATTCACAGCAGAGCCCAGCCTCTGCTTCCCTGTAGAATGACCTGATCAGAGAATGCTCAGTAGTGTCTCCAATTCATCTGAATGGGATATGTCCTGTCTATTACTGCCAATGGTTTATATGTCCTGCTTTTAAAAACAGCCCAGGCAACATTGCAATCCCCATAATAAAAAATATTATAAAAAAATTACAATCAGAAAATAAAAAACAGATTAATCCGCATTCTTAAAGGGACAGCAACTAATTTTTCACTCATCTGCCTAAAACCTATAACTTAGGAATGCTTTGCTAAGGGGACTGTTTTTGCACCACATGTTAAGTTCTAAATATATACAGTGAAAGACCTTAATTGACAAAAGAGTTATTTGGGCTCACAAGGAATCATCACATTAGCCGGTTCACCCTTATATTATATGACCATATATAGTTTTTAAGGGACTACTACCCCCAGCTTGCCTGAAACCACTCATATTTTCCCTCTGAGCACAATACTGTATTTGTTTTTGTTTTTCCAAAAACTGTGTGTGGTATTTCATCTCAGTTTTATCCACTTCTGTGAAGCTGAACTCCAATACCAACACAATACATACACATGTGTTGCTCTTTTTCTTCAAGAGTCATGTTTATCTCAAAACATGTCAAACCTGTAAAACCCTCCCAGTGTTGAGCCCCCCTCCGATCATTAGTTATAGGTAAAAGGTGCATCTGTGCACTCCTCCCCCAAGCTCATCTCTCTGAATGACTCATTGCAGGAGATGGCCTCTAGTGTATGTCTATGGAACCAGTCTCTTCTCGCTCTGATAACTGAGCACAGAGCCCTGTGCCCTTTTCCCCGGGGATATGATCAACTTATTTATGCATATAAATGGCCCATACAAAAAATATGGGGGGGGAAACTGTTCCATGTAAAACCACCTTAAAAGACAACAGAGACCTCCCTCAGTCTTGAGAAAAAAGGGTTTAGTCTCCAGTTACAAAACTCCTTCTTTATCATAAAAACGGTGAATTTATGGAACAGTCTGCCTCAGGAACTGATCACAGCAGAAACATTTCAAAGCTTCAAAACTGGGTTAGATATACTTAAAGAACAAAATAACATAAATGCATATGCAGAAATATAGACTCACATCCCTTCATTCACCCATATCCCTTTACCTCCTTGGTTGAACTTGATTGACATATCTCTTTTTTTAACTGTATTAACTATGTAACATTGGATCGATTGATCAGTAGGGGTCTCAGCACTGAGGCCCCGACCAATCAAAACCTTTGACATGTCTCTTTTTTACATTCTTGACCCCATCTCATTATCTGTTTTCCCCTGAGGAGGACCTAATGATGTTCAAGCATGCAAGCAAGATGGCCATAAAACATATGTTACACCTTCAATAATGTAACTTTTATGTGCATACATGAAAACATATGATTCTAGACTAATCTACTTTTCCATCTATAAAAGTAATAAAACGTATGGTGATAAAATCCGAAAAATTACAACTGTAATCTAGAAGGAAAAATGGCATAATATTATATAAAAAAAATGTAGCTGATGATGCTGCCGATTTACCATGCTGTACATGGTGACTCAATTTCATATTAAATAATTATCCAAACACCACATTGATTTGGAAGGCAGCCACAGCAATGAATTGCAACAGTTTTCATCACACCATGATGTGCTCAATAAAACCCATGTTTCACAGACTAGCATGTTTTTCCTGCCACCATGTGCTGGCTCTACGCAGTTTATTAACACCATTCCTACTGAATAAATTATATTGCTAATATTACCTTTTAGTAAATATCTTTTTACAATCCCCGATAACAACAATAACGTTCATTATCTTTTCTTACAACCCAGCAGTGGCATTAAAAAGAAGACAAACCCTTTTAATTGCTTTTCTATTCCAATGCGGCTGTGCTTCTTCATTAAAAGTGCAGGCACCGAGCGCCAAAATATATTTAGAGTTTATAATGCAATCTCAGGCAAAATAAAATAAAATGTTAAAATGTCACAGATCGTGTCAAACATCTTGTTGGAAAAATCATAAACATCTTTGAAAATGTCAAAACAAAGAAAATGACAAGAATTTGGCTTTATTACCAGCAATAAAAAGGATCGGAATAAAATAACTTATCTTGTTTCCGGAGTTTTCCTTCTCTACGTTCAAATATAACATTTCAGATATAAATGTCAGATGTAAATTTCAAATACAGCAAACAAATATTTCTTATGGATTTTGGAAAAGTTTGACTTTTTTGGTTTTAACTCAACTCCATAGACCATGTGTATAAACTTTCTTTCTTGTGTTGTCGGCTTCCTTTTGTGTATGTGAAAAAAAAAATAATAATCATATATATATATATATATATATATATATATATATATATATATATATATATACAGTACAGACCAAAAGTTTGGACACACCTTCTCATTCAGAGTTTTCTTTATTTTCATGACTATGAAAATTGTAGATTCACATTGAAGGCATTAAAACTATGAATTAACACATGTGGAATTATATACATAACAAAAAAGTGTGAAACAGCTGAAAATATGTCATATTCTAGGTTCTTCAAAGTAGCCACCTTTTGCTTTGATTACTGCTTTGCACACTCTTGGCATTCTCTTGTTGAGATTCAACAGGTAGTCACCTGAAATGGTTTTCACTTCACAGGTGTGCTGATGTGGAGGAGGAGGTGTGATGGTGTGGGGGTGCTTTGCTGGTGACACTGTTGGGGATTTATTCAAAGTTGAAGTCATACTGAACCAGCATGACTACCACAGCATCTTGCAGCGGCATGCTATTCCCTCCGGTTTGCATTTAGTTGGACCATCATTTATTTTTCAACAGGACAATGACCCCAAATGCACCTCTAGCTGTGTAAGGGCTATTTGACCAAGAAGGAGAGTGACGGGGTGCTGCACCAGATGACCTGGCCTCAACAGTCACCGGACCTGAACCCAATTGAGATGGTTTGGGGTGAGCTGGTCCGCAGAGGGAAGGCAAAAAGGGCCAACAAGTGCAAAAAGGGCCAACAAGTGCATCTTTGGGAACTCCTTCAAGACTTTTGGAAGACCATTTCAGGTGACTACCTCTTGAAGCTCATCAAGAGAATGCAAAGAGTGTGCAAAGCAGTAATCAAAGCAAAAAGTGGCTAGAACCTAGAATATGACATATTTTAACACATTTTTGTCATGTATATAATTCCACATGCGTTAATTCATAGTTTTGATGCCTTCAGTGTGAATCTACAATTTTCATAGTCATGAAAATAAAGAAAACTCTGAATGAGAAGGTGTGTCCAAACTTTTGGTCTGTATTGTATATATATATATATATATATATATATATATATATATATATATATATATGTGCAGTCCACTCTCCTGGCAAATCCTGACACAATCACTCTATAGAACTAGACAGGTGCCAATATCCACAATATCCTTCAACGCATTCAGGGTACTCCACAAGTATACACGTATAATAGCAAGTCAAGCACAAAGTCTGTTTGATGAGGTCTACCAAAAACTGGCCGATTAAATGGAGAAAAGGTTTCTAGCTAGGGGTTATCCTCCACAAATTGTGAAAAATGCCCGCACCAAAGTTAATTAAATTACCCGTAGTTCATTACTTAAAGGGGTTCTCCGGTGCTTACACATCTTATCCCCTATCCAAAGGATGCCTGATCGGCTATCATGCCCCCTCCCGTAGGCTTACATTGAGGGGTGGAGCGTGACGTCACACGGGGGCAGAGGCGTGACGTCACACGCCTCCGGCTCTGTAGTCGCCCGTAATCAGACCCGGAGCGAACACGCTCCGGGGACTGATTACAAACGGGGTGCCTCGTGCATGATCGCGGGTGTCCCCAGCTGCGGGACTCCCGCGATCAGGCATCTTATCCCCTATTCTTTGGATAGGGGATAAGATGTGTAAGCAACGGAGAACCCCTTTAAATATACACCAAAGCAGAAAAACATTGATAAGGCGGTTTTTGCTTTCAAGAATTCCTCGATGAATAACTGTATCAGAAATTCTATTTTAAAACATTGGTTTATCGTCCAACAGGATACAGATTTAGCATCAGTTTCAGATTCACCCCCTGTGATTACATACAAAAAGAACAAAACCATAAGAGATCACATTCAGAGGAAAAAAGGTGATGTTATTAAAAAAGAATAATTTTTTTCTCAATAAACTTTTTATTGCTTTCCAAATTCTTAAAACATAGAAGTTCCAGATTACAATTTTAAGGAAACATTCCATAACATTGATAGCTGTGCATGAAAACATATGCAATATATCGTGGAGGTTACAATTGAACCTCAGGAGGTATCATGCATAAACAAAGTGGGTAAACTGCGGAAGAGAAAGAAGAGACAAAGATAAAGGGTAGAGGGAGGGGGGGGGGGTAGGAAGAGGAAAGTATAGGAGGGAAGGGGGGGGGAGGGGATAGGACGACATCAATGGTTGACCTGGTGTAGTAGCCACGGAGACCAAATCCGTAGATATTTATCATGCGTTCTATTCGCTCTATGGGACATCTCCTCAAATTGACAGATCTGATGGACCTTAGCCTTCCACTCGTTCAGGGAAGGTGGGGTAGGACTCAACCACTTTAAAGGTATCAAGGACTTTGCGGCCGCTAGCAGGTGAGTTAACAAGAGGTCTCTGTGAGGACGGTACAAATCGGATGGTCTACCTAGGATAACCATCTCTGGGTTAAGTGTAAGCGAGGTATGCAAAATAGCATTGATTTCTCCCTCAATCTCCAGCCAATACCCAGCTATGGTGGCGCAAGTCCACCATATGTGGGTGTGGGTGCCCGTGTGTTTCTCACATCTCCAGCAAAGCCCGGAGGAGGAGAGACCATGAAGGTGCAAGAACTCAGGAGTCCTATGCCATCTAGACAGCAATTTGTAATGCATTTCTCTCAGTCTAATACATCTGGAGAAGCCTTGGGAGTGAGTGAGAATGTATTCGGTCTCCTCGGTGGAGAGAGAAATGTTCAGCTCTCTCTCCCACGAGATGAGGTAGGTTGGTTTAGAGGTCGTCAAAATATCAGCTAGTAGTTTCCTAATAGAAGATAATTTGTGTAGTCTCGCTGATTGAACAGTGAGAGATCTCTCGAATTCAGTGGGCTCCCTAAGCCTTCCCACTGTTCGCAAGAAGAGCGTACAGCAATGTTTCATGTGTTCTAGGTGAAGGAAGGAGAGACGGCAAGAGGGTAGGAGTGATCGAAATTCATCTGTTGTCGGAACCCTCCCGTCCACAAAGACTTGTTCGACTGTGTAGGAATTTATTTTCCCCCATAGAGAGGAATATGTCGAGTAGTTACAACCTCCAATCAACGGTATCAGACCAGCGGGGAGAATAGGAGAGACAGGAGGGGAGAGAGCTGGAGCTAGAGAGTGCCAAACAGATGAAAGACCAAGAAATAGGTGGGAGTAGGATGATCGAGAGAGTTGTTTGTGCTTGGTGACCCATAGCGCTTTGATGAAGTCGTCTCCACAAACCCAACGGGCCCACTCCCACTCAGAAAAGTGATGTGAGTCGGAGGAAGTCCGGAGATGCGGTTGGGAGTGAATCCATCTTCTAAGCTGTATTGTTTTGTAAATAGCTGAAATGTCGGGAATCCCTATTCCTCCTTTAACAGATGGTTTGGACAAGAGAGAGTGTGCTAATCTAGGTGTTTTGTGTTTCCATAAGTATGAGGAGAACAACTTCCTGATCGCAGAGAAGAAGGCTGGGGGAAGGGCTATCGGAAGCATTTGGAGTTTATATGTTATTTTGGGAACAACATAAGTCTGGAGGACATTTCTCCTTCCTATCCAGGAGATGAGGGGAAAGTCATATTCCTTCAATAGGGCTTGGATATCCTCCATTAGAGGTTTAAAGTTAGCATTGTACAGTTCAGCTAGTGTAGGAGTTACACGAACACCCAAATACTTCAGGGAGGAAGGCGCCCACGGGAATGGGGAGAGCAGTTTGAGGTCTTTGACTCTTGCTGCTGGGAGAGAAATATTTAAGAGTTCCGATTTAGTTATATTGATTTTGTAGTTAGATATGCGACCAAATTCTGTGAATAGCGAGACCAGGCAGGGGAGACCCTCCTCTGGACAGGTTAGGAGGAAGAGTAAGTCATCTGCGAATGCTAGGGTTTTTAGTTCACCATCAGGTGTAAGTACACCCCTCACCCCCTCATGCTGTCTTATTTTTTGAAGAAGGGATTCCATAACTAAAATAAACAAAGTAGGGGACAGGGGACACCCCTGCCTGGTGCCGTTGGTGATGTGAAAGGGTAGGGACAACGTGTCATTGACCATTAGAGAGGCGTAGGGGCTAGAGTACAGGGAAAAGATAGCAGCAATAAAGGGTGGGGGGAAGCCAAATTTCCGGAGAACATCCTTCATAAACGACCAGCTAACTCTGTCAAAAGCCTTCTCGGCATCTACACCGAGAAGGACCAGAGGTATACGTTCGTCATGAGCATGTTGTATGGAGGCCAAGAGCTTGAAAGTGTTAGACCTACCTTCGCGGCCTGGGACAAAGCCGGACTGGTCTGGTGCAATCAAGTGTGGGAGAAGCTTTTTAATGCGCATAGAAAGTAATTTAGCCCATATCTTCAGATCTATGTTGAGGAGCGATATGGGTCTGTAGCTACCACAATCGCTCGGGTCTTTACCCTCCTTAGCGATAAGTGTGATGTGGGCCTCTTGCGACTGTTTTGGCCAAGATCCCCCTCCCAGGAGTGAGTTGCATGTGTCAGTGAGATGTGGGAGTAAGGTATCTATGAATTTCTTATAGTATATTAACGACAGACCATCGGGTCCAGGGCTTCTTCCCGGGGGAAAAGATAGTATCACCTTCCTAACTTCTTCGGGGGTAATAGGGTCTAAGAGGGTAGAAGACATTGCTGAGGGCAAGGTGGGCAAGTCCAATTCAGCCAGGAAGCGAGACCGAGCTTCCGAGAGGGTCTGGTCAACGTCTGCCCCCTGAGGGGGTTGAAGGTTATACAGGGATTCATAAAAGCTGTGGAAAGCCTTCGCAATGAGGGGAGTGGATGTTTGTGTTAAGCCATTCCTATCTTTTATTTCATGTATGTGTTGCTTGGTTCTAGCCTTTTTGATGAGTGTGGACATTAGGCGGCCTCCTTTGTCTCCGTGTGCGTATAATTTATGTCTGTGGTGCAGGTATGCCTTAGAGGAGCGCTCATATAGGTGTTTAATAAGCTCCTCCCTCAACGCCCTGAGTTCTGTCAAAGTGGCCTCTAGCTGGGAGCGTTTATGAACCCTCTCAAGAGTGGAGATGTCGTGTAATAATTTGTCTAACCTTTTCCTGTAATCTTTGTTTAGTTTGGATCCCCAGGAGATGAGGATGCCTCGTATGTAGGCCTTGTGGGCCTCCCACACCATCGGCGGTGGAGGTCCAGATCCTGCATTTTCAGTAAAATACATCTGCAAATGTTTTAGAATGTCAGGGAAAGCTAGTGGGTGCTCAAGGATCCTTTCGTTCAGTCTCCAGGTGAAAGTGGGAGGAGTGCTGTTAGTGAGAGATATAGTTAGAAAGATAGGAGCATGGTCTGATATCGTGATCGGTTCAATACCTGTGGACATCACAGTCGGCAGGAGAGAGGTGTGGATGAGCAGGTAATCCAGTCTTTGGTATGTTCTGTGCGTAGCCGAGTAATACGAAAAATCTTTGACGGAAGGGTTCCGAGTTCTCCAGGGATCTAAAAGGGATAAATCAGACAGTTTAGTGAGCAGTCTAGCCAGCAGTCTCTGTGAAATGTGGGACACACCAGACGATGAGTCCAAGCAGGGGTTCAAAGCTACATTAAGATCCGACCCCAGGATGATTGGCCCCTCTGCGTACAGTTTAAGGTCAGCTAAGGTTTGAATCAACCAGGGGACCTGAGCGTGGTTGGGGGCATAGATGTTAGCCAGCGTGTACTTAGACTGGTGTATCTGGATACGCAGAAAGAGGAGTCTACCCTCCGAGTCTGTATGCTGATGAAGCACCTTAACCGGCAGGGATTTGTGAATCGCAATTGACACCCCTTTAGACGCCGAGGTCCCGTGGCAGGAATGAAACCACTGGTTAAAATATTTAGTGGGGAGCTTGGGGGCTTCTAATGTGGGTCTCTTGTAGAAAAGCTATGGAGGCCTTTAGTCTTCTAAGCTGATCCACAACATGGTGGCGTTTTTCAGGGGAATTCAAGCCTCTGACATTGTAGGAGACTAGCGTGACATCAACCATTACACGTCGACATGAGGGATTGGGGTGGGGGGGGGGGTGGTGAACAAAGGGGAGCAGGCAGAGGGTCAGGGGTAGAGAGGGGGAGAGGAGCAGCAAAGGGTCAGAAAGGGGGGGGGAAGGAGGGGGGGGGGAGTAAAGAAAAGGGGGGGGAGGATAAAAGGGGGAGAGGGAGTAAAGTAAGAGAAAGATCCCACTCGTGTGAGTGGGGTGAAGAGAAGTAAGTAACTGAGATACGGTGAGTTACCTAATCTCAGGGGGTGGCAACAGGTACGCCTAGTCTGTGATAGACTAGAGAGATGTGCACCTTAAGGCACTAAGTGGTCAAACACTGTCGTTGTTTAAAACTGGGATACCCGATCCATAGTGTATGTCAGACTGTATTGCCGAGTCCACGGGCTGTAATAAATCTGGATGGGGAAGGCGATGGGAGGTTGCTTCAGGTAAAAAGTCAGGTATCAAGGGGTAATGGGAAATATAGGGCTCCAGAGGAGGGGTCTATGAGGGGTGTAGTCGAGCTGCACCGTAGGGCAATGGGATATTGGGACTGGTTGGGAGAGAGAGGGGGGGGGGAGATTAGGTTAGGGTCGGAGGGAAGGAGGAAGGAGAGATAGGGGAGGTAGGGAAAAGGTGGGGAAAAGGGGGGGGGGGTTCAGACATAAAGCATTAGAAAACACCTCGAACCTAATACAGTACATGGAATAAGCAATAGTATACCAATAATCTCTGAGTGTCGTCTGAGAGCTCGATGGTAACCTGCAGTTCGAGCATGTATAACAAGCAACCAATCTTAAGACGTGTAGAGGGAGGGGAGGGGGGGGGAAGGGGTGACATGGGAAAGGAAAAAAGGGGGGGGGAGGAAAGGTATCTAATGCGATGTATAGCAATATGAAAGTTAGTGGCAATCAACTCGGTGCTCGAGTGCAGGAACAACCAAAGAATCTGGTGTGGTGCACAGAGCTATCCTGCTATAAAAGTAGCGATAGAAAGGGAAAAAGGGGGGGGGGAGGGGAGAGAGGGTGGTGGGAGCTAGGGTGGGGGGGGGCATGTATATTTCACAACACTTGACAATATGATAATAGAGCTGGTAGCAATCAACTGAAGTATCAGGCGACATTGCGTGCATTTCAGTCTAAACAGCCGATCTACCGGACAGCGGACAAGTCTGCGGCCGCCGAGGCTGAAGGCTAACATTTCGAATCTCAGATCTGGTGGGTAAAGAGAGTTGGGGAGGGGGAGGGGGGGGTAGTAGAGGAACTTGGCACACCAGATACACACTTATAAATACAAATATAAGATACTTATACATCATAAGTGGAAATAGGCCCCATCTAGGGTGAGGAGTGAAAATGGTGGTCGAGGGTGGGTGTGGGGGGGGGGGTCTCTGAAGGAGAGGCAAGTAGGCATCCGTATCGGTGGTAAGTTCCAATGTCTCTGTCCATCTTCTGAATGTCCTGCATGAGATCACCGAACAGGAAAAGGGGAGGGGGGGGGGGTTCAGGTAGCGGGGTGAAGGAGATGCTATTATGGGCTAAAAGGGGGTGTGGGTGATGGCTGAAGCAACCAGACAAGTGCTGTCATATGCATAGGGGCAGCTCCGGTGGGTAATGGGGTATAACCAGTTCAACCAACAGGTAAACAGCAAACAGTCCTCCCCAGGTGAAGGGGGGGGGGGTGGCAAGGTAAGCAAACCTTAGCGGCACCAGCCGCATGGGACACGTCCAACGGAGATTCTCGAGGTTCGCGTCGGCTTGTGGGGTAGAGAGAAACCAAGACCCCTCAGCAGGATTCAACGTGGTGGAGGGGTCTCCTTCTGCGGGGTCTTCTTTAATTTTCCTGCTTTAGTGCGGGAGACCACCTTCCAGTCCTCTGGTCGCGGCAGGTCCGGGAGAGGGCGCAGGTCAGAGATCGGGAGCCAGGAGGGAACCTCGACAGGCGGAATGTCCAGGACGGCCCATATCCCCTGCAGGTCTGCCGGGGTTCGTACTATGAGTCTACGGCCATTGTGATTAATAGATAGCCCAAATGGAAAGAGCCACGCATATTGGAGGCCCCGGGCTCTCAAACTCTCAAGGAGCGGTTTTAGCAATCTTCGCTTTGCAAGGGTTGAGGGAGCAATATCTTGGTAAAGGGCAATCTCTTCTCCTTCGTATTTCGCTGGGTGTTGTACCCTGGCAGCTTGGAGGATGGCCGCAGTGTCCACGTAGGACAGGAGGCCACAAACGACATCCCTTGGTGGGTCTGCTGGTCTTGGCTTCGGTCGCAGGGCCCTGTGGATCCTCTCTATCACAACGTGGTCTGCCCGCTCTCTCCCCAGGAGAGTCGCAAAGATGTCAAGCGCAACTTTACGGAGCGCCTCGTTAGCCCAGGTCTCGGGGATACCTTTAAATCTAATGTTCTTCCTGCAACTCCGATTCTCCTGGTCTTCTATTAAGGCATATGCGGAGTTGATGTGCATCTCCAGTTGTTCCGTGCGGTCTGCAAGGGCCGAGGAGTGCGAGGCGAGTGAGGAGCAGGCCGTCTCCAGCGCCTCCGTTCTGTGGCCGATCGATAGTACTTCCGCCTTGATATCAGCAAGCTCCGCCAGGACCGGCTTCACTGCCTGGGCGAGGGCCTTCTTCATGAAGGACTTTAAGAATTGCTGGGTCACCATCGCAGGAGAGGCTCCCTCTGTGTCGGTGTCTTGTTCCGCTTCCTCCATGGAGTCTCTCTGGCTGCTCGCGTCCGGCGCCATCTTGGACTGCCTGGCGGGAGAGATGCCTCCTTTCTTTTTAAAGAATTTGGCCATCTCTGTCTGTCCTCTTCCAGGTCTGGGTGAGTCACCAGGGTCAGCAGTGGCTTGTTTGCCGTATTTGACCATCGCAAGCTAGAAATGGATGGAGTTATAGGTGCTTTCTCTCAGTCGGACGGGAGAGCTGCAGGCTCAGACGTCCATACCAGTCCGCGGCTAGGCTCCGCCCCCTCTAAAAAAGAATAATTGGTTACTGGACACCAGGCCTTCAAGTAATCATGCGTGTGGGTCCTGTTCTTTTTGCTGATATGATATCAAAAATGTTGAAGTTAGGTAGTTATACCATACATGTGAAGCAATGCATAACTTGTAGGTCCGACTATGTAGTATACAGCATAACATGTTCCTGTGGCTTATACTACATAGGAAAAACAATAGGTCCATTGTTTCATAAAATAAGGGAGCATTTTTGCCCTCTAAGGACAGGAATCGGATCTGCATGTTTTATAGCCCATATGGCTATGATATTAATGTAATTTGCTTTGCTGCCTTGAAGAGGGTTGAAAATGCAATCCCAGGAAAAGATAGACACCAGTTATTATTGCTTAAAGAGGCACGCTGGATCCTCCGGCTGGAGGCCAATGGCCCTTTTGGTCTAAATGACCGGCAAGAATTTTCTGCCTCTTTGTAATTACCTGTTTTTCCTATTGTCGCTGTTCACGGTTTCAGAATTGGTTTTATCTTCTATGTGCACCAGTTAAGAATGTGTTAACTTCTGTTTGTTGTTGTTCACTATGGTTACTGGCCACGTGTCATTTAAGCTCCCCTGTCTGGATACGTCACACGCCAGGGGGCTTGATACAGACCATCGCCCCATGTGACTGTGAACCCCCTCCCCCCGCATAACACCTTGTCTGCCACACGCCAGTGGGCCTGATATGGACTGTCGCCCCGTGTGACTGTGAAACCCCCCTCCCCGCATAACACCTTGTCTGCCTTCCCTGCACTCTTGATGTTCCCATCTATGTGAAGATTTTCTAACAAAGAAGTACCCACTTGTTCATCAAATTGTTGGGGTGAGTGCTCCGTTATTCTTCTATGTACTGACTATGGGGGATATTTATCAAAGGATTTAGAGTGGTTTTTCCTGTCTAATTTTGTCGCACAGAAGGTCGTCGTCTAAATATGTGCAACTTTTTTGCGACTTTTGCCTTAGAGGATTTGTAGATGCATTTTAGTCTATTTTAGACTGAAAAAATGCATTGGTGCTGAATTTATCAAAATCGACTTTTCAGCAACAAGTCGCATTGGCTGAAAGTACGCTGAAAAGTCAGACCATACTGGAGCAGGTTTAAATACAGTCTAAATAGACTAGCCTAACATTCTGTAGTTTGGTCTATATTGATGACAGCTTTGATAAATATATATGTGTGTGTGTGTGTGTGTTTGTGTATAAGATAGGGCTTTTTTGTCTAATTAATGGATTTGGAGCATAGATTTCATTTTAGTTTTATTAATAAGAAAGAACTAATCTGCAAAAGATAAAAAAAATATGTTTTGGTAAAAGGTTTAAATTGTATGTCAGATAATGGTCCTGGTATAGTGAAAAAAACAGGACCCATGTAGCCGAATGTGACTCGGGCTGTAGTTGGCTCAGACGTGTGCACACAGTTTTTCTCTTTACACTGGGACACAGTTCTTAGCATCCCCGCTCCTTCTCACTTAATCCCCGTTACCCCTCTCTTATAGGGACACAGTTTCTCCACACTCTTGGGCTCCAAAGTTGCTGAAAATTATACACAGATATCTTGCCACTGGGATTATAATGGACCATACTCTTGAAAGGGGTACTCCAATGGGAGAATGTTTTCAAATCAACTGGTGCCAGAAAGTTAAACAGGATAGTAAATTACTTCTATTTAAAAATCTTAACCTTTCCAGTACTTATCAGCTGCTGTATGACCACAGTGCTCTCTGCTGGCACCTTGTCCATGTCAGGAACTGTCCAGAGCAGGAGAGGTTTACTATGGGGATTTGCTCCTGCTATGGACAGTTCCTGACATGGACAGAAGTGTCAGCAGAGAGCCCTGTGGTCTGACTTGAAAGAACTACACAACTTCCTCTGGAGCATACAGCAGCTGATAAGGTCTAAAAGGAATAAGATTTTTAAAAGGAAGTCATTTACAAATCTGAATAACCTTCTGGCACCAGTTGATCTGAAAACATTTGTTTTCCACCAAAGTACCCCTTCAACCATTTCTTATTTTTTTAAACTGACACTGTCCGGATCTATGTTAAGCCCCTACCCTACTGAGGCAATGTTAAAAAAATGTACTGTAGACCAATAAAGTCTCCAGGAAAAGATGAGTATGTTCCCCTAACCCAGGGACTAGGAAATGATAGGGAAGCAGTGTACATAGAGTCATATGTGTGTATGGTTTTTAATTCTTCCCTTAGTCTCGAGCAGGAAGTTGTCATCTGTAATGAAATCCCGCTTTAGGGTAGGGTCACATGAAGCACGTCCACAGCAGGTTTACAGCATGCGGATTTTTCGCTGCAGGATTCCTGACCAGCTGCCACTTAACTGGCACCTCTCTTGCAGTCACACCGTGGTATCTCCAATGCAGCAGAAGCTCAGTGTTCACATCCTGGAGCGGGATAAAGAATATTAAGAATACTTAGATTCCACTCCTAAGTTTGGCCCAAAGTCAAACCGGTAGGTGACACAGCAGGACCACACCTGTTGGGGCATTACAGAATGTCAGTGCCGATTCTTTATTTTATATTTTTTGTATTTGGGGTTTAATTAGATTTTTATTGTTTTATAACAGTTGTAATGTTTTCACTGCTTCATCTAACAGTAAAGACCTGTAGAATATGCAGAAGCTGTAAAATAAAATAACAAATCATGAAGTCATATGGTCGATACCGTCTTTTACTGCAGAATTCCATGGAATACCATTACTCCAGGAATAAACAGTGTCACATGTCCTTGTTAAGGCTGAAACATCTGTGCTATTATTATGTTTGTGTTGTTGTTGTTTTTAAACTTTTACTTTAATAGTTGGTGAATATTTGAAACATCTTCCAAGTCAAGGACACTTTAATATTTGCTGCCATGGCAACATGCAGAGCTTCTTTTTCATGTATGTTGCTTATTCAAGTGATGCAGACATTTTAACACCCACCAATAAAAGCCTATATATATATATATATATATATATATATATATATATATATATATATAAACACTGTGGCAAGGGAAGGGTACATTTCCCTAGCTAACCCTAGAGACACCTCCACCTGTGGCCTAATTGATGAGGTAGCAGAAAGGGGAAGCGTGTTTAAAAGGAAGTCAGAATAATTGGTGCTCTCCCCAGAAGACAGCAAGGTGGTTGTAGGGGGCAGGCAGGAGTCCTGGTGAAGAACACACAGCCCGAGCTCTGAGTGGCCCCAAGAGTGATGTAGAAGAGACACACAGCAAGAGGTTGCAAACACTGTGTGTGAACAGTGAGTAGAAGATTGCAGGAGGCATAAGTTTAACTGGCTGGGAAAAGCCCACCAGCGGATAGTCAGGGCTTGCTGGATTGTGTAGTTAGTGACTAGACGGTCTAGGGTTTTGTTTGTTCCTGTGTTATGTTTTTTAGTTATTCTGCAACCTATCTAATAAAGCTGGTGAGGAGCCAGACTTGCATAAAGAACTGCTCTTTGATATATATATATATATATATATATATATATATATATATATATATAAATACAAAAGATATTTGCAGCACAACCCAAAAAAAAAAAGTTGTAGTGGGTGCCAAGCATCCCAGGCCCGATCACAGCCAGCCAGATACTAGAACAAAGCAATGGTGCAGCACTCCGATTTCAATAAAAAAATAGTGTGTTTATTCACCACATCTCAAAGATACAGCAACGTTTCAGCTCAACAATAGAGCCTTTCTCAAGCCTAGTGACAACTACCAAGTAAGAGGTTTTTATACCCATTCAAGTGTTTACAAGCAAAAAATAATTAAGACAATAAAAAGTGTATAATCCATAATCAATACAGTAAAGTGCATTAATATAGTGCTCATTTAAATGGTCATTAAAAGTACTACTATGGTACATAAAGTGCTAGTTGATTAAACACATGTACATAGATAAAAATGCTTGAAACTCTAGACTCATAGTTAATGACATAATTAATAATATGCAAAACATCTGTAATAAACATAATTGTACAGCGTAGTCGCATGGAAGAACTCACCCGCTCTGTAAGTGTAATGGCGCTGACGGCTTGCGGCGTTCGGCCATGCGCATGTGCCAACCTCCTGATGCCGCCGGCTCGTACTGACTCGACGGACGCATGCGTCAGAAACAAAACAAACGGGTCATGTGTTAAAGCACATGACTCGTATGTCAGCTGACCCGTTACCTCGGATACCTCCGATGCTAACAAGCTGTCAGGGATATCCAGAACGGGAAAACCATCGTAAATAAATGTAAGAACATATGGTGGCTGTGGTATTACATATACTAAGACCTCACTAGTGCATGCTCTCAATTAGAGATGAATGTTAATACTTCTATATATAAACTATAAATAACCCATACTAAGTAGTGCATTAGAAATAAATCTGTGCAAAATACTCTGGGGATGAATACATTAAGAGTCTATAAAAATATATTATAGTGCTGTTTTGTGTAAAAAAAATATTTGTAAAAAAATATTTTTTATATAAATTCAGAAGATACATCATTCACATGGAAAGGCCATGTAAGAAGAAGACACCAAAGGATGGTCATAGATCATCTGGGTCAAAACTACTGAAAAAAAGAATAAAAAAATGAATAAAAAAAACAAAAAAAAAATATAAAACTAAAGTTAAAAAAATAAAATACAAATAAAAAAATTAAACAATAAACAATATTAACAGATCAATAATTAAACGTAAACAGACAAAACCAAAGCAAATAAAATATATATTAAGGTAAAGTATGTCCTGGGATCCCATAGCCTCTAGCAGAAGGCAAAGGGACTGGTGTGTATGTCACTTAACTCCCTGGTTTGTAGGGCAATGGTTAAGCTGCCTCATAAGAAGCCGCACCATCATCATCCATAAGTCTTTCTGGTGTAGAGGGAACAAAGGTCCCCTACCACCAGAGCAACTCCGCCTACAGCCAAAACCGGAGTGCGACCGCTATTTCAGCAGGACCTGCTAGGACACTTATAACACACCATCCCTCATGCATGCCGACCTGTTCTAGGGTAGACCACTAATTTCAGTAATAAACAAAAAAATAAAACTAACCAAACAATGTTGTTTGACCCAGGAACATGCACCAACCTCTTGTTCGACCTACAACCATGACCACCAGTGAATGTGCACTTCTGAAGAAAATTGTTTAAAAAAAAAATAATTAATCATTCTCTAAAACCTAGATATAGTGCCACAGCCATCATTGTAAATTTACTGCTTTTATTGAAATAAACAAAACATAATGAACATCTAATGCAGTACCTGTGATTGTTTATCCTCGTTTTGAGGCTCCAAGTGGTTTGTCCGACGTACAAAAGTTGACATGGGCACATTAGTACATAAATGACCCATGTAGAGTCACAGGTCAAAAAGTGCAATTTGTTTGGGGATGTTTAAAGTTAGAGCCCTTCATCATTTGCGTGCAATTTATGCACGAAAGACAGGGGTATGAACCCAATCTCCTACTGGTAAGGAATGTTTGTCCCCCCTCCTTCTTTTTCAATACCGTTGTGTTTACCAATTTGTCTTTTAGGCTAGCTGACCTCCTGTAAGACATCGATGGGTTGGACTTAAAGTCCTGATTGTTAGCAAAGCTATTTTATAGAATGTACCAATGTCTGTTAATTATTCGTGAAATGGCTCCACTTCGTATGTTATAATTAGATGTAAATGGAATCCTATTCTCTGTAATTCTCGGTTTGGGTCTGAGTGTAATCTCCCTATCCAGGGCCTCAACCCTCTCTCTGTGCTTGTTGATGACTGGCGTAGGATACCCCCGTTCACGGAAATTATTAGACATGTTGTCCAAAGTGGTTAGTAGCACTGTATCATCATCAACTATCCTCCTGGCTCTCAACATCTGGCTATATGGTAAGGATTCTATCATGCGTCTGGGATGACAGCTACGAAAATGTAAGAGTGTGTTTTTATCAGTTGGTTTAGTGTACAAACACGTCCCCAACTAATTGCCTTCTCTATGAAACATCACATCAAGGAAGCTGATGCTCTCCCTGGAGTGAGTCATAGTGAATTTGATGTTGGTGTCAATGTTGCTCAAAAATTGAAAAAAAATCTAAAAGTTCAGATTCTGAGCCAGACCATAGGAGGAAGATGTCGTCGATAAAACGCCACCACCCCAGACAATGTCTGAAGTGGTGGCATGAATAGACGACATCCTCCTCCATGTTCGCAACGTATAGATTCACATACATGGGTGCCACATCGTGCCCATGGCGGTACCTACACGCTGCAAAAAGAACTGGCCTTCAAAAAGAAAATAATTGTTGGTAAGGATAAGGAACAGTAGCTGCAACACAAAGTCTTGAGCTGCCAGAGAAAACGCTGATTTTGCCAAGACCTTTTGTATTGCCGCCATACCCTTTTCATGACTGATAGAGGTGTATAAACTCGTGATGTCCAAGGACACCAGAAACACATCCGCTGGAATCCTGACATCACAGATTTTCAAAAGGAAATCGCTAGTGTCACTGATGTAAGATCTGGACTCAAAGACAAAAGGCCTCAAAATCCTATCCAGGAAAATAGACGCATTACTCAAGATACCATTACGCCCAGATACTATAGGCCTACCGGATGGACACTCAAGCGATAAATGGATCTTGGGCAATGCGTATATAGTAGGTGTCACTGGATGTTGTATTATCAGAAAATCTCTCAAACTCTCATCAATCAATTGATTTGTATGTGCCTCCTCCACTACTCTCAACAATTTACACCTAATCAATTGTTTAGGATCACTGTCGAATCTCTGGTATGTTGTAGTGTCGTTCAATTGTCTGAACATTTCCTTGTTATATTCAGCTGTGTCCATCACCACGACCCCACCGCCCTTATCAGCAGGTTTGATGGTGAGGTCGTGGTCACGGACAAGCTGATCCAGTGCGTGTTTCTCTGCTTGTGTGAGATTATGTTGTCTACACCCATCTGTCTCAAACTCTGATTTCAGCTGTTCCAGGTCATGTCTAACCATCGACATATATGTATCAAGTGGGTGTGACACTATTCCTGGATTAAATGTACTTTTGTTAAACAATCCCAAATTTTTTAGACACAATTCATGTCCTCTATTTACCATCATTTAATACTCAGAGTTCATCACTACGCGTATTAAACCAGATTTTTAATGTCAACCTTCTAAAAAAAAAGCCTGTAGGTCACATTCAATAGAAAACCAATCTGGAACTGATATTGGGCAATAAGATAAACCCTTGGATAATAAAGATACTTGGGCATCAGTTAAGGTATGAGAGGAAATATTTACCACAGTTTGTAACGTATTCAAGTCCTTTTCCGGGAAGGTTGAGTCCATTGTTGCGTCTTGGGTTGCCGTTGACTAGTGTTGAGCGGCATAGGCCATATTCGAATTTGTGATATTTCGCGAATATATGGATGAATATTCGTCATATATATTCGCTAAATTCACATATTCGTAATATTCAAGTTTTATTTGTGCATATACGAAAATTCGAATATGCGAATATTTGCTTATGCAAATTTTCGCATATGAGAAAATTCACACGCCAGTCTCACACAGTGGTATTAGAGCCTTCTTTACACCACACAAGCTGGAAGCAGAGAGGGATGATCACTGTGATGTGTACTGTGAAAAAAAAAAAAAAAAACGTAATTGCGAATATATAGTGCTATATTCGCGAATATTCGCAAATTCGCGAATATGCGATATTCGCAAATAAAGTTTGCATTGCGATATTTGCGAGCAACACTACCGTTGACCTCTTGTTTTTCCAGGACCTGTTGCGTTTCCTTCCTCCCCTTCTGGTTGATTTCCTGTGGGCGCATTGGGAGGATGATCCCCCCTCAAGTCTTTCAATAAAAAAGAAGAGGCATCAGAATCAACATTAACTTGGGCATAATTGTTATTTCTCCCTTTCTTATTTGTAACACCAGACTTATTGGTATGATTATAGTCAAATTGATTCCATGTACACACCCGACCAGATGTATAGTCGCCGAGATCTCTGTACCACTTCTTTTTCTTTATATCCATTGTGTCATTCTTAAAATTATCAAAGAAACCTTTAGTTTTCTCCATGTACTTATTGAAATCGTCAGCAGATAACATGGTACTCAAGTTCACTTCCAATTCTGCTAATTCAGCTAACATGTTATAGGTTTTTCAGAGTACTGAAGCTTAGAGGAAATATCTTTGTACATATCCGTGAATATATGTCAACAGGATATGTGTCATATGAATATTGAATTCATTACATATTTCTGAGAAAGATGCACTCAGGTACAGATGCCACATGTAAAATATAGGAGGTAGAAAAGATTAAGGTGTATTATCATTCTTAAATACTATTTTCTAATAAAAAATAAAAAAAATCTTCATTGATAAATGTCGTAATAATATGTGGTTGCTGCAAGATAATACATGCTGAGGAGCTTGGGGAGCATACTGACAATTACTATTGCAAACCTGACATGCTTTGTCGGCTTGTGCGCCCGAATTGGGAAAAACCATATTCTCCATTTTACTGAGAAAACCCGAAAAGGGGGCATGGCCATTGGGAAAAGGGGGCATGGTCACAGAAAACGGGCGTGTCCGTACATAAAAAAAACCTACATATTTACTAAGGTTTCCACAGAAAATTTAGTGGATTTAAGCTGAGGAAAACCTGACAGATCAGAACATGCGTAAATAAAAGCAAAATGTAGGGAAACCTTAGTAAATACCGTGGAAAAAAAATTGTAGGGAAGTAAAACCCACAAAGAAACCTACACTCCACTCTTAGTAAATCTGTGCCATTGTGCAGTAAACTCAAAGGCTCCCCCTAGAGGTAAAATATTACCTGTACATCTATGACTAGGCAGGAACTCTGTATCATAAATATGTTGCTCTGATTGCAATAAATATACAGAGTATTAAGAAATTAATCAACATCAATATTTGGACCAAAAAATGACATAATCCTAAAATATGAAGATTCATTTTAAAAATACAATAGGGATATTTACTCTAGGGCATTTACAGTGGGTTACAACTGATTGTAGACTAAGAATTATTGTTTGGCGTCACTTTTTTATTAGTAAATTCTCTGAAGGATTATCGTCACTTGTATAACCCCTTAACCCCTTAAGGACCGGAGGTTTTTCCGTTTTTGCATTTTCGTTTTTTGCTCCTTGCCTTTAAAAAATCATAACTCTTTCAAATTTACACCTAAAAATCCATATGATGGCTTATTTTTTGCGCCACCAATTCTACTTTGTAATGACGTCAGTCATTTTGCCCAAAAATGTATGGTGAAGCGGGAAAAAAAATCATTGTGCGACAAAATTGAAAAAAAAACGCTGTTTTGTAAATTTTGGGGGCTTCCGTTTCTACGTAGTACATTTTTCGGTAAAAATGACACCTGATATGTATTCTGCAGGTCCATACGATTAAAATGATACCCTACTTATATAGGTTTGATTTTGTCGGACTTCTGGAAAAAATCATAACTACATGCAGGAAAATTAATATGTTTAAAATTGTCATATTCTGACCCCTATAACTTTTTTATTTTTCCGTGTATGGGGCGGTATGAGCGCTCATTTTTTGCGCCGTGATCTGAAGTTTTTAACGGTACCATTTTTGCATTGATAGGACTTATTGACTTTTTATTCATTTTTAAATGATATAAAAAGTGACCAAAAATGCACTATTTTGGACTTTGGAATTTTTTTGCGCGCACGTCATTGACCGAGCGGTTTAATTAATGATATATTTTTATAATTCGGACATTTCCGCACTCGGTGATACCACATATGTTTATTTTTATTTTTATTTACACTGTGTTTTTTTTTTATTGGAAAAGGGGGGTGATTCAAACTTTTAATAGGGGAGGAGTTAAATGATCTTTATTCACTTTTTTTTTTCACTTTTTTTTTGCAGTGTTATAGGTCCCATAGGGACCTATAACACTGCACACACTGATCTTCTATGTTGATCACTGGTTTCTCATAAGAAACCAGTGATCAACGATTCTGCCGGATGACTGCTCATGCCTGGATCTCAGGCACTGAGCAGTCATTCGGCGATCGGACAGCGAGGAGGCAGGAAGGGGCCCTCCCGCTGTCCTGTCAGCTGTTCGGGATGCCGCGATTAGCCGCGGCTATCCCGAACAGCCCGACTGAGCTAGCCGGCAACTTTCACTTTCACTTTTAGCCGCGGCTAAAGCTTTGAGCGCGCGGCTAAAGGGTTAATAGCGCGCTGCGCCGCGATCGGCGCTGCGCGCTATTAGAGGCGGGTCCCGGCTTCACTATGATGCCGGGCCCGCCATGATATGACGCGGGGTTACTGTGTAACCCCGCGTTATATCAGAAGAGCAGGACCAAGGACGTACCGGTACGTTCTTGGTCCTTAAGGGGTTAAGGACGCAGCCCCTTTTCACCTTAAGGACTGAGCCCTTTTTCGCAATTCTGACCACCGTCGCTTTATGAATTAATAACGCGAAAACGCTTTTACCAAATATTCTGATTCTGAGATTGTTTTTTCGTGACATATTCAACTTTATTTTGGTGGTAAATTTTTGGTGCTACTTGCATCCTTTTTTGGTGAAAAATCCCCAAATTTCATAAAAATTTAGAAAATTTTGCATTTTTCTAACTTTGAAGCTCTCTACTTGTAAGGAAAATGGATATTCACAATAAATTTTATTTTTCTTCACAAATACAATGGCCCACATTTATCATTGTCTTTAGACTGTTTTTTGTGTCTAAAAAAGGGGCAAAAAAGGTGCAAGTAGGGTTTTTTGCAACTTTTTTTGCCCCTTTTTGTTTACACATTTCTGAGTTGCAATCATCTGATTTTGAGTTGCAATCCACTGATTTTGGCAATAGACATGATATGGAAGGGATTTATCATTGCCCCTTTTTGTAAAAAGGAGCAAAAAAAGGCGCAAAGCCACTGAAAAGTCTCTAAAAATACACCAGCCCACACATGGTGTAGCTTTTTGGTGTATGTGTAGACAGAAATTTCTGAAAATGTGGACTTGCACAAAATTTATCAAAGCTCTTTTACCTTTTAATAAATTTGGTGCTCCTACACATTACCAGCACACAAAAAAAAGGTGTAAAAAAATGCTTCACTTGCACTGCAATGATAAATGTGGGCCAATATGTCCACTTTATATTGGCATCATAAAATGGACAAATTTTTGCTTTTTGAAAAAATTAGAGGGCTTCAAAGTAGAGCAGCAATTTTCAAAAAATCATGAAAATTGCTAAATCTGAAGGGACAGATGTTACAAAACTACAACTCCCAGCATGCCTGGGCAGTCCAGGCATGCTGAGAATTGTAGTTTGGCAACATCTGGAGGGCTACCGTTTGGGCACCACTGTAACAGTGGTCTCCAAACTGGACCCTCCAGATGTTGCAAAACTACAACTCCCAGCATGCCCAGACAGCCTTTAGCTGTCCGGGCATGCTGAGAGTTGCAGTTTGGCCTTCCTAGTGGTTGCCACAGTAAAGATCGTTTTACTTTCACTTTCAATCCCCCCCCCCCCACGACCATTCCCTACCTGAGCCAGGATCCAGCAGTCTCCAGCGAAGATCCCGGGTCCCCAGGCATCTTTTCCTGCAGGTACGGCCTCCATCTTCTTCCCATGATCCCCTAGACCCCCTGTCCAGCGCTGCCATTGGTCAGAACTCCGTTCTGCTAATGGCAGCGGATAGGAGGAGATCGCAGCTCTGCGACCTCACTCCTATCCCTTAGGCTGATCGGGGCTGTCGCTGAAAACTCCGATCAGCCCTATTTTCCAGTTGATCGGGTCACCAGAGACCCGATCAGCCCGGAATTGGAGAAAATCGCATGTCTGAATTGACATGCAATTTTCTCCGATCGCCGACATGGGGGGGTCTCAGGTCCCCCCTGGGCGATGTGCCGGGATGCCTGCTGAATGATTTCAGCAGGCATCCCGATCCGGTCCCCAACAGGCTAGCGGCGGGGACCGGAATTCCCACGGGCGACTCGGGATGCAGGGCGTATGCATACGCCCTGTGTCCTGAACAGGTTAATAAGAAAAGCCAGGAACTGCACATCCACTTGTTATACATTGATCTATTACATCTATTAAGCGGTATGTTTATTTAGTCTTTTTTGTTGTTGCAGAGAACCCAACACAGTGAAAGTGATGCCAATCAGAGGAGTCTCTGCTATTCCTAAAACAAATCACAGAGAAAATTTTTTTCAGACAAATCCATTTTATTGTAAAATGTATTTGACTTGTTCCGAAACGATTCACCCGTCTCCACATAACAATAGCTGTGTAACATGTGAGGTCAATGTTTCTTGTTGTGTTACATTTGATTGTGTTACTACACTCTCTTCTGCTACCCTTTCTACCATTTCCATTGCAGCTGATTACATAAAGTCTACCCAAACCTGGTAGATAGATTTTAATGAAAATAGTTATTGGATACATTTTACAAGTTTAGAAAAGTTTTAAAAGTAAAATTTGTACAAAGTCAATGGGGGAGATTTATCAAAACCTGTGCAGAAGAAAAGCTGTCCAGTTGCCCATAGCAACCAATCAGATCCCTTCCTTTATTTTTCAGAGGTCTTGTTAAATATGAAAGGAGCAATCTGATTGGTTGCTATGGGCAACTGATCAACTTTTCCTTTCCACAGGTTTTGATAAATTTCCCCCAATGGTCTGGTGGCCACAGACATTCATGATTGGTCTTTCATAGCCTTCACCAGTATTCTTACTGTACTCAACTTTCCCTGGATCCTGACCGCTTGCCATTATCTGCCCATATGCTCTGACCCGACTTGTCTGACTTTCCATATATCCTCGGCACAGTATAGGGACCATCGCCTAGTTTTGGTCCATGGAACCAAGTAGGTAGGAATAGTTGCCAGGGGGAGAGCAAGGCTGCACTGCTCCCTACCTGATGTGACACTTCCATAAAGTTCCTTCCACCACTTGTTATTGGCCACACGTTTTAAATTTTGTTAGTCATTCCTTTATATTCCAGACCACTGGGAAGATGCAGTTAAAATTAACTTAGCTGTTTGTTTGTTTTTCTATGGGAACAGGCTTTTTTATATTTTTACATTTTGTTTTATTATCACTCAGTTGCACAGCTGCATCCTAAATTTTTTTTATCTCAGAATAAAAAAAAAAAAAGCACATTTATTGATATGTGTACAGTATATCAGGGTTTTGGAAAACATTTTGTGTGCCAGGCTAATGCACATGGTGCAAAATGTTGATTTCTGTGCATAAAAAAATTGTAGCCATTTGTTTCCAACCCTATAGGAGATGGTTTATTTATGTGATTGCATTGGTTTTCTGGCTTCACTGCACAGAAAAGAAGGATCTGGCAAAACTTCCCGGTCACACTTTGTGCAACTGATTTTCTAAAACGTATTGCTCATTTTCTACAGAGAAAAGCAGCAGTGAACAAACTAAGCATTATCTTGGCATTGTTTGCTGCCTTGCATAGAGTTTTTGTGCAATGTTGGGCAACACAGGCAAGGGGAAAGTGATTCTTTAGGCCGGCAAAGTGATCAAGAGACGTGAGCTTAGCCAAAAATTCTGAATTAAAATGTACATTTTTCAATTATGTTTTATTGCCATTAACTGCAAATTTCTACCTATTATATTACCACTGATATCATATTTTGTTTTGAGTTTGTTTTCACCGAAAATAGAAGGACAATAAATAACTTGCAAACGGCTATAGCACAATGGAAATCCATATGATTCATCATCCTACATCCTTATATATATTTCATACAGCTACCTGCTACCTCCATGATGGTCAAGATCCCTCATCCAATAGAGTAACTGGAGACAGGCTAAACAAACATTTCTCTATGAAAGGCCTAGTAAGTCTATGCAATTTAATACTATGATTCAAGCTTACCATGTAATGCCTAATGGGAATAGCATAACAGAACCCTTACTAGTGGTTACTGTTGAAAATTAAAGCTAAGGGTTGAGGATATGTCAAAAATGTCTACACCTCTGTCCCACCTCTTGCACCCAAACTTGATTTTAGAACGGAGATCTTCAGCCCTGTCTGGCCTGCTTGAGGCAGCTGGTGGAGGCTGGAATCCTGAGCGTGCTGTTTTGTACAGCTTAAATAGCTCCTATAGGCATTAAAGGGGTACTCTTGTTGAAAACAAGTTTTCAAATCAACTGATGTCAGAGAGTTAAACAGATTTGTAAATTACTTTTATTTAAAATCCTTCCAGTAATTATCAGCTGCTGTATACTACAGAAAAAGTTGTGTAGTTCTTTCCAGTCTGACCACAGTGCTCTCTGCTGACATCTCTGTCCATGTCAGGAACTGTCCAGAGCAGGAGAGGTTTGCTATGAGGATTTGCTCCTGCTCTTGTTGCTTATGCGAACAAAGGTTTCAGCAGAGAGCACTGAAGTCAGACTGGAAAGAACTACACAATTTCCACTGCAGCATACAGCAGCTGATAAGTACTGGAAGAAAGTAATTTACAAATCTGTACAACTTTCTGGCACCAGGGGCTTTGAAAACATTTGTTTTCCACCGGAGTACCCCTTAACGGGAGTTGCATTAGCAGAGTAGTACATAATCCTGGGGCAATGCAATAAACATTAGTGATGAGAATACCTCTTTAATGTTAAATCTAGAGGTGAGCAAATGTATTCAGCACAAATCAGATTTGATAAAAATGTAACAAAATAAATTGGATTAATTAGAATCTGAACTTTTTGTGATTTGGATCTGTTTAGTCCCAGAGGTAAGCAATGAGGCTCTATGTATTGCTGCTTCCACTCACCACATTTGCTGATGCTCAGTGTATGACAGGGACTCTTGCCTTTGACAAAAGTCCCTGCTCCTGTACAGTACATACCTGTGTGGGCAGTCACAGGGCAATCAGGCACTTCCAAATCAGGATCCTATTATGAAATTAATTTGCAGAATTGAACCTGAAACAAATTTGGGGAAATTCACTCATCTCTACCTAAAGCCATGCAGATCACGTAAAAAAAAAAGTGTATATATATGTGTGTGTATATATATATATATATATATATATATATATATATATATATATATTTATAAATATAATTGTTATCCTCCTTGGATTCATTTCGGTAGAAGCTACTCCTTTTGTTTTTTTGGATACTTTATGTAGGTTCCATTGGATCGAAAATCCTGAAAAGCGTCTTTTAATTTTCTATAAAATCATGCAAGTTAAGAGGTCCATAGTTGCTAAATGTAAGACATTTTTCAAATCTTTATTTCATATAAGGAGGACACTAATAGGTTAGAGTCCTTGCTATCTAAGGGAACCTGATAAGAAAATAGATTTTCTCTTCCTAATATACAGCTATTCCTACTCTCTTCTGTAGAACATTTACTTTGGATTATTGCCTATAGATTGACTTTGATTGTGTCCTTGGTTGAATGCCAGCAGACGAGTTAGTACCCTCCTGTTCTATTTGGATTCTGGCTCCGATTCTCTTAATTAGAAGGATATATTGACTTGACTCCATGGCCAGCTTTAAATCTGATGTACAAAAGTGTCCTATTTTAATATGCCTCTTCTAGATGAGGTCATCTAAGCTATCATTCAGCCTTAATAATAAAATTCCACATGGAAGCGGGTGGGGGGTTTAAGAAAAGTAATAGCTCCGTAAAACTTTAATGCAATAAAACTCATAACAAGCAACAATAGTTTAATTCAAAGCATATTTTATAACTTTAATTTGCAATCATGTAAAAATGTAATTACTTTTCATATTAAAAAAGGACATTAAGTTTCTAATTTGTATTTTGATGGCCAGAAAAGACAGGTTTTGTGGCTTGGAAGAGATTTTCATTTATTGGAAGGTTTCTGCCCCCGTACATATATATATATATATATATATATATATATATATATATATATATATGAAATTAGGTATACATTTTACATTGAGCTAGCCAAGCAAAATGCTAATTTAGCTAGCGAAAACTGAACTGAAGACTTATCTGCAAGGAAAAAGGTTATTATATTGTATATCGCAATCCTAGGCACACTCCACAATCTAAAAATTACTGTTTTCTACATTTCTTCCTTAGTATTGCATAGAGACTTTTTTAGGACTAAAAGAGCTATTTCCAATTCAAACTGTTATGCCCTTTTCATAGGATTTGGAATATCAGGCTGATCAGTGGGGGCCGACTACTGGGAACCCTACAACCACTAGAAAGGAGGAATACATTGTTTCTGGAATGGAGTACAGGCTTCTGAACATTGCCAAGCAGTAAACTTAAAGGGATAAAATACCCAGAGAATGAAATTAATCCACACTCAGTGGACATTTCTAAAGGGGTATTCCTTTCTTAACATCATTTCCGCTATCAATAGGATAGATGATAACAAGCTGATCATATGGGATCCCACTGCTAGGACCCCCATTCCTCTAGAGAACAGGGACAAAATTGTCCCCTATGTGAATGGTGAGCAACATGCCTCTGTTGCCAGCACTCCATTCACTGTCAAAGAGTCTGCCGGAAATTTTTGAATACTGACCTTGGAAATGTTTGGCTGCCTTATACAGGCACAATAATGTCATCATTCTCCATATCAATGGGGGTCTCAACATTTGGACCTCCATCGATCAGCTTGTTATCCCCTATCCTATGGGTATGGGAGAACAAGTTGAGATGGTAATACTATTTTAAGACTTGCCAGAATTGCCCACAAAACTGAACAGAAACACAAAACTTTGTTACAGACATCCCATGCCTTTGAGGTCCCTTTTTGTGAATATTTTCAAAAGAATGGGACAGTTTTTTTTTAAATATTTATAGTATAAGAAACTGTGTCTTATAACAAGCAACCTCTTGTGACTATGTGATCATGTTATTTTTACACAGCTACTCAATCACCCTTAATAATGTTATAGTTTATTGCATGGATTTTATCAATAATAGGGACCTTAAAAAAGAACTCCATCAAAAAATAAACTTACCCCCTATCCACAGTATAGGGCATAAGTAGCTGATCTCCAGGATGACACCCCTGCTTTCTCAGTGAGGAGTATGTGTCCTCTACTGGTAGATAGCACCCCTTTTATTCATTTCTGTGAAAGTGCCAATGATATCCGAGAGCTGAACTCGGGTCTTTTCTGTGCTCCCATAGAAATTAATGGAGTGCGTGCCGCCTGCAGCACCCACTCTGGGTCCTGGTAAGAGCAGTGGGACCGCCCACGATCAGCTACCTATCACCTAACCTGCATGTTTATTTTTGCTGTATTTCTCCTTTAAATACAAGAATATTATTTTGTGTTATGATCAATATTTAGTCCATTGGTATGATCCACACTTCATATACAGCTGATGTGTGCAGGGACAATGCGGCGTGGACTACTGTGCACATCCTGAATGCTGTGGCCTATAGCATCTCCGGACTTGTCTCCCATAGAGCACATCTGGGTCGTCATTGGTTGGCAATTGTAAAGGGAGCTGCCAGCTGCGGATCTTGATGATTTGCATTCATAAGTGCATTCAGTGTGGCAGAACATTCCTCAGACAACCATTAATCATTGATAGAATGCTAAGGCATGTGAATTGTGTATTTCTAAATTAAACAACGTGTTTTGTTTGCATTTTCTTTTATCATTTGCATAACTTTAACATGTCTATTAATCCTTTGACTTCCATAATTCCATGACTTTTCCTTCTAGGGATTGCAAGTTTAGTGTTGAGGAGTGTATATATGAGGATTAATCTGTGGTGTTGTACACCATGAGAGCTATATTCCTCCATCTTTTTAATAGGTTTTTATGTTATTCCCATTACTCTTTGTTTTTGTTTGTTCTGCTTTTTAGCCTAACCACCAGTTGCTCCTATGTTAACACCATGCCTGTGATTTAGTAACCATCAGGCCATGCCTTAAAGGGGTACTCCACTGGAAAAAAAAAAATCAACTGGTGGCAGAAAGTTAAATAGATTTGTAAATTACTTCTATTAAAAAAATCTGAATCCTTCCAGTACTTATCAGCTGATGTATGCTCCAAAAAAATAATAATTTAATAATTCATCCTTTAAGTCCTAAGTTAATTTATTAGGCAGAAACTACTTGTGCATGAGATCTTTTTATAAAATACACGGGGGAAATTGATAATAGATTAAAATAAATTCTGTTTTAAATGTGAGGTTGTTTTGATTTAAGGAGTACTCCGCTGGAAAGCATTTTTCTTTTTTTAAATCAACTGATGCCAGAAAGTTAGACAGATTTGTAATTGACTTCTATTAAAAAAATCTTAATCTGTCCAGTACTTATCAGCTGCTCTATGCTCCACAGGAAGTTATTTTCTTATTGAATTTTCTTTCTGTTTGACAACAGTGCTCTCTGCTGACACCTCTGTCTATTTTAGGAACTGTCCAGAGCAGGTAATGTTTTCTATGGGGATTTGCGCCTACTCTGGACAGTTCCTGAGTCATACAGAGGTGTCAGCAAAGAGCACTGTGGTCAGACAGAAAGGAAATCAAAAAGAAAATAACTTCCTATGGAGCATACAGCAGCTGATAAGTTCTGGGAAGGTTAAGATTTTTTTAATAGAAGTCATTTAAAAATCTGTTTTACTTTCTGGCATCAGTTGATTTAAAAAAAAATAAATGTTTTCCAGCGGAGTACCCCTTGAATCAAAACAACCTCACATATAAAACAGAATTTATTTTAATCTATTATCGATTTCCCCTGTGTATTTTATAAGAAGATCTCATGCACAAGTAGTTTCTGCCTAATAAATTTACTTAGGACTTAGGATGAATTATTAAATCATTTATTATAATTTTTTATACCATTTTTTTTTGTGAATCTGTAATTAATATTTTTCCCAACAGTGATATGTCTTTTACATGCTATAATGATACACAACTGTACTGTATATATCATACTTTCTAATATGAATACGGACGTGATTGTCCTACAGTATTAAATCGGAATGTTTATAAATAAAATATTAATATTAACATTTGATGTGCCAATACAGAAAGAGACACCCAGGCTATGCCCCCCCCCCCCTTATGTTTAGGAGTTATAACTTGAAGAAAATAATTCAACTGTGTTTCTTATATTTGGGGTTTCTTCTTAGTTGAGACTGTAACAGGAATAGTGGTCAGAGATAACTGAATTTTCCTATTGTATTGTCGTACATGGACACCAGGTTCAAGGAAGCACATATCTCATCACAGAGAGAGTTATAGGTAATCCAAGAAATAGTTAGGTCTCTGGGGAATTTGCTAAGTCTTATTTTTTTCGGCCTGGATTTTTATGGGATAAAAGGCAGGTTGGTAGTGGGGCCTTTCATCCCGCTTCCTACACTACTCCAGATCTTTCAGACAAACCTAGAGCAACACAGATGATGGAGATGGCTCACCAGTGTGCTTTAAGAATAGCTGAGGATTAATCTGCACTGAGAGGCTTTGTGAGGGACATGACCTGAAGTCCTGAGGTCTGCTAGCCTTTCCCGGTACAACTGCCAATTGTGAGAGGAAATACAACTAATGTCTGTTTGGACAGGTGGCTAATTGCCTGCCATCTATATAGTAAGGGCAACCAAAAGTGTGTAGACAAACAGGTTTTGTTTTCTGCCATCATTAAAAAAGGTAACACTTGCAAATAATACAGAAAATGAGAGAAAACCAAACCGATGACTTATATGAGAAAGAAACACTATACAAGACCATAGTATGAAATATATATCTATAATCTTTATTAATTACTATTGTATACAGTAAAATTAATATAAAACCACGTATGGTATATAGTATAATATAGAACCACACAAGGCGCCTGGTGCATTATCCATTTGTATCAAATTAAGCTATTAAAGTGCTGGTATTGTGCTCACCTTGAGCGCAATAAAATGCGCATATCGCCGCAGTGAATTGGGTGCATGATTTGTGGGGGATTCCGGGGAGTGCTGCGATGCCATAGGGAAGTGGAGACAGATGCAGGACTGTCCACAGGTAATGCAGAAAAATGGATAGAAAGGTCCTTCTCTAGGCGCTGCTTCTCCCAACGGATTCACTCAGACAATATAATCATATCAAATGAATCTTTTATTAGCCCAATTATTGGTCTAATAAAAGATTAATTTGACATGATTATATTGTCTGAGTGGATCTGTTGGGAGAAGCAGCGCCTAGAGAGGGACCGTTCTATCCATTTTCCTGCACTTTCTCTACCTGATGCTTATGTCGTTTGCCTATCTCTCCCAGAATGCATGGCTTTGCTTATAAAACTCCCTACACCAGCTGGCAGTCTCCACAAGATAAAAACTATCCCCCAAGACCTGCATCATTTAGTGAGCTTTCCCTATCCCCAAAAAAAAAACTACAGTACGGCTTATTCTAAAGAAAAGTGTCTACCGGGCAACTCCCACATGGTTTAACCTTTCCAAGCTCTACATGATTGACAGGTCATAACCTTTAAAAAAAAAAAAAATAGCAGCTAAAATAATTCACTGAGAACTGTGTGGCATAATCCCATTAAATATTGGCAGGCCGCTACAATTAGGCCATGCCCTAAATATACCAAAGCATTATACAAATGATCAGCAACATTGCATTGAAACCCCAGAGGGCATAAAAATAAAGTAAAATAGAATTTACAAAAAAGCGTAAAATAAAATAATTAAAAAAACAGTATTTTTTTTTTACATACAATTGGTTTTATTTGGTAAATGTATATATATAAAAAAAAAGCAACAACACACATATACACACAGAATAACATGCTCTCTGATCCTGTAATCCAGTACCCCAATATGGGTTGCTTTGGTGTCACCTGCAGGGGCGTAGCTTTAGAGGTAGCAAAGGTAGCAGTCACACTGGGGCCCTGATGCCTAAGGGAGCCCCAAAGCACATCTGCCCCATAAGAGACCAGCATTATGCTTGGCATGTGGGGCCCTGTAGCAGATTTTGCATCGGGGCCCAGAAGCTACAAGCTACACCTCTGGTCACCTGCTTTCCTACCATAGCGCTACAAGTGGAGTTAAATTAGTTGAATCATTAGTATTTCCCCACATTTCCTACCATACTTATTTTCTTTGTCCTATGGGTCCACTTTGTTCAAGGATATGATATGGAATTTGGCTTTACAGGGGTATTAATAAAGAAAAAAAAAAAAAAAAACCTTTATTGCTTATAATGGAAATGGATAAACTGATGCAGGAAGCACATTATAAAATTGTGAAACTTTTCATTATAACAAGATTAACCTTTCTTTACTGAAAAAGCAATGTCTCTTTAAAGATTTGATACCATAACAAGGTTATTTTTGTAACCTTAGGAGAAAATAGTGCAGACTTATTATACTTAAACACCACTTTAATGCATCCAACCAGAAAAGCTAGTAATAACCTTAACCATTGTGCATTATCATTGTTAATGTTATAGAATTTTGTTATGGCACAATGTGTATTCTGTGCTTACTGACCCCCAGATGTCTGCTGTAGAGCGCGGGGGTATTTACAGTACGCCTTTTATCTATGTGCTGCTTCACTGAAAGCAGAAGTACATTTCTGAAATCTTAAGAGGCTTGTCAATGGAGATTACATTCTGACAGGAATAAACAGCACATGGCCAAATCCTAGTATGACCAAATTCATCAAACTATAAAGTTATCACTGTAAAGTGAAGGAAAAATCTTGAAATGGGAAACCATATTACAAAAGTTATACCTAAATGTGAGACATACTGTAAATAAAATATAGAAATTGATTGTATCTCAGAAATGTCCTAAAACATCAAATATCAGTATATATTGCCATCATTTGCATTAAATCCATCCCTTTTTTAAAGCTCATTTAGCATTTACTTTTTCATTACAAAAAGTACAATACAGACTAATAAATTAGTTCTTTTATGGCTATGCAAAATGTTATTTTTACTTGTACATCATAAAATATTACACCCTCTCCCCCTTAGGATGAAGTCCATTTTGGGCTTTAATGCACCTGTACATCCTAAAGTGCTATGTAACTTTGAAGCGAGCGCAGGAACTGTGCTTGCTTCATAGCAGTGAGTGTCGACTACTGTCAGTAGCCAGACACTCGAAATTAATGACGGGAAAAGGCGATGCTGCCGCGATTCCAATCATTAACCACTTGGACACCGTGATCAATGCCAATCACAGTGAAAACTATTCTTTTTAAATGTATTTTTTGTCTGTCCACAGTGCTCTCTGCTGACACCTCTGTCTGTCTCAGGAACTCTCAAGAGCAGGATAGGTTTGCTATGGGGATTTGCTCCTGCTCTTGGCCAATCCTGAGACAGACAGAGGTGTCAGCAGAGAGCATTGTGGTCAAACAGAAAATACATTTCACTCCTTGGGGACGGAGGGCGTACCTATACACCCTCAGCCCTCTCCCTATCGATAAAGCGGGGCCATGGCGTCATAGCGGTTTGGGCCCGGCCTCTAACAACGGGCGGAACCGGTGGTTAATAGCGTGCGGCTATTAACCCTTTAGACGTGGCTTTCAAAGTTGAACAACGTCTAAAGTGAAAGTAAAGCACTGCCGGTTAGCTCAGGGGGCTGTTCGGGATCGCCGAAATGAAATCGCGGCATCCCAAACAGCTGTAAAGGAGGGTCCCTACGTTCCTCCATGCTCTTTGATCAGCGAATGACTGCTCAGTGCCTGAGATCCAGGCATGAGCAGTCAAGTGGCATAATTATTCATCAATGGTTTCCTATGTGTGCAGTGTTATAGCCGCCTATTGGAGCTATAACATTGAAAAAAAAAGTGAAAAAAAAAGTTAATAAAGGTAATTTAACCCCTTCCCTAATAAAAGTTTGAATCACCCACATTATCCCAAATAAAAAAAAACCTGTGTAAATAAAAATAAACATATGTGGTATCGCCGTGTGTGGAAATGTTCGAATTATAAAAATATATTTGTAATTAAACCGTATGGTTAATGGCGTATGTGCAAAAAAATTCCAAAGTCTGAAATACCGTATTTTTGGTCACTTTTTATATCATAAAATAATTAATAAAAAGTGATCAAAACATCCAATCAATACCTATATGGTACTGCTAAAAACTTCAGATTGTGGCGCAAAACATGATTACTACCCCATACGCAGGAAAATAAAAAAAGTTATATGGGTCAGAAAATGACAATTTTAAACGTATACATTTTCCTGCATGTAGTTATGATTTTTTCCAGAAGTACGACAAAATCAAACCTATATAATTAGGGTATCATTTTAACCGTATGGACCTACTGAATAAAGATAAGGTGTCATTTTTACAGAAAATGCACTGCGTAGAAACGGAAGCCCCCAAAAGTTATAAAATTGCATTTTTTCTTAAATTTTGTCGCACAATTATTTTTTTTTCCATTTCGCCGTACATTTTTGGGTAAAATTTCTGATGTCATTACAAAGTAGAATTGGTGGCACAAAAAATAAGCCATCATATGGATTTTTAGCTGCAAAATTGAAAGGGTTATGATTTTTAAAAGGTAAGGAGGAAAAAACGAAAGTGCAAAAACTGGAAAACCCTCCGTCCCCAAGGGGTTAAAAAGAAAAGAACTACCTGTGGAGTATATAGCAGCTGACAAGTACTGTAAGTGTTAATATTTTTAAAGGGGTACTCTGGCCATAATACATCTGATGTCTGATCGCGCGGGTCCCGCCGCTATGGACCCCCGCAATCTGTCATTCAGCACCAGCCTTTGCAAGCTCTCTGTAGCACTGGAGGCTCCAAGTGTGCAGCGTGACGACCACAGGGATGGTACCATTAAAAACTACAGATCATGGCATAAAAAATAAGCCCCCATGAATCTCTGTATATGGAAAAATAAATAAGTTATAGGGGTCAGAAAATGAAAATTTTAGGCCTACTACTTTTGTTAAAGAAAAGTAGTACAATAATAGAAAAGCTATATGAATTGGGTATTGTTTTAATTGACCTACAGAATGAAGAGAACTTGACAATCAAGCTCCCAAAATGTGTTGTCTATCAATAAATCACTTTCTTATTTTCAACGGTGTCCACAGTTCTGTCCGGTTCACCCAAAGTGTGCGCCCCATAGACCTGTTTTTTCTTCTTTTCTGGAGGATCCTGAAGATTTTTGGTTATCATGGTCCCTTGGCAACTACAGACCTTAGTCGGTGGCAGCCCCGGCAAACTGTCACAAAGTGCAGCGAGGTGTTGAGCTCTAAGCCCAACACCACAAGGTAAGCAGTATTTTATTCTAATAATGTAGGAAATGCCAAGGGGCAACTCAGCTCACTCACCACACCGTAATGTAGTCCTGGGCTTCGTAGGGAGAGAGCAGTCTGGAGCACGAACACACGGGCCGCTTCCCGTTAATGGCATATAGAAAGAAGGTGAGAAGTTCAGCTCGCTGACCAGAAAAATAAAATGTAACCTTTACTATGGACGGTTAAAATCCATGAGGACAAAAATAACTAGATAATGAATAAAAACATCGCGCCGACGCGTTTCGGGCTGCAGATGAGCCCTTAATCATGGCAGTGCATAAGCGGACAGTGCCCGTTTATATATGAAATACCATATTGGAAACATACCGGAGAACCAATAACCTCGGAGTCCGGCGTCTGACATCAGATCCGGTCCGGCAGGCGCGTCACAGCAAAGTAAGAACCGTAGTGGATTAATCGCTAGTGACAGCATACCTAAAATGCGGGCCGGCTAACGGCAGTCGTGGACAACGGGAGCAGATAACAATAATTCAGAGTGGATAAAAGTGAATATCATCTGTATAACTGAAACATAAATGCATAATGCAAAATATCCCTTCTAGGTTTAAGTATACATAGAGAGGAACAGTAGGAGATCATAAAAGCTGTGGCAAATAAGTCGCCGCATGTAACCAGAAAAACGCACCATAATCGCAACAACTAGTATGCGATTTAAAAGTAATAATGATCACACAAATAGCATAATAGAGACATATGGACACGCCACGTTTGTAAAGGAGTTATACCACATCATAATGAAACAGCTGAAATACTGTATACCGTGAGAAAAAAAAAAAAAAAAAACTATTACATATTTATATATATGGGAGAAAAAATGTGCTCCCTTAATAGATATACATGAGGTCATTCCTAAAGTTCAACCCATCTGGTACACGGCAGTCTAGTGATAAGATCCAAAAGGCTTCCCGTGTGTGGACCAGATGTTCCCAATTGCCACCTCTGTGGGGTTGTGACACTTTCTCGATGCCAACAATGGAGATGCTCGTGACATCCCCCCCATGCACATCTCTGATGTGCCTAGATAGACCTGATATGGAGCGGGACTGGAAGGTACCGGTGGTGGGTTTGCCTCCACGTAAATGTTCAGCTATGCGTGTTTTAAGCTTGCGGGTAGTGGAGCCCACATATTGGAGTTGACAAGTGTTACAGGTGGCAAGATATATCACATGGTGGACATTACAATTCAGGAGTCCCTTAATTTGATACACTTTTTTTGTGGTGGTAGAAGTAAATGATTGTGTGGCTGTAACAAATTTGCACATCGGGCAGCGAGGCTGATTACATTGATAGAATCCCGTAGTGATAAGCCATGTGGCAGAGCTAGTGGTATGTTTGTACTCGCTGGGAGAAAGTTAGCCCCTTAAGCACCTCGCTCTTCTAGCCACAAATCTAACTCCCGTTTGAAGTATTTTAGAGACAGTTGGGTCCTGATGTAAAATGGGTAAGTGACTTTGTATAATTCGTCTTATATTGTTGAAATCAGTAGAGAAGGGAGTGGAGAATGTGATAGGGTTAGTGGTATCATTAGAGTATTTACTGATATTCCCATGATTGTGATTGCTGAGGTACTGGTTTCTAGTCTTACTGTCTGCTATGGATTTTGCCCTTTTCATTAGATGTGGTTTGTATCCTCTGTGGTTCAAGCGTTTTTGTATGTCCGCAGCAGAGTTAGCATATGTCATCTCAGTGGATGAAGCCCGTTTTGCACGAAGAAATTCCCCAATTGGAAGGTTTTTAACTGTGTGGTAGGGGTGACAGCTTGTGGCATGTAACGTTGTGTTTCCAGATGTGGGTTTACGGTATAAGCTGGTATGGATTTTACCTGTTGATACATCTCCAGTGAGTGTGATATCAAGAAAGTCAAGAGTTGTACAGTCCATTTTGTATGTGAATTTAAGGTTAAATGTATTGGTATTTAGAAAATTCACAAAATCATCTGCTTGAGTCATGCTGCCTGTCCAAACCAGGAGGAGGTCGTCTATATAGCGGCCGTACCACCCCACCAAGTGGTGGTGGGGATTGACGGACGCATACAGACTGACCTCCTCCCAGTGCGACATATATAGATTAGCAAGAGATGGTGAAAACCTGGCACCCATTGGGCAGCCAAGTAGCTGCAGATAGTACCGCTCATTGAAGGAAAAATAATTATTTCTATCACTGAACAAACACAATTGGCTAACAGGCAATTGAGTAAACTGGATCCTATCATAACCTAACTACACCAAAAGAAGAAGATACCAGTATACTGATTTAGATACAAAAATAGTGGATAAACTTTATTCAAGTGCATTATAAAATCATACATAAAATACAAGGTACTATACAGATGAAAGCTACAGAAAAAGGTAGTGATACTAAATCCACAATGGTAGACAATACAGACGGCAGGGATACAGTCCACAGATGTCAAATTGCAACATGCCCATAAATAGTAGAAATAAATAATACAACATACATATAATGAGTGTATAAAGCTGGTATATGTCCTCAAAGGGGCTATGGGTAAAGTGCAAGTATCCAATTGTATGGCACCTAGCCCTGTTCAGAGGTCAGTCAGCAGCATTAGATAACAACGAAGATAAGAGCATGAAAGACAGCATAAAGTAACAAATACCTGCCATACACCAAAAGGGGAGATCACTACCTGTACCCCAACGCGAGTTTCGCGTATGGGCTTAGTCAGGGGGCGTGACGCCCCCTGACAAAGCCCATACGCGAAACGCGCGTTGGGGTACAGGTAGTGATCTCCCCTTTTGGTGTATGGCAGGTATTTGTTACTTTATGCTGTCTTTCATGCTCTTATCTTCGTTGTTATCTAATGCTGCTGACTGACCTCTGAACAGGGCTAGGTGCCATACAATTGGATACTTGCACTTTACCCATAGCCCCTTTGAGGACATATACCAGCTTTATACACTCATTATATGTATGTTGTATTATTTATTTCTACTATTTATGGGCATGTTGCAATTTGACATCTGTGGACTGTATCCCTGCCGTCTGTATTGTCTACCATTGTGGATTTAGTATCACTACCTTTTTCTGTAGCTTTCATCTGTATAGTACCTTGTATTTTATGTATGATTTTATAATGCACTTGAATAAAGTTTATCCACTATTTTTGTATCTAAATCAGTATACTGGTATCTTCTTCTTTTGGTGCAGTTAAAAAATAATTATTTGTAAGAACAAAACCTAGTACCTGTTAAGTATACTGCTTTAATTCCTCAGAAAAATTACTGTACTTGGTGATATGATAATTGACAGCATCCAGTGCTTTTTGATGAGGGATGCAGGTATACAGTGCTGTGACGTCACAAGATAACCATTTGCATTTACCCTCCCATGGTATATGTTCCATCGCCTGCAACAGCGTTTTAGAGTCTTTTACGTGCCCTAGAGTCCTTGTCACCATAGGCTGAAGTGGTAAGTGGTCAAGCCACGCTCCTATTCTTTCCAGGAGTCAATCCCCGCAACTATGGGGCGGAGAGGGGGTGGGAACCTGTCTTTGTGAGTCTTAGGAAATCCATGAAATATTGGACATTTGAGCGAGGATGGCATGAGGTAATCTGCTTGTTTTTGGCTAATTATGGTTAGAGAGACACCCTCATCCAAAATGTTCTGTAGTTTTTGCTTAATCTGTTTCAGAGGATTAGACAGTAAAGGTTTGTAGGTAGTAGTGTCATTGAGATGCTCCGTTATAAGATATTCATATAAAGTTTTATCAAGAACCACAACTGAGCCTCCTTTATCTGCTTGGCGTATTTCAATGTGGGGATTTTCAGCTAATCTTCTCAACGCTTCTCGTTGAGTGGTGTTGAGGTTGTGTTCCAGACGCACACGTGAGTTAACCAAATTTTTTAGATCTTTCTCAACTCTAAATTGAAATACATCCATTGATTCACATCTGGACGCCACAGGGTAAAAGAAGGGGTTGGTCGTGGAAAAGGTATGGATAGTGCTAGAGCAGTTAGGTAATTCATATTCTAAATTCTCAGATTGTAGATCAAACAAATTTAATGCTGTGCTCTGGTCTTGGAATGAGGTACTTAGTGGCAAGGGCGTTGTGACATCACAGCAAGGAAAGGTAGTAGATCTGTGTTGTGGTATTCCCATATCCATATCAGCATTATCAGCATTATTGACATTGAAAAAATGTTTTTTGACAGTTACTGATCTTACAAATTTATTGACGTCATTGATCGTTTGATAGAGATCACATCTAGATGTAGGGACAAAATTTAGACCCTTAGATAGAACCTGTATTTGATGCTCATCAATTATAGTTGCTGAAAGATTAACCACTGTCATGTCCTTATTTATTGTGTCATCTGCATCTAGTTGTGTCTGCTCCTGTTGTACCTCGTTCTTGTGTTTGTGTTTACGGCTGGCTCTCCTGTTGTTTCTGGTGCTGTGCTGTTTCTGTGATATATGTCACGAGCATCTCCATTGTTGGCATCGAGAAAGTGTCACAACCCCACAGAGGTGGCAATTGGGAACATCTGGTCCACACACGGGAAGCCTTTTGGATCTTATCACTAGACTGCCGTGTACCAGATGGGTTGAACTTTAGGAATGACCTCATGTATATCTATTGAGGGAGCACATTTTTTCTCCCATATATATAAATATATAATTTTTTTTTTCTCACGGTATACATTATTTCAGCTGTTTCATTATGATGTGGTATAACTCCTTTACAAACGTGGCATGTCCATATGTCTCTATTATGCTATTTGTGTGATCATTATTACTTTTAAATCGCATACTAGTTGTTGCGATTATGGTGCGTTTTTCTGGTTACATGCGGCGACTTATTTGCCGCAACTTTTATGATCTCCTACTGTTCCTCTCTATGTATACTTAAGCCTAGAAGGGATATTTTGCACTATGCATTTATGTTTCAGTTATACAGATGATATTCACTTTTATCCACTCTGAATTATTGTTATCTGCTCCCGTTGTCCACGACTGCCGTTAGCCGGCCCGCATCTTAGGTATGCTGTCACTAGCGATTAATCCACTACGGTTCTTACTTTGCTGTGACGCGCCTGCCGGATCGGATCTGATGTCAGACGCCGGACTTCGAGGTTATTGGTTCTCCGGTATGTTTCCAATATGGTATTTCATATATAAACGGGCACTGTCCGCTTATGCACTGCCATGATTAAGGGCTCATCTGCAGCCCGAAACGCGTTGGCGCAATGTTTTTATTCATTATCTAGTTATTTTTGTCCTCATGGATTTTAACCGTCCATAGTAAAGGTTACGTTTTATTTTTCTGGTCAGCGAGCTGAACTTCTCACCTTCTTTCTATATAGTATTTTATTCTGCTACACCTAAGATATCAGCACTAGGTAGCGCCTTGAATTTTTTTTTTTGCATATATTTAATTCCTATGCATCATATATGCTTTGAGCCAACTTAGGCCTTTATACAATTCAAATATTTTTCATTTGTTTAGTCCCACTTTCCGAGATCCTTAGCTTTTTTTCCCCCATTTTGTTTTATGGCATTCACTGTTTAAAATAAAATGTATTAGTTTTATGGTACGGATCATTACTGATGTTGCAGTACCAAATATATGTAGGCTTTTTTTAAATCTAGTAATAAAGCATTTTTATTAGTAAAACTCTGATTTTGTGTTTCTTTTATGTTTACTACATTTTATTTATTTCTTCTACAATATTTATTGTTCCCACAAGGGGACTTAAAGGTTCAAGCCTTTGGTAGCTTTTATAATGTGCTGCACTTATGATTAAGCTTTGTCTTTTTCAGCCATAAATGTGTACTTACAGAATCACCTTTTCATAACATATTTTATTCTTAATTTCTTCTTGATTAACTTTAGACAGAGTAGATGAGGTACAGCCTACAGAACACGTTTGCTTTTGTACTTTTGCACCCTGTAGCCAGATACATAAAAAATACATATTATGTTTGTATTACAGTTAAAAATAATAATAATAATAATAATATATATATATATATATATATATATGTATATATATATATATATATATATATCAACATACTCTAAAAAGTCAGAGATGATAACTATGGAACATTCAAGTTGTTACTGAACAGTGAAATAGACACTAAGGGGGCAGATTTTTGCACAACGTGAAACCTGCTGTGCAAGTTGTGTGCATCACTTAATAAATTTACACATATGACATGGAGCCCCTGAATAGTACAAAGAAAGAGTGAAAATGCTCACAGACATTTCTATACTAGCGGGTCTTTGGAAATCAAAAATGTTTGTGTCAATTGTAAGCGCATCTGCTAACATGCCCCCTGGAAGTGCACAACAAGCAAAGTGACTAAGCCAATGCCGACTATGTAATTAAATCCCAAAATTAGATAAAAATTTCAGCTCAAATCCATGCATAAAAGAAACACACATTGTGCAAGCAATTTGTGCAGGGGAACACAAGTTGATAAATCCCTATCTTAAAGGGGTTATCAAGGGACAAAATTAATTAAATTCTTACACAAAACAGCAGCACACTTGTCCTCAGGCTGTGTGGGGTATTGTAGTTCAGTTCCTTTAAAGTGCAATGGAGTAAAGTTGTAATACTACACACAACCTGAGGTGGTGCTATTCTTGGAAGAAATAATCTCTGTATTTCTATCCCAGGATCACCCTTTTAATGTGACTGAAATATTACAGAATACATTTGTTAGCCAAAGAAAACCAATGCTTATGTTTAATAACTGGTGGTCACAAATCTCCACAAATCAGCAACATGTTATGTATAGTAAAATCTTCTTCCACAGCATCCCTGCGAGCCATTCCTGCCCACATGGATGGTGAGGATATATCGTTTAAAAGTATCCCCCACTGGCCCCATAACTACTCCACTGGGTGGGAAGCTATACTTACCTAGTCCTGTCTGCTCCAGCTGTAATCACGCCCCCTCACTGTGATTGACAGCCCAGGCTTGCTCCATCACGATGAGGGAGCATGATTACAGCACAGCAGTATAGCTCCCGGCCCAGGGGTCGATGGGGGGGGATACTTTTAAACTATATATCCTTACCATCCTTCTAGGCAGGAACATCTCCCATAAAAGATTTTACCATATATTATACCTAGCTATGCCTTATAAATGGTAAAATCTGCTGACAGGTTCCCTTTACCAATGAAAAGGCTAGATTAAGATGAGGTATTAACAGTAACAGAGGTAGAAATTAAAATAGAACAACACGAAAACAAAATGAACATTACACAAGACCAGCCTGTAGATTGCAAATCCCTTTAAATAAAAACTAAGTGCATTGATTCCTTTTTGAACATAAATGAAGAAATAACTTGTTCTATAAATTTGATACCAATAAATTGGTGTTACATTACTTTGTACAATTACAGAGATCCAGGCAGAGAAGAGTTCATATCTTCTTAAAGTGAATATCAATCTTATAACAACAATTAGATTGTTTTAAAGGGGAACTCCGGTACTAGACATCTTATCCTCAGGCTAGAGGATAAGATGCCTGGACGCGGGGGACCCCTGCGATCTCTGGCCGACACCACGAATGCCGCCTGTGCTAGGCTGGCATGGTAAATGTGCCCCCTCCATTCATATCAATGGGAGATCCCGAGATACAGCATTCGTGTATCTCCGGATCTCCTATAGAGATACATGGCGGGGGTACGTTGACCACAGCTTCGGGCTGTGGTTGACAGTAGTCCCTCACAAAGTGGAGATCTCTCTGTGCATGTGGATTACCGGGGTGCCAGGCAGATTGCGGGGGGTCCCTGTGGCTAGGGAATAAGATGTCTAGTACTGAAGTTCCCTGTTAACTAAATACACCCAACATTTTGTGCAGACTTCATAGTATTTATTTAAAATTGGAGCTCCATTTATAAATTACAAATATCATACTACCTGCCACCACCAGGTCAGGCTAGGGCGATAAATTAAATAGCAGTCAGTAACCTTTATTCTAGTAGTGGCTAAGGGTAGTAAACAAAAGTGTTGACAAATATAGCTCATATATTAAAATGTTTTAAATGTATACTGTCGACTCATCATTTTAACAGTATTAATAGTTTTAATAATCACAGGAGGGAAAGGTATACAATTCTAACAGGTAAAGTTGGTTTCGATCAGGTGAACAAGGAAATTTGCTGAAAGTGCATTATGCACACGAGAACTTTTCCAAGGCTTTTCCTGAAGAGGCATATCATGATGATGAATGGGACCTATCAATGCAAATCCGGTGACTACTTCATGAAGTTGATTGATAAAACACCAAGAATGCATAAAGATGTTATCAAGTATACAGAAGTCTGCATTGATTCAATATGTCTTAGTCAATGAGTAATTGCCCCAGGGTTATAAAATTATTTTGATGATTTTACAATATGGAAAACGGTAAATTAAATACTTTGTAGATAAGTGCAAACATTTCTTATGTTGCAAACACGATCTCCGTGCAGCACCCAGAATTCTAAACAGTATGTATGCTGGGTTTCCGCAGCCCGAGACGCGATGTCACCTCATGTCCCCTCCATTCAAGTCTGTGGGAGGGGACGTGATGGCCATCACACCCCCTCCCATAGACATGAATGGTGGGGGCGTGGTGTGACATCACTAGGTGCTGTTACGTCACGTATAGGGTCGTGGAAACCCAGCGTTCAAAACATACTGTTTAGAATGCTGGGTGCTGTACGGAGATTGTGGGGGTTACAGTGGGGCAGGACCCCAGTGATCAGACAACTTACCTTAGATAAGATGTCTGAGGGCAGAGTACCCCCTTTAGTTCAATGCATCAAAAACTCCTTACTTCAATAGGAAGACCACAGTTATTTATGGCTACAAAGTGTTTGCTGTTACAATATATAAACAGAACATTGTAGAGTGCATCCTATTCTCCCTTTCTGGGCATCATTTTCTGATTACTAGAGTACTGTGTTTGGCAATTTAACGCATATACTGTATATAATTATATATCTGAAAGTGCACTTTTAAATTTATTCATACATGAAATGTTCCTTTATCAAGTGTCTTATGCTCAGGTCTACCTACAGGTATTTAATAATTGGAAAATAACATTAACCCCTTAAGGGAGGGGATGAGCGAATCAAATCTGACGAATCAGAATTCGTTACAAATTTCAGGAAAAATTTGATTCACAATGAATGCAAATATCGCCAAGATTCGATTGCGCAAATCGCTTCATTAAACTCCATTTAGTGTAGTTCGAGTATCTAAAATGGCGGGTCCACATGTGAGGACATGGGGCAAGGAATCCCGGGAAGGTGGGAACAAGGGTCGGCGAGATGACCCTGAATCACATGCAGCATGCAGCCTATCAGCAGCCAGTCACCCCTGTGATGTCACATTCTATATAATCGGCATCACATCAGCGTTCTTTTACAGAGAGAGGACAGACAGCAGTGTGTGTTGCACAGAAAAGCTTTTTTACAGCAGCGATTCACCTCCCAGTGAAATCATCGATTGTAGAGAGAGAGGGACAGAGAGCAGTGTGTTGCACAGAAAAACATTTTTTACAGCGGCGATTCACCTCAAGCCCAAATCCAGCCTAAAATCACTGATAGGGAAGGGAGTGAGATTGACAGAGAAAGTGCAATTTTGGGTGTAGTACACAGCGACTGTGTGCTGCAGCACTGGTGTGTACAACAACTGAAAAGCTAATTGTAGCCAGCCAGTTAGGGTGAGCAGAGCACTAAAAGTGCATTGTCCTCTATTAAGTGTAACCTGTGTGTACATCTAATTGGTGTACCATTTTGTTGCTGTTAAAGTTTTAAGGGCCTAGATACTGTAAAAGGCCAGCAAAGAGTACACACCTGCAGGTGTTGTAGACAAATACTGGTTTTTAAGCATACTGGAGCGCATTGTCCTCCCATTATAAGTGCATACCACATATGTACATCTAAGTGGTGTACCACTTTGTTCCTGTTAAAGTCTTAAGGGCTTAGATACTTTGAAAGGCCAGCCAAAAGTACACACCTGCTGGTGTTGTAGACAAATACTGTTTTAATTGTAGTGGAGCTTTTTATACTCCCTCATATATATATATAAGTATGTCAGGCAGAGAAGTGCCATGACGTGCACAGAGTAGTGGCAGAGACATAAATTCATCATGCAGAGGTCGCAGCAGACAAGGGGTGAGTGGCAGCAGGAGTAGCAGCGAGAGGCCTGAGCTTCCGTTATCAGCTAGCGTTTGTGTTTCGACCAGCAACCCATCTGCCATCATCGATTGGTAAACATGATCATCCACTTCATCATAAGTGACATCTGACACCCCCAGTCACTGCTTTGCAGCAGCCTACCTTCCGCGGAGGTAATGGAACAGGGGTTCCTGGAGTCAGCGGCAGTAGCAGTCTATCAGTGCCGACTGTTGGTGAAAAAAATCAGCTACTCGGCGGTGTGGCAGTTTCTATTCAAACATCAGGAGGATGTTTCCTGGCCACATGCAAGATGTGTCGGCAGAAGGTGAAGCGTGGCCAGGGTCCCAATGTTGGCACCACAGCCCTGCATCAACATATGCAGCGTCACCATAAAGCGGCCTGGGAGAACCGTGGCTCCAATGTGGTGGTCCAGTTTGCTGCATCACCCAGTGGCACACCACTCCCTGTTTCAGCCAGCCAAGGCTCCACCACCTTAGCCGAAGGGAGCTGTGTGTCATACCCATCTTCTGTCACTCCAGATGCTCCTGCTCCTCCTACTTCGAGTCGGTCATTCTGCCAGCAATCCATCGGCGAAGCCATGTCCAAGAGACACATCCAACAGCGAAGAAGCTGAATGTGCTCCTGTCCAAGTTGCTGGTGCTGCAGTCCCTCCCTTTTCAAATGGTGGACTGTGCACCTTTCAGAGAACTGATGGCTTGTGCCAATCCGAGGTGGAGAGTCCCAAGACGTCATTTCTTTGCTAAGAAGGCAGTACCAGCCCTGCACACTTTTGTGGATGAGAAGGTGGGCCAGTCCTTGAGCCTGTCGGTGTGTACCAAAGTACATTTCCTTTATGACCCACTGGGTGAATGTGGTTCCTGCACAGCCACAACAGCAACCTGGACAGGTCACGCCACTTCCGAATCCACGCTCTCAGGTTGGTGGTCCTGTGACAGTGTGCGACTCCACCTCCTCATCCTCCACCATGTCCTCAGTCTCCATTGCACAGACAAGTCTCAGTGCCCCTCCAGCATACCATGTGTGCAGGGCACGGTAGTGTCACGCTGTTCTTCACATGGTTTGCCTTGGCAAACGGAGTCACACAGGAAAGGAACTGTGTAACGTCAGCGCTACGACCAGACACGCTCCTCTCATGACCAGACGACCAGACACACTCCTCTCATGTCCCCGCTGCCGGCGGGGTGGCAGGAGCAATACCAGCTCCATCAGCAGCAGCTTGAGTCTACAGTCACTGATGAGTAGCTTTCTTCACCTGCATAGTGAAGCAACTCATCAGCAGCAGGTAGACCTGGAGCAGGACCTGAACCAGCAGGTGTTGGCATACCTTGACATGACCATGCCAACACACCTTGAAGATCCACTGGACTTTTGGGCAGCCAAACTTGACTTGCGGCCGCAACAAGCAGAGTTTGCCCTGGAAAAGCTGTCCTGCCCAGCAAGTAGTGTGCCATCAGAGTGGGTGTTTAGTGTGGCGGGGGCAATAGTAACCCCAAGGAGAACTCGCCTGTCCACAAAAAATGTGGAGAGACTGACCTTTGTGAAGATGAATCAGGCATGGATCAGCCAGGATTTCCACCCACCAATGCCTGATGCATCAGAGTAGATTGACCATGGTGCCACACCAACACTTCACAAATATGGATAGTGCTAAACATATTTAAGGTGCCGCTCCCCAGTTACAGACATTCCTCCGCATCAGACCACAGAAGTCTTGATATGCATTAGCTAATACTTAACTTTTCTTTTAATAATATTCTTGGGATAAAATATATGTACCCCCATTTTTTTTTAAATGAAACAAAAGGAAAGGTGTGCAAAAAACACCATGTGCCACCTACATCACCAAGTATTGATGCAAAGACCTCTAAAAGGTGGAAGGGAACAACGTATGGTCCATTGTAACTGGTGGGGGTAAAAACTTCCCTTGTAAGGCCCTACTCTCGCATTATTTATTCCCTTCTTGGCAAGTGTTATTTGCCATGAAAAGGGCGGCACCACACAGGAACCTCTCCCTATTTCCACCTACAAACACTGCCATTTCCCAGGGTTTTTAGGTGGAAATAGGGAGTTTCCTGAGTGGGGCACACTTTTTTAGGGCGAGTAACACTTGCCAAGAAGGGAATTAGTGATGCAAGAGTATTGCCTTACAGGGGAAGTTTTTCCCTTTCAATTTTTAGAGACCTTTGCATCACATCAATACTTGGTGGTGTAGGTGGCACATGGTGTTTATTGCACACCTTTCCTTTTGTTTGATTAAAAGTACGGGGTACTGGTATTACCACCCACCGCCCCACTATGTCACCGGGTCACTTTCAGGACTCCTGATGCTGCTGATGCCATCCTCCAGGCTGTCTCATACTGCTACCATATGTTCTCCTCATACTGATGCCAGTTCCAGGCTGTCTCATTCTGCCACCATATGTTCTCCTCATGCTGCTGCTACCTCCAGGCTGTCTCATTCTGCAAGTATATGGTCTCCTCATGCTGCCACCAACTCCAAGCTATGTCATTCAGCCACTACATGGTCTCCTCATGCTGCCGCCAACTCCAGGCTGTGTAATTCTGCCACTATATGGTCTGCTCTTGCTGCAGCCAACTCCAGGCTGTGTCATTCAGCCACTATATGGTCTCCTCATGCTACTGACAACTACAGGCTGTGTTATTCAGCCTCTATATGGTCTCTTCATGCTTCCGCCACCTCCAGGCTGTGTCACGTTACCGCCATGTGGTCTCCTCATGCTGCTGGCACATTAAATAAAACTTTGTAGGTTCATCTTTTTGAAATCTTTAATTTAAATGTTAAAAAATATCTTTAATCTTTTCAATTGTGAGGCCCTATGGTCTCGTTAGGCTGTTGCACCTCCAGGCTGGGTCATTCAGCCACTATATGGTCTCCTCATGCTGCCGCCATCTCCACACTGTGTCATTCAGCCACTAAATGGTCTTCTCATGCTGCCGCCAACTCAAGGCTGTGTAGTTCAGCCACTATATGGTCTGCTCTTGCTGCTGCCAGCTCCAGGCTGTGTAATTCAGCCACTATATAGTCTCCTCATGCTGCCGCCAACTACAGGCTGTGTCATTCAGAAACTATATGGTCTCCTTCTGTCTTCGGCCACCTCCAGGCTGTCACTTTACCCCAATGTGGTCTCCTCATGATGCTGGCACATTAAATAAAACTTTGTAGGTACATTTTTGGAAATCTTTAATTTAAATGTAAAAAAATATCTTTAAAATGTTCAATTGTGAGGCCCTATGGTTTTGTCAGGCTGTTGCCACCTCCAGGCTGGGTCATTCAGCCACTATATGATCTCCTCATGCTGCCATCACCTCCATGCTGTGTCATTCAGCCACTATATGGTCTCCTCATGCTGCCGCCACCTCCTGGCTTTGTCATTCAGCCACTATATGGTCTCCTCATGTTGCCACCACCTCCACGCTGTGTCATTCAGGCACTATATGGTCTCTTCATGCTACTGCCACCTTCACACTGTTTCATTCAGCCACTATATGGTCTTCTTATGCTGCCACGACCTCCATGCTGTGTCATTCAGCCACTCAATCGTCTTCTCATACTGATGCCACCTCCAGGCTCTGTCATTGTGCCAGTCTGAAAAAGTGATTCTAATAGTGATTGTTACGCCGAGCGCTCCGGGTCCCCGCTCCCTCCCCCCGGAGCACTCGCAGCGTTCTCTTATTCGCAGCGCCCCGGTCAGATTTGCTTACCGGGTGCGCTGCGATATTGCTCCCAGCCGGGATGCGATTCGCGATGCGGGACGCGCCCGCTCACGATGCGCATCTCGGCTCCCGTACCTGACCCATTCCCCATCTGTGTTGTCCCGGCGTGCGCGGCCCCGCTCCTTAGGGCGCGCGCGTTCCGGGTCTCTGCGATTTAAAGGGCCACTGCGCCACTGATTGGCGCAGCAGGCCTAATCAGTATCCTCACCTGTGCACTCCCTACTTATACCTCACTTCCCCTGCACTCCCTCGCCGGATCTTGTTGCCATTGTGCCAGTGAAAGTTTCCTTGTGTGTTCCTAGCCTGTGTTCCAGACCTCCTGCCATTGCCCCTGACTACGATCCTTGCTGCCTGCCCTGACCTTCTGCTACGTCCGACCTTGCTCTTGTCTACTCCCTTGTACCGCGCTTATCTCAGCAGTCAGAGAGGTTGAGCCGTTGCCGGTGGATACGACCTGGTTGCTACCGCCGCTGCAAGACCATCTCGCTTTGTGGCGGGCTCTGGTGAATACCAGTAGCAACTTAGAACCGGTCCACCGACACGGTCCACGCCAATCCCTCTCTGGCACAGAGGATCCACCTCCAGCCAGCCGAATCGTGACAGTAGATCCAGCCATGGATCCCGCTGAAGTCCCGCTGCCAGTTGTCGCCGACCTCACCACGGTGGTCGCCCAGCAGTCGCAACAGATAGCGCAACAAGGCCATCAGCTGTCTCAACTAACCGTGATGCTACAGCAGCTACTACCACAGCTTCAGCAATCATCTCCTCCGCCAGCTCCTGCACCTCCTCCGCAGCGAGTGGCCGCATCCAGCCTCCGATTATCTTTGCCAGATAAATTTGATGGGGACTCTAAGTTTTGCCGTGGTTTTCTTTCGCAATGTTCCCTGCATTTGGAGATGATGTCGGACCAGTTTCCAACTGAAAGGTCTAAGGTGGCTTTCGTAGTCAGCCTTCTGTCTGGGAAAGCCCTGTCATGGGCCACACCGCTCTGGGACCTCAATGATCCTGTCACTGCCTCTGTACACTCCTTCTTCACGGAGATTCGACGTGTCTTTGAGGAACCTGCCCGAGCCTCTTCTGCCGAGAATGCCCTGCTGAACCTGGTCCAGGGTAATTCTTCTGTTGGCGAGTACGCCATCCAATTCCGTACTCTCGCCTCCGAATTGTCCTGGAATAACAAGGCCCTCTGCGCGACCTTTAAAAAAGGCCTATCCAGTAACATTAAAGATGTGCTGGCCGCACGAGAAATTCCTGCTAACCTGCATGAACTTATTCATCTTGCCACCCGCATTGACATGCGTTTTTCCGAAAGGCGTCAGGAGCTCCGCCAGGATATGGACTTTGTTCGCACAAGGCGGTTTCTCTCCCCGGCTCCTCTCCTCTGGTCCTCTGCAATCCGTTCCTGTGCCTTCCGCCGTGGAGGCTATGCAAGTTGACCGGTCTCGCTTGACACCTCAAGAGAGGACACGACGCCGCATGGAGAACCTTTGCCTGTACTGTGCCGGTACCGAACATTTCTTGAAGGATTGTCCTATCCGTCCTCCTCGCCAGGAAAGAAGCACACTGACTCCGCACAAAGGTGAGACAGCTCTTGATATGAACTCAGCTTCTCCACGTCTTACTGTGCCTGTGCGGATGTCTTCTTCTACCTTCTCCTTCTCAGCTATGGCCTTCTTGGATTCTGGATCTGCAGGAAATTTTATTTTGGCCTCTCTCATCAAAAGGTTCAACATCCCGGTGACCAGTCTCGCCAGACCCCTCTACATCAACTCTGTTAATAATTAAAGATTGGACTGTACCGTGCGTTACCGCACGGAACCTCTCTTAATGTGCATCGGACCCCATCACGAAAAAATTTAATTTTTGGTCCTCTCTAACTGCACTTCAGAAATTCTTCTTGGATTACCGTGGCTTCAACGCCATTCCCCAACCTTTGATTGGACCACAGGGGAAATCAAGAACTGGGGTACTTCTTGCCACAAGGACTGTCTTAAACTGGCTCCCAGTACTCACAGTCAAGACCCTGTGGTTCTCCCGGTATCTGGTCTTCCCAAGGCCTATCTGGATTATGCTGATGTTTTTTGCAAAAAACAAGCAGAGACTTTGCCTCCTCACAGGCCTTATGACTGTCCTATTGACCTCCTCCCGGGTACTACTCCACCCCGGGGCAGAATCTATCTTCTGTCTGCTCCAGAAACTCAAGCCATGTCGGAGTACATCCAAGAGAACTTAAAAAAGGGGTTTATCCGCAAGTCCTCCTCCCCTGCCGGAGCTGGATTTTTTTTTTGTTTCCAAAAAAGACGGCTCCCTACGCCCTTGCATGGATTACCGCAGACTTAATAAAATCACTGTAAAAAACCGCTACCCCCTACCTCTTGTCTCGGAACTCTTTGACCGCCTACGTGGCGCCCACATCTTTACCAAGCTGGACTTAAGAGGTGCTTATAATCTCATCCGCATCAGGGAGGGGGACGAATGGAAGACTGCATTTAACACCAGAGATGGACACTTTGAATATCTGGTTATGCCCTTTGGCCTTTGCAACGCCCCTGCCGTCTTCCAAGACTTTGTAAATGAAATTTTTCGTGATCTTCTATATACCTGTGTTGTGGTTTACCTGGACGATATTCTGATTTTTTCTGCTAACCTAGAAGAACACCGCCAGCATGTTCGCATGGTTCTTCAGAGACTTTGGGACAATCAATTATATGCCAAAATGGAAAAATGTCTCTTTGAATGTCAGTCTCTTCCTTTCCTAGGATACTTAGTCTCTGTCCAGGGACTACAAATGGACCCAGATAAACTATCTGCCGTATTGGATTGGCCACGCCCCTCTGGACTCCGTGCTATCCAACGTTTTTTGAGGTTCGCCAATTATTACAGACAATTTATTCCACACTTTTCCACTATTGTGGCTCCTATCGTGGCTCTAACCAAGAAAAACGCCAATCCTAAGTCCTGGTCTCCTCAAGCGGAAGACGCATTTAAACAACTCAAGTCTGCCTTTTCTTCCGCTCCCGTGCTCTCCAGACCTGACCCATCTAAACCCTTCTTATTGGAGGTAGACGCCTCCTCGGTGGGAGCTGGAGCCGTTCTTCTACAAAAAAATTCTTCCGGGCATGCTGTTACTTGTGGTTTTTTTTCTAGGACCTTCTCTCCGGCGGAGAAAAAATACTCCATTGGTGATCGAGAATTACTGGCCATAAAATTGTCGCTTGAGGAATGGAGGCACCTGCTGGAGGGATCCAAATTTCCAGTTATTATATACACAGACCACAAGAATCTCTCTTATCTACAGTCTGCCCAACGGCTGAATCCTCGCCAGGCTAGGTGGTCGTTGTTCTTTGCCCGTTTTAACTTTGAAATTCATTTACGCCCTGCTGACAAGAACATTAGGGCCGATGCCCTCTCTCGTTCTTCAGATGCCTCTGAAGTGGAAGCCTCCCCGCCAGGGACGTGCACACATAGGGTTCAAAGGGGGCTTCAGCCCCTGCCCTTTTTTGCCCTTGCTTCTTTAATGCCCTTTTTTTATTTTTGCAAAACTGGTAGACAAAGTGAGTCTGCTCACTCTATAGAGGTGCTACCTCTCTGCAGGGGTCACTTGTATAGCGCTGGCACTGGCAGGGAGATGCTAGGCTCCTTTAACAAGACGAATCCCCCTCCTGTTCTGTTGCTGAACTATCTCGCACAGTGTAACTTCCTGTCGGCTGAGTCTGCAGGGACCAGGAAGCACAGAGTCCTGCTGAACATCCAGTTACTGAAGTATTCCCTGCACCCAGCCAGCTTCCTATAAAAGTGAATGTATTCATATATAGTGTGCAGATGTATTGTGTGAACATGTCTGTGAAGCCGAGTATGTGTATGTAAGTGTGTATATGTATAGTATTTAATGTATGTTATATGCAGTGCTGTATCTGTCACTAGGCCAACAAGGCCCAGGATTGATGCAGCACTTATTGCAGTGTTGGTCACAAATCACATGGCGCCCCTGAAGTACACTAATGTTTGTGTATATAAGTTTTTATATTTGTCTGTAATCAGTGTTTCCCAACCAGGGTGTGGCCAGCTGTATAGGATGTCTGGCCATGCTGGGAGTTGTAGTTTTGCAACAGCTGGTGGTGCTCTGGTTGGGAAACACTGATTTATGCATGTGTGTGTATTTATCAATGTCTCACAACCAGAGTGCCTCCAGCTGTTGCAACTGCTGAAAGCACTCTGGTTGGGAAACACACACACACATATTTATATTAAGGGATGTGGGACTCCTATCTCCCGACACCAGGGACATACTACTGGTGGTTGTAGTCATGCTATGTTCCTTTACATACTGGTGGTTGTAGTAGTACTATGTTCCCTTACATACTGGTGGTTGTAGTTGAGCTATGTTTGGGAGGAGGCGGGGGGGGGGGGTATGATTTTGAGGAGATCAAGCATATAATGGCCTATAACCAAACCAGTGTTTCCCAACCAGGGTGTCTCCAGCTGTTGCAAAACTACAACTCCCAGCATGCCCAGACGAGTTTTGCAATAGCTGAAGACACCCTGGTTGGGAAACTCTGAATCAAACATTCCCAGAACAAAATAAAAGAAGAATAGAACTACAGAAGTAATTTTTTCACGTTCGTGTTTTCCTCCTCACATTCTAAAAATCATAAAGTTTTCCATTTTCCACCTATATACCCATATAAGGGCTTGTTTTTGCATCAGAAATCGTACTTTGTAATGACTTCAATCATTTCACCACAAACTCTATGGCAAAACCAGAAAAATATTTGTGGGGCAAAAGTAAAAACAAAACAGCAATTTTGTAGCTTTTGGGGGCTTCTGATTCTACGCAGTGCACTTTTCGGTAAAAATGACACTTTATTTTTATTCTGTAGGTCCATACGTTAACAAGGATACTCAATTTATATAGGTTTTATTTTATTTTTCTACTTTAAAAAAATTATATCTACATTCACCAAAATTCGTGTTTAACCCCTAAACGACGCAGGACGTATATTTACGTCCTGCGCCGGCTCCCGCGATATGAAGCGGGGTCGCGCTGCTACCCCGCATCACATCGCATCGGTCCCAGCGCTCATCAACGGCCGGGACCCGCGGCTAATACCACACATCGCCGATCGCGGCAATGTGCGGTATTAACCCTTTATAAGCGGTATCCAAAGCTGACCGCCGCTTCTAAAGTGAAAGTGAAAGTATCCCGGCTAGTCAGTCGGGCTGTTTGGGACCGCCGCAGTGAAATCGCGGCGTGCCGAACAGCTTACAGAACACCGGGAGGGCCCTTACCTGCCTCCTCGGTGTCCGATCGACGAATGACTGCTCCGTGCCTGAGATCCAAGCAGGAGCAATCAAGCGCCGATAACACTGATCACAGGTGTGTTAATACACGCCAGTGATCAGCATAGGAGATCAGTGTCTGCAGTGTTATAGGTCCCTATGGGACCTATGGGAAAAAAGTGTTAATAAAGGTAATTTAACCCCTTCCCTAATAAAAGTTTGAATCACCCCCCTTTTCCCATAAAAAAAAAATAAACAGTATAAATAAAAAAAAAAAATAAACATATGTGGTATCACCGCGTGCGTAAATGTCCGAACTATAAAAATATATCATTAATTAAACCGCACGGGGAATGGCGTACGCGCAAAAAAATTCCAAAGTCCAAAAAAGCGTATTTTGGTAACTTTTTATACCATTAAAAAATGAATAAAAAGTGATCAAAAAGTCCTATCAAAACAAAAATCGTACCGTTAAAAACTTCAAATCACGGCGCAAAAAAATGAGCCCTCATACCGCCCTGTACGTGAAAAAATATAAAGTTATAGGGGTCAGAAGATGACGTTTTTAAACTTATAAACTTTCCTGCATGTAATTATGATTTTTTCCAGAACTACGACAAAATCAAACCTATATAAGTAGGGTATCATTTTAACCATATGGACCTACAGAATAATGATAAGGTGTCATTTTTACAAAAATATTCACTGTGTAGAAACAGAAGCCCCCAAAAGGTACAAAATGGCGTTTTTTTCTTCGATTTTGTCGCACAATGATTTTTTTTTCCGTTTCGCCGTGAATTTTTGGGTAAAATGACTAATGTCACTGGAAAGTAGAATTGGCGACGCAAAAAATAAGCCATAAATGGATTTTTAGGTGGAAAATTTAGAGGGTTATGATTTTTAAAAGGTAAGGAGGAAAAAAACGAAAGTGCAAAAACGGAAAAACCCTGAGTCCTTAAGGGGTTAAAATTGTCATCTTCTGACCCCTAAAAGTTTTTTATTTTTCGGCATATAGCACGGTATGAGGGCTCATTTTTTGCGCCGTGATCTGAAGTTTTTATCAGTATCATTTTTGTTTTGACTGCTTTTTACAAAAAAAATGTATATTATAAAAAACATGCTACTTTTTATAGTGCCTTTTTTATTTGAGCCCCTGCCCTCCAAAATGTCTGTGCACGTCCCTGCTCCCCGCAACACATCATTCCTCCGGACTGTCTGATCTCCACTTCTCCAGCTTCCATCAGACAAACTCCTCCAGGGAAGACCTTCGTTTCTCCACGCCAGTGCCTCAGGATTCTCAATTGGGGACACTCCTCCCACCTCGCAGGCCATGCTGGCATCAAAAAATCCATCCAACTCATCTCTCGATTTTATTGGTGGCCTACTCTGGAGACTGATGTTGTTGATTTCGTGCGGGCTTGTACTGTCTGTGCCCGGGATAAGACCCCTCGCCAGAAGCCTGCTGGTCTCCTTCATCCTCTGCCTGTTCCTGAACAATCTTTGTCACAGATTGGTATGGACTTTATTATTGACTTGCCTTTATCCCATGGCAACACAGTTGTTTGGGTGGTCGTTGATCGATTCTCCAAGATGGCACATTTTATCCCTCTTCCAGGCCTTCCTTCGGCGCCTCAGTTGGCAAAGCCATTTTTCGCCTTCACGGGTTGCCCACGCATATCGTCTCGGATAGAGGCATTCAATTTGTGTCTAACTTATGGAGGGCCCTCTGTAAGCAGCTCAAGATCAAATTAAACTTCTCTTCTTCTTATCATCCCCAATCCAATGGGCAAGTAGAAAGAATTAATCAGGTCCTGGGTGACTATTTGCGATATTTTGTTTCCTCCCGCCAGGATGACTGGGCAGATCTTCTACCATGGGCCGAATTCTCGTACAATTTCAGAGTCTCCGAATCCTCTGCTAAATCCCCATTCTTCGTGGTGTACGGCCGTCACCCTCTTCCTCCCCTCCCCACTCCCATGCCCTCTGGTTTGCCCGCTGTTGATGAAGTGACTCGAGACCTTTCCACCATATGGAAAGAAACCCAAAATTCTCTTTTACAGGCTTCATCCCGGATGAAAAAATAGGTATGGCTCTCCGCTAAGTATGTCCGCTTTCGTGTCCCCAGCTATAAACTGGGACCACGTTATCTTGGTCCTTTCAAAGTCAAGTGCCAGATCAACCCTGTCTCTTACAAACTCCTTCTTCCTCCTTCTTTCCGTATTCCCAATGCCTTCCATGTGTTTCTCCTTAAACCACTCATCCTTAACTGCTTCTCTCCCAAAGTTGTTTCTCCCACACCAGTCTCCGGGTCATCTGACGTCTTTTCGGTGAAGGAGATTCTAGCATCCAAGTCGGTCAGAGGTAAAAGATTCTTTTTGGTAGACTGGGCCCAGAGGAGAGATCTTGGGAACCTGAGGACAACATCCTGGACAAAAGTCTTATCCTCAGGTTCTCAGGCCTCAGGCTCCAAGAAGAGGGGGAGACCCAAGGGGGGGGTACTGTTACGCCGAGCACTCCGGGTCCCCGCTCCTCCCCGGAGCGCTCGCAGCATTCTCTTATTCGCAGCGCCCCGGTCAGATCTGCTGACCGGGTGCGCTGCGATATTGCTCCCAGCCGGGATGCGATTCGCAATGCGGGACGTGCCCACTCGCGATGCGCATCTCGGCTCCCGTACCTGACCCATTCCCCGTCTGTGTTATCCCGGCGCGCGCGGCCCCGCTCCTTAGGGCGCGCGCGCGCCGGGTCTCTGCGATTTAAAGGGCCACTGCACCACTGATTGGCGCAGCAGGCCTAATCAGTATCCTCACCTGTGCCCTCCCTACTTATACTTCACTTCCCCTGCACTCCCTCGCCGGATCTTGTTGCCATTGTGCCAGTGAAAGCGTTTCCTTGTGTGTTCCTAGCCTGTGTTCCAGACCTCCTGCCGTTGCCCCTGACTACGATCCTTGCTGCCTGCCCTGACCTTCTGCTACGTCCGACCTTGCTCTTGTCTACTCCCTTGTACCGCGCTTATCTCAGCAGTCAGAGAGGTTGAGCCGTTGCCGGTGGATATGACCTGGTTGCTACCGCCGCTGCAAGACCATCCCGCTTTGCGGCGGGCTCTGGTGAATACCAGTAGCAACTTAAAACCGGTCCACCGACACGCACAATCCCTCTCTGGCACAGAGGATCCACCTCCATCCAGCCAGCCGAATCGTGACAGTGATGCCTCTACTTTGCATGTTAGACTGAATAACAGTATTATTTCACCAACCCATCACACGCCCTATGCGTGTTACAGCAAGGCAAAGTATTCTACACCCCTATTTATGCTCTCTATGGGCCAGAAATAGCCATTTTTAATACAGATTTGCCGTGAATAAACTCAGATCGAACCAAATTTTTGGGGAAAATTTGGAGAATTGGCCGAATCTAATTTTTCTAAAATTCGCTCATCTCCAGACACAGCACATTTTGACCTTATGGATGCAGCCAATTTTATTGTTTTATTGTTTATTTTTGTTTTTTCCTCCTCGTCTTCTAAAATCCATAACTCTTTTATATTTCCATTCACAGATGCATATGAGGGCTTGTTTTTTGCATGACCAGTTGTACTTTGTAACAATATCACTCATTTTACCCTAAAATGTATGGTAAACACGAAAAAAAAAATTTGTGTGAGGAAATTAAAACCAAAATCATAATTTTGCATGTCTGGGAGGGATTTGTCTTCACGCTGTACACTTTACAGTAAAAATTACATGTTTTCTTTATTCCCTGGGTCAATTGGATTAAAATGATACCCATGTTTACATACATTTCTATTATTCTACTGCTTTTAAAAACTCTCAAACTTTTTTTTTTTACAAAATCAGTATGTTTAAATTTGCCCTATTTTGACCACCTCTAACTTTCTTATTTTTCCATATTCAGAGATGTAGAGATTGCGCTATGATGGATGGCAGATCAGAGCAGAAGACCCCAGGAGAATGGCAGAGGCAGGTGAGGGGACCTCCGTCCGCAATCTTTGCTGATCTGATCCCCGCGGCAGTGTCGCGGGTGATCAGATCAGCCATTTTAAGTGCCTTGCCGCAGGCAATCACTGATGTCCACCATTAACGGTGGGTCCGTGTCTGGTGATAGCCGTCAGAATCTGTTGTGAATGAAGCGAGCGCAGCTCCTGCGCTCACGTCACAGCCGCATAGCAAATGTACGGCGCTGTGCGAGAAGTAACGCTATGCAGCGCCGTACTTAAGGGTTAAAGCTGTTATCTAGAATTTCAAAATTGATGTCTTCCTGTGACCTGATCCTCAAACCGTCCATTAACTCCTTAAGGATGCAGGGTTTTTCTGTTTTTGCATTTTCTTTTTTTCCTCCTCACCTTCAATCATAACACTTTCAATTTTGCACATAAAATTTCATATGATGGCTTATTTGCACCACCAATTCTACTTTGCAGTGACATTAGTTATTTTACAAAAAAAAAACGGAAACGAAATGGGAAAAAATTATTGTGCGACAAAATTGAAGAAAAAAATGATATTTTGTAACTTTTGGGGGCTTCCGTTTCTACGCAGTGCATTTTTCGGTAAAAATGACACCTTATCTTTATTCTGTAGGTCCATACAGTTAAAATTATACTTTACTTATATAGGTTTGATTTTGTCATACTTCTGAAAAAAATCATAACTACAATTTATACGTTAAAAATTCTCATCTTCTGACCCCTATAACTTTTTTACTTTTCCGTGTATTGGCCGGTATCAGGGCTAATTTTTTGCATCGTAATCTGAAGTTTTTATCGGTACCATATTTGTATTGATCGCTTTTTATTCATATTTTCATTATTTAAAAAGTGACCCAAAATGTTGCACTTTGGAATTTTTTTGCGCGTACGCCATTGACCGTGCGGTTTAATTAACGATACATTTTTATAAGTCGGACATTTTCACACGTGGTGATACCACATATGTTTATTTTAATTTTATTTTTTGTTGGGAAAAGGGGGGGGGGGGGATTCAAACTTTTATCAGGGAAGGGGTTAGATGACCTTTATTAACTTTTTTTTTGCAGTGTTATAGCTCCCATAGGGGGCTATAACACTGCACGCACTGATCTGTTACACTGATCCCTGCAAAGCCATAGCTTTGCATGAATCAGGGTGGTCAAATGCTCAAGCCTGTATCTCAGGCTTGGAGCAATCAATCGCCAATCGGACGCGCCGGAAAGGTAAGGGGACCTCCGCTCGCGTGCTAGCTGATCGGGAGATCGCAATTATATTGCGATAGTCCCCATCAGCCTGACTGAGCTGCCGGGAAGCTTTCACTTTCATTTTAGACTAAAGGGTTAATAGCGTGCGGCACAACGATCGGTGCCGCACGCTATTAGCCCAGGGTCCCGGCTATCATTAGCCGCCGGGACTGACCTGGTATGACGAGGGGTCACAACGTGACCCTGTTTAAAATACCGGGACCGGGCGTAGGGCATACAGGTACGCCCTACGTCCTTAAAAGGTTAAACCCCTTAAAGGGGTACTCTGGTGGAAACCTTTTTTTTTTTTTTAAATCAACTGGTGCCAGAAAGTTAAACAGATTTGTAAATTACGTCTATTAAAAAATCTTATTCCTTCCAGTACTTATTAGCTGCTGAATACTACAGAGGAAATTATTTTCTTTTTGGAATACAGAGCTCTCTACTGAATCACGAGCACAATGCACTCTGCTGACATCTCTGTCCATTTTAAGAACTGTCCAGAGTAGGAGAAAATCCCCATAGCAAACATATGCTGCTCTGGACAGTTCTTAAAATGGACAGAGATGTCAGCAAAGGTGCAATGTGCTCGTGTTGTCAGCAGAGAGCTCTGTGTTCTAAAAAGAAAATAATTTCCTGTGTAGTATTCAGCAGCTAATAAATACTGGAAGTAATTTACAAATCTGTTTAACTTTCTGGCACCACGTGATTTTAAAAAAAGAAAGTTTTCCTTCGGAGTACCCCTTTAAGCACCTTGCCAATTTTCATTGTTACACTTTCTTTTTTCGCCCTTTAATAGCTATAAATGTTTTACTTATTCTTTTTTTTATCTACACACTCATGTAAGGATTTGGTTTTTGCAAATATATATATATATATATATATATATATATATATATATATATATATATATATATTGTTGAGGAAAATTTGGGGGAAGGGTTCTTTTTTTATGCCATTCACTGTGCAGCCCAACTAACATGTAAACTTGATACTTTAGGTCGACATAATTAAAGCAATACCCAATTTGTATAGTTTGCATCATGTTTTACTAATTCTAAATTCTAAACTTTTTAGAAAAAAAAATTGCCATTTTCTGACCCCAATAACTATCTTATTATTTTGTTTAACCCGATAACGACCACGGACGAGTATAGACGTCCAGGTTGGCGGGCGTTCCCGCACCTGGATGTCTATACTCGTCCATTCTTGTCGTGGTTGCTGATCAGTGCACCCACGAGATCGTGGCAGGGACTCGGCTGTATCACACAGCCGGGACCCTGCTGCACTGCCAGGACCGAAGTAAACTTTGGTCCCGGCAGTTTTAACCCTTACAGCCGCGGTCGAAAGTGACCGCGGGCTGTAAGTGTTATGACAGAGGGAGGGAGCTCCCTCTGTCACTCCTGCAGCACCCCGCATCGCGATTGCGGGGTGCTGCGTGTAATACGGGGCTGGCCGGGGCCTGCCGCACTGCCGGGAGTGAAGTTCACTTCACTCCCGGCAGTTTAAACCTTACAGCCGCGGTCAGAAGTGACCGCGCGCTGTAAGGAGTTCTGACAGAGGGAGGAGGCTCCCTCTGTCTCCTCTGCAGCACCCCGCAGCGCGATCGCGGGGTGCTGCTGCATACCTGGGCAGCCGGGGGTCCTACAAAGACCCCCAGGTCTGCCCTGGGTATTGCCTGTAGGACGTGCCAGAGGCACGTCCTAATATGCTGCCTGCTAGTGAAACTGGCAGGCAGCATATAACTGCAATGCTTTGGAATACTAAGTATTTCAAAGCATTAAAAAGTGTAAAAATAAATAAATTAATAAAATAAAAGTGTAAAAATAAATAAAAAATGTAATAAAAGTGTAAAAAAAAAAAAATATATATATATATATATATATATATATATATATATAATATACATTTATCAAATGAATCTAATTTTCAAAAATGCATAATGTGTAGGATCGCATTGGCGGACATCCGCAGCATGTAATATGCTGCGGATGTCCACCATGTGATCCTACACATTATGCAACAGTCACGGTAATGAGCTCCCTGCTGCGGCTGGGTAGCTTTGTGTGTCCACTCATAGCAGCGGATTTCCCACCAGCAGTCATCAGCGGACACACTGAGCTACCCAGCCGCAGCAGTGATGGATATATTCGCCATGAGCGGGTGCTTATTCCCACAACATGGCGGATATATCCATCAGGAGCCTTAACTGTCACAAACAGACGCGTTATACTGCCAGCCGACCAAGGACCAATCAGAGAGGTCCCTGGTGCAGCCAATAACTTGTAGGGGTGCGGTATATAAATGGGGTCACTTGTGGGGGTGGGGGTACTGTTCTGCCCTGAAAGCCAAATGGCGCTCCTCTCCTTCTGAGTCCTACCACGCGGCCAAGGAACCATATATGGCCAAAGCGGGGGTATTTCCGAACATGGGACAAGCAGCTAAATAAAATATAGGGTGCATTTCTTTCAATATCAGAAGTGATGTACAAAATATATGCCCCCCAAATGATTCATTTGTGAAAAATCGCAAATTTCGAATTTTTAACACTGACTTTGTAATAATTCCTGCCAAAAAACTATGGTGTTAAAATACTCACTGTACCCCCTAGCGAATACCTTGAGGGGTCTAGTTTTTAAAATGGGGTCATTTGTGGGGTGTTCCTATGTTCTACTACCTTTTAATTTCTGCAAACCTTGCATAGCACATAAAAAAAGATGTACTTTTCAAATTTTCAAAATTTTCAAAATTTCAAATTAAATTGTTAGGCTTCTAACGAATTTAAAATGTTAATTAAAAACAAAAAAATGATGTCAAAATAAAGTAGACATCTGAAAGTATAAGTTTCATAAACTATTTGGTCAGTATGTATAAATATATGCAACCTATTAGTGTTAAAATAGCAAAAAAATCGTAATTTTTTCTAAAAATGTCATGATTTTTTGCATTGTAAAAAAAAACTACAAATGATATCGGCTTACTTTTACTATGTACATGAAGGACAACTTATGACAAAAAAAAACAATGTCAGAATTATCGTGATTGGCAAAACGTTACCAGAGTTATTCTCTAATAAAGACAGACATCCCCGATTTGAAAAAACAAGCCTGGTCTTTCAGGGGCGTACAGGTTTATTTGTATTGGTCCTTAAGTGGTTAATGGGCTATATCAGGGCTAATTTTTTGCACCGTGATTTAGTTTTTATTGATACCATTGTGGTATTGATCGGACTTTGGACTTCCATCGCTTTTTACTTAATTTTTCTGGGATATGATGTGATATAAAAAAAACAATTCTGGAGTTTAGTATTTTTTTTTATCTTTATGCCATTAATCATATGGGATAAATAATGTTATATTTTAATAGTTTGGACAATTATGCATGTGGTAATGCATAATATGTTTATTTTTTATTATGTTTGCGTATTTTTTATGTGGAAAGTGGAAAATGGGAACTGGGGGGGTGATTTAAACTTTTGATATGAAAGGGGCTAATGTATGTGGTTTAACCCCTTAATGACGCAGAACGTAAATGTACGTCCTGGTGATGTGGTACTTAATGCACCAGGACGTACATTTATGTCCTGAGCATAACCGCGGGCATCGGAGCGATGCCGGCATCATGTGCGGCAGGTCCCAGCTGTGGATCACAGCCAGGGACCCGCCGGTAATGGCGGACACCCGCGATCCCGCGGATGTCCGCCATTAACCCCTCAGATGCCGTGATCAATACAGATAATGCTGATCAGTGCTGTGTCCTATACACTGAACAATCGAATGGTTGCTATAAATAGTCCCCTATGGGGACTATAAGAATGTAAAAATAAAAGTATATATTCAAAGTGTTTTTATTGGGTTTTCCAAGTTTTAAACACAATTACAGCAACTACAACAAGTAATAAAGAAAAATAACAATAAACAAGAATTTAGAAACAATGAATAGGATATTATAAATCCAGAAATAATAAAGTACACAGATATCACCCTTGCGCCCGTTACTTCACAGCCTTGGAATATTGATTATTGCAAGTAATCGTAAGTCCAGTCCGACTATTCTGTAACTGTATACATAAAAGTGTTATATCTTCATATCGTTGCTACTGGCTTTAAGGTATGAATAAAGTATAATTTAGGGGTCATAATCCAGAATTTAGAATTTAGAGTTTTCCTCCCTCTCTCCACGTAGGATATATTAATAAAGAAAATAAAAATAAAAAGTAAAATAATTGTATTATCAGCATATGTTGAGTTAAATCGTATTTCCAAGGTGATGAATCCTGTTATCATCGTCTGTGTCAAAAATAAACTAGACAATTAATGGGAGACCTCGTATTCCATCTAGGTGTCAGATAATGATCAAGCCAACTTTTCCATTTTAGAGTACATTGAGGACCTCTTTGTTCTTTCCACGCATAAGTCCTCTCATGTGTGCAATTTATTGAAACTGCTTCTATAATTTCTGATAAAGAGGTAATTTCAGCTGACTTCCATTTGGAAGCAATTAACCCTTCAGACGCAGCGATGAAAGCTGACCGCCGCGTCTGAAGCAAAAGTGACACTAACCCGGCGAAATCGCGGTGTCCCGAACAACTTACAGGACACCGGGAGGGACCTTACCTGCCTCCTCGGTGTCTGCTCCGTGCCGGGATCCCCTGCATGGTCGGCGCTCTCCTTCGATGTCATCAAGTCGTCGCGCACGCCGCCCCGTCATCCAATAGGAGCGGCGTGCGTAGTGACGTGATGACAGCGACGTGATGACGGCGAGGATCCAGGGGAAGAAGATGTCCGGAGCATCGGGGACACCCCGGGGACGCAGCGACAGCGATGGAGCGACATCCAGGGCAGCGGTGACGGGTCCGGAGCGGCGGGGACACGTGAGTATTACCTCCTATCCAGTGGTCTTCAACCTGCGGACCTCCAGAGGTTGCAAAACTGCAACTCCCAGCATCCCCGGACAGGCAACGGCTGTCCGGGCATGCTGGGAGTTGTAGTTTTGAAACATATGGAGGCCCGCAGGTTAAAGATCACTGTTGGGTGCAGAATCTTTTTTTTCTAGATTTTGCACCTTTAAAATTGGGTGCGTCTTATATGCCGTTGCGTCCTATAGGGCGAAAAATACGGTAATAAAAGTTTTGTAATAGCAAATATGCTATTAATAAAAAGTACAGATCACGGCGCAAAAAATGAGCCCTCATACCACCGCTTATGCAGAAAAATGATAAAGTTATAGGTCTTCAAAATAGGGGGATTTTAAAAGTACTAATTTGGTTAAAAAGTTTGCAAATTTTTTTAAGCGCAACAGTAATAGAAAAGTGTATAATTATGGGTATCATTTTAATCGTATTGACCCTGAGAATAAAGAACACATGTCATTTTTACCATAAATTGTACGTCGTGAAAACAAAACCTTCCAAAATTTGCAAAATTGCGGTTTTCTTTTTAATTTCCCCACACAAATAGTATTTTTTTGGTTGCGCCATACATTTTATGGTAAAGAGAGTGATGGCATTACAACGGACAACTGGTTGCGCAAAAAACAAGCCCTCATACTAGTCTGAGGATGAAAATATAAAAGAGTTATGATTTTTTGAAGGGGAAAAAACGAAAACGTAAAAATAAAATTGTCTTAGTCCTTAAGGTCCAAATGGGCTGAGTCCTTAAGGGGTTAAACATTTATTACAGATTTCTTTTAAACTTTTTTAGTACATTAGATTCCTCATACAGAGGAATGTAGTCCCATAGAACTGCATTGATCTGTGTGATTTGTGCTTGATTGATAGAGCCTGATTGGCAGGAAGGAGAGTTCAGCCCTCCAGCTACGTCAGCAGTGGTTTCCCCCCCTCCCCCCCACGATTACGCTGCATGTGGGGGGGGGAAGGGGGATTTGGGGTGTTTCCACCCCACTAGACCACCAGGGTCCATTTAAATGTCCCTTTAGATGCCGCTGTCAGCTTTGGCTACAGGAATCAGCTGGGGGCCACCCAGTATGGTGCTGGCTCGAGTCAGGAGCCTGCGCCATACACCCTTAATGACACATTGACATGTATACACATCAATGGTCCTTAAGAGGTTAAGATCAGTGGGGGTTTCTGACTTTCAACAACCCCACCGATCAGTTTTTTGAAGAAGAGGTCTATGGCCTCTTTAAAAAGCTATTTTGGAGATTTCAGTTGAATGGTATATAGCTTCAATCCCTAGTACAGCCAGTACAAAAAGTATGGCTTGTGCTACAACAAAGTTAAACTGCATGTGAATAACGAAGAGGCTTCAGCGAGCACCAGACCACCACAAACATTTTAAACAACTGATTCATAGGGACTCCCATCCAGAATAATACAGTTTGGGTTGCTTATCCTGATCCTAGGCTTTCAATTATATAATTTAGTTGGGTCATTGTGTGCCCAAATTATTCTCAGTATTATGGTTATCCAACCTATCATAACTACTCTATGGTTTACCCTGCTTCTTCTGCTTAAAAAAATATAGATAGATAGATAATAGATCGATAGAAAATAGATAGATAAATAGATAGATAGATAGATAGATAGACTGTATGAGGAAAGTCTTTACATTTTCTTGCTCCAGTAATTTTTTCTTTCACTAAATGTCATACCTATTATGAAAAAATTGTAAATTGTTTTTCCACTAGAATGACTCACAAAGCAGACAGACAATTTGTATTCCCACAAATCATGCCAATGATTGAAATTAATGAGAATATCCAGCAAAGACATTTCAATCCATGCACATCTGCTGTCCTCAATTTGACCTGCTATGGAAGATTTAATCTATTATGATGGACTTAGTTTGCATGAGATCAGCAATCTGAACTGTGTTAAAAAATGTGACTTCCAAAATTTTATTGTTGTATACCAAGTGCCTTATTTAAGATTAAACATTCCAAAAGTCTGCCCAAATTTTTATTTCCTATATTCCTATGTGCTCAATCATCCCTAACCTTTCCCTATTTCATGTGTCCTACAATGATGCAATAATACTAAAATAATCCTTAAGCGTACCCGTCAGATCCAACAAAAACTCAGTGCATAATCCTGACCATGTACATCAAATTTTTATGTGTCTAGCACCTTTATTTATTTGTTTATTACAATTTAAATTTAGCTCACTAGTCTGAATTCCTCTCAAAGGGAGGGGGCGTGGCCTCACTGTGCAGGTCTCCACCCCCTCCCTCAGTATGCTGTCTGCTCACATCTCCCCTAGCATTAGGTAAACTACAACTCTCAGCTTGTCCTCACTGACAGTAGCGGGACGCAAGATGACAGTGGAAGGATTTTTCCTCCAGCTGTGAGCCTTGCGCTCACAGCTGTCAATCAAGGAAGTGTGTCCATGACATAGGTGATGATGCATGGACACAGCAGGACTAGTATGTGTCCAAGCAGACAGGGGGGCAGTTGTTTGACTGGCTTTTTGAGTATGAAATACTGAAAATTTCCTAATGAAAGCAATTGCAAAACCTATTGGTTTTGCCTGCTTTACAACATACCAAAAGTTTTTGTATGTGACAGTGCCCATTTAAGGCCACTTTCACACTACAGGTATCATCCTGTAAAAACCTCCGTTATTACTCCCGGCAAAAAGTCCTGAAAATAGCCACCAAAAAATTCCATTCATGTCAATGGGATTTTTTGACCATCCTTTTGCATCAGGTTTGTCTGTTTTTACTAATGTCCGTTATTTTTGCCGGCACAAAAGCCGGTGCATGCACAAATTTTTGGTCCGGCAAAAATAACGGTGAAAAAACGGCAGTGAAAATTTTACATTGAAGTCTATCGGAACCGGATGTTACAAAAAATAACATCCGTTATTGTCCATTTTTTTAAACATCCGTTTATTGTACTGAGCATGGTCAGTACAGCTTTACAAAAAAGTGTTATAAACCTGATAAATTGAAAATGGATGTAACCGGTAATAACGGATGATTACGGATGATAACAGATAAACAACATCTGTTATCATGTTGGGACTTTTCATAGTCTCCTTTGCACAATGGCACCATACAATACTCTTTTGGTACTTAATATTATATTTTGTGTACAGATAGGTCTATCATTGCCAAGTTTGTTGTCTGGTATATATTTTAATTGTTTATGAATTCACGTTGGATAGTGATAAAGCACTTCTTATTTTACATTTTGTATATATTCTTTATGGGTTCACCATTACAACATAATTTATTAGCTTTTATACATTTTTTGGGTGGTGGAAAAAAAACTAAAAATCCACCACCATTTTTAAGTTAGTTCATTTTGGTTTTTTTTTGGTATGCACCATTTACTATAAATAATTACTGTTTATCTTTATTCTACTGGTTAATATGACTACGATCACTGTGTATGGTGTTTATTGTTTAGTTTTTTAAACAGCAAAATAATTCTTAAGAAAAATGAAGACAATAAGGAGAGACTTTTTAAAATTGAACTTTATTGCATTAAATGCTTTTTGTGTCACTATGAGGCTTAGATCTGTGATCAGCTGATTGCAAATAATGTTGATAAATTAAGTTGCACTTCCCAGGGTCTGCAGGTGAAGAGATAAGTTGCTGGTTATGCATTTTTATGAGTGGAAATCCGCTTCAGTATTTAACATATTAATGTATTCTATTTTTAGTAAATTTAAAAAGTCTAGAGTATGTAAAAGAACATAGTTGAATTTTATTATGTCATTCATATTATTTTGTTGAAATATAAAGTGTCAAATTCTTCAAATATACTGTTCTGTATAATAATATTAAAAACATAAAAGTACACTCCCAAGTATACTACATTTTACTTATTATTTCTAAGCGATTGTAATGGGAAATAAAGTATCTAGTTCTTTAGGATAATAAAGCCATCAATCATTATGTGGCCTTCATGTACACAGCCATATTATGATTGTGTAGAAGCTTTGTACAGTGTTGTTATTCAGCACCAATAGTAATACATACTATATCTCTGTGGGCCATCAAGTTTATATGGCATGCTTTAACTTTTAAGCTATGGGCCCCTGACACCAAATTATGTATGGGTGTCAATTAACTTTTAACTATTAACTGTCTGAGGTGGATTGTGCCGTTTGTTTGTATTTTCTTACCCCCAGAGCATCAGCATTTTGGTACACTAAGGATTACTGCTGTCTCAAGCCTTTCCTGGCTTCCCATGTGGCTTGAAACAATGTGTCACAAGACAGCTGATCACAGGGGGCTTGACTGCTTCCTATCTTCCCTGACAAGCCATCCTCCAGGCTTAGGCTGAGATCACATCACATTTTGTTAATACGGGGACTGGATCCAGTTAGGGGGAGTGAAAACAGAGCGCTCCCCTACCCTAGCTCGACCCAGCCCACATCTCGTTCATTTGAATGAGCCGACCGGAGTCACTATCTTGCTCTGTTCATATCATTTAAATGAATGAGATGCAGGCTGGGTCCGGCTGTGGTATGGGATCTGGTCGCCGTATTATAAAACGTGGTGTGAACCCAGTTTTACAGTATACCACAGACCTGGGTCCTCTGCTGAAAGTGTGTGGGCACCAGTGGTCATCTGTAAGAGAGTGATCACACTAAGTCTCACCAGGAACTAAAAGTGAGCCAAATTTAATTATGCGGTCTTAAAGGTGTTGATGCCCTGCTTTATGAGAGCTCTGTTACAGGAGACTGCAGCATCAGTTCTCAGGTGAGCACTATATGAGGGCTTAAAGGGGTATTCCAGGCAAAAAAAATTTTTTATATATCAACTGGCTCCGGAAAGTTAAACAGATTTGTAAATTAAAAGGGTTAAAAAACTGTGTAGCTCACTTAGCATTAATAAATATACCCGAGGTGAACTGGCGTTACCTTCACCCAAAGGTCTAACAAATCTTAAATAATGAAGTTGAAAAATCAACTAGGAACCAGTCCTCAGGGTATATTAGATAAAGACAGAAAAGAGATGGAAAAAGGAGTGATCCTGATATATAAAAAAATATTTATTTTATGTTACTTAATCACTGATACTCTCTGTCCCTGCTGGGCCCTAGCATGGGACACAGAAGTCAGCGGAAATAGAAATTCAATAAAAAATAAAAAATGACATTAATAAAAATGAGATAAAACTTGCAACTAAATAGGTGATGTATGGAATATTCAATAATGTGCTAAAAATAGCAAAGTGCTGTACTATTCAATAACTGGAAAGTTCCAAATACAACAGTCTTTGTTCTTCCAATAGTTAGATAGTAACACAGTTCAACAAAGTTCCGATGTATCAATCTTAGTAATAGTCATTGGTGATACAATGTAGCAAGTTGTCACTTCAGAACACTTAGTATACTGAGTGGATACGAGGTCTGGTGCACAGCACCACTCACCGCTCCTGACGCCGTCTATGGTAGCTGGCTGGACGGGCTGATGTGGAGTTGTCAACCTCCGGCGATGCCCGATGTCTGTGCGGATCTCCTTCTCCTTTGGTCCTCGGCTGGCACGGATGGCACCGGCCTTTCAGGTGTGCCGTGGATCGTGAGTTGGTCCGGGGAGACAGCGGTGGTGGCAGAAAATAGAAGTGGAGCAGCAGCGGTGGCGATGTAGTGGAAGCGGTGAGGGTAAGTGCGGCGTGCCTCGTGTGAACTGAGCGCTGTGCGCGCATAGTGTAGCGTGGTCCCAAAACTATGGACTTACAGCAGTTGCAAGAAAATTATTCAATAGCACTATATTGAAGATGGATTCAGATGAATTAGATAAATGCAAGTTAAATTCTAGACGCGTTTCAATGCCTCGGGCATTTTCCTCAGTAGAAATATAGAAAGATATAGAACTATATTTCTACTGAGGAAAATGCCCGAGGCATTGAAACGCGTCTAGAATTTAACTTGCATATATCTAATTCATCTGAATCCATCTTCAATATAGCGCTATTGAATAATTGTCTTGCAACTGCTGTAAGTCCCTAGTTTTGGGAGCACGCTACACTACGCGCGCACAGCGCTCAGTTCACACGAGGCACGCCGCACTTACCCTCACCGCTTCCACTACATCGCCACCGCTGCTGCTCCACTTCTATTTTCTGCCACCACCGCTGTCTCCCCGGACCAACTCACGATCCACGGCACACCTGAAAGGCCGGTGCCATCCGTGCCAGCCGAGGACCAAAGGAGAAGGAGATCCGCACAGACATCGGGCATCGCCGGAGGTTGACAACTCCACATCAGCCCGTCCAGCCAGCTACCATAGACGGCGTCAGGAGCGGTGAGTGGTGCTGTGCACCAGACCTCGTATTCACTCAGTATACTAAGTGTTCTGAAGTGACAACTTGCTACATTGTATCACCAATGACTATTACTAAGATTGATACATCGGAACTTTGTTGAACTGTGTTACTATCTAACTATTGGAAGCACAAAGACTGTTGAATTTGGAACTTTCCAGTTATTGAATAGTACAGCACTTTGCTATTTTTAGCGCATTATTGAATATTCCATACATCACCTATTTAGTTGCAAGTTTTATCTCATTTTTATTAATGTCATTTTTTATTTTTTATTGAATTTCTATTTTCGCTGACTTCTGTGTCCCATGCTAGGGCCCAGCAGGGACAGAGAGTATCAGTGATTAAGTAACTTAAAATAAATATTTTTTTATATATAAGGATCACTCCTTTTTCCATCTCTTTTCTGTCTTTATCTAATATACCCTGAGGACTGGTTCCTAGTTGATTTTTCAACTTCATTATTTAAGATTTGTAAATTACTTCTATTAAAAAATCTTAATCCTTCCAATAGTTATTAGCTTCTGAAGTTTTCTGTCTAACTGCTCAATGATGATGTCACGTCCGGGGAGCTGTGCATGATGGGAAAATATCCCCATAGGAGCTGCAAAGCTCCTGGGACGTGAGTCATCAGAAAGCAGTTAGACAGAAAACAGCAACTCAACTTCAGAAGCTAATAACTATTGGAAGGATTAAGATTTTTTAATAGAAGTAATTTACAAATCAGTTTAACTTTCCGGAGCCAGTTGATATATAAATAAAAGTTTTGGCCTGGAATACCCCTTTAACTTTGTCCATGTATATAAAATGTGAAAGATGGTAGTCATACTAGCACAGCTGTAGCTTTTTTTCTATTATATCAATTTTTTAAGAGGTTTGACCAGGGTTGTTTGCCAGCAGTGCTTTTACTTATACTTTCTGTCCTATACTTGCCAAGACAGCACTTACTTTTCTCTGCTATGTTATGTGCTGAATAAAGTGCACTGGACTGAACAGGCTGGCACTGTGCTACGGAATTATTTACCGTATAATACTACAGTTGATATGTGGGGGGCAAGAGGGGGATTACTGGTACAATGGGTTTACAAGGTGATCAACCCCTTATCGACCACGGACGTAAATGTATGTCCTGGTTTGGCGGTACTTTGTGCACCAGGACAAACATTTACGTCCTGTGTATGACCGCGAGCATTGGAGCGGTGCTCGCGTCATACATGGCAGGTTCCGGCTGCTATCAGCCTATGGGGACATAAAAAGTGTAAAAAAAAGTAGAAAAATGTAAAAATAAAAGTTAAAAAACAAGTGAAAAACTCCCCTCCCCCAATAAAAATAAAAATTGTCTGTTTTTCCCATTTTACCCCCAAAAAGCGTAAACTTTTTTAATGAACATATTTGGTATTGCCGTGTGTGTAAATGTCCAAACCATCAAAATATAATGTTAATGATCCCGTACTTTGAACGGCATAAATGTAAAAAATAAAAAAAAGTCTAAAAATGCTTTTTTGTCACATTTTATTCCCAAAAGTTGATCTAAAAGTTTTATATATGCAAATGTAGTATTGATAAAAAGTAAAGATGACAGCGCAAATAATGAGCCCTCATACCGCCCTATATACGAAAAAATGAAAAAGTTATAGGTGGTCAAAATTTTGATTACTGATTTTGAACAAAAAGTTTAGATTTTTTTTTAAGCGGTACAAAAGATACCCAAGTATCATTGGGTATCATTTTATCATTTTCCTGTAGATGGAAATATAAAAGAGTTATGGATTTTTAGAAGGCGAGGAGGTGGCCTGGTCCTTAAGGTTAAAATGGGCTTGGTCCTTAAGGGTTTGAGTAAGGGGTTACACTAATCACTGAAATGCAGGAAAATATTACACTGTAGCACTGGACATACAGCAGTACATGGCTGTACACAAGAGACAGGTGCCCTAAACATTATGGGTGGTCAGAGAGGAGTGGATAGCCTTAATTAACCTCTCAGGAACAGTTTGGATTATCTGCAGCAGGCAGACTAGCTCAGCTTTCAGGTTCATAGCTCAGTCTTTGTTAGACTCTCTTTGTACATAGCAGTAGCTTAAACCTGCTTCTACTCCAGAATGATCTAGCTCTTAATAGAGACATATTTTCCACAGCAGCAAGCATTGCAAAAATGCTGCACGATAGTCATTTAGTTGAACTGACCTGAATTTAAAGGAGTTGTCCAGAATTCGAAAAGCTTCTTCTTTCTTGCAAAAATGTGGTAGCAACTGGGTGTAAGTAGAAATACCTGATCACTTTGTGATGCCAGGGCACCGTTATCCTATACACAGTCTGAGGTTGGAGACAGCTTCTCCTGGGCCAGACACGGGGAGTAAATGAACACATCGACGTCAGGTTACAGATAACTGTCTTTAATGAGCTGAGTACAGATGGTATTACACGGACAGTTGGTTTTGGGTGAGAGAATGCAGCGTAACCGCTTGGGAGTCCTGTTGCCTTGTTGGGACTTGTGGTGCTTTCACCAAACAGATTTATACTGACTTGTAAGATGGATAGATGAATCCTGGTAGATAGGGTCCTGTCAAGGAATTGAAGCCTTCTCCACCATGGTATGAACTTCCACCATACAAGAGATTATTTCAGGATGACCAGATGAAGTAGATTTGAGCTAGGCCTTCCCTCAGAGCACACAGCACAACACACCTGAATCAAACTGTAGCTCAGCTAATACTAGACTGACTGGAACTGGGGCAACTCCCCCCCACTACAGTACACAGGGGAGACTCCAGGGGTTCCCATTGGCAGGCAGGGTCATATGGGGTTTACTACTCTCTCCCAAGGGCACAGCAACACAGAAATAACATATATACAAATAATAACATAATCAGAAAATATATTATTCTTCAATAAAATGCCAACTTAATTAGTGTAACAGTAAGTTTCTGTGGGCATAACACCTTGTGCTGCCAAGCTGCCTGAAGCAGTCTGAAGCCACAGGACAGCCATTGGTGCTAGGGCACCACAAAAACAGCACTACTTCTGTCCACTGGTTGTGGTTAGAATTGCAGCTTAGCTCTACTGAAGTGAATGGGACTGAGTTGCACTACTACACACAACCTGTTGACAAGATTGATGTTGCTTTTGCAAGAAATAAGCAGCATTTTTTTTAAATCCTGGACAACCCCTTTAAATTACTATGATATATATATATATATATATTTGAGTGAAATTTTAAAGCTTCATTCTAACGTATTGGTCAATTTCCCTAAAAATTACTATAGTGCAACACTGTGAATTCGGGGACTAAATGCCAGAAGAGGTTACCATTCTCTCAGCTTCTCTTCTGCACTATGAGATGGAGCTTCCCGCTTCATCTTTAATAGTAGCCGTCTCCAGCGTAAGACCCAGGACCCATAACATTATACTGGGACTTGTACTGGATACAGCTGCCATGAGGACAGAATGGAAAGCTCTGTCTCATATGAACAGCTACTGTATATGTGGCAGAGGGCCGGGATAACAGTCAAATACTTGACAATTTGTAAGCATAATGCTACGCAGTAGTTACCGTATATACTCGAGTATAAGCCGAGTTTTTCAGCACGATTTTTCGTGCTGAAAACACCCCCTCGGCTTATACTCGAGTGAACTCCCCCCACCCGCAGTGGTCTTCAACCTGCGGACTTCCAGAGGTTTCAAAACTACAACTCCCAGCAAGCCAGGGCAGCCATCGGCTGTCCGGGCTTGCTGGGAGTTGTAGTTTTGAAACCTCCGGAGGTCCGCAGGTTGAAGACCACTGCGGCCTTCAACATCATCCAGCCCCCTCTCACCCCCTTTAGTTCTGAGTACTCACCTCCGCTCGGCGCTGGTCCGGTCCTGCAGGGCTGTCCGGTGAGGAGGTGGTCCGGTGAGGAGGTGGTCCGGGCTGCTATCTTCACCGGGGAGGCCTCTTCTAAGCGCTTCCGGCCCGGCCTCAGAATAGTCACGTTGCCTTGACAATGACGCAGATGCGTCGTTGTCTAGGCAACGGCTCTATTCCGGGCCGGAAGCGCGGAGAAGAGGCGCCCCCGGTGAAGATAGCAGCCCGGACCACCTCCTCACCGGACCACCTCCTCACCGGACAGCCCTGCAGGACCGGACCAGCGCCGAGCGGAGGTGAGTACTCAGAACTAAAGGGGGTGAGAGGGGGCTGGATGATGTTGAAGGCCGCAGTGGTCTTCAACCTGCGGACCTCCGGAGGTTTCAAAACTACAACTCCCAGCAAGCCCGGACAGCCGATGGCTGCCCGGGCTTGCTGGGAGTTGTAGTTTTGAAACCTCTGGAGGTCCGCATGTTGAAGGCCGCAGTGGTCTTCAACCTGCGGACCTCCGGAGGTTTCAAAACTACAACTCCCAGCAAGCCCGGACAGCCGATGGCTGCCCGGGCTTGCTGGGAGTTGTAGTTTTGAAACCTCTGGAGGTCCGCATGTTGAAGGCCGCAGTGGTCTTCAACCTGCGGACCTCCGGAGGTTTCAAAACTACAACTCCCAGCAAGCCCGGACAGCCGATGGCTGCCCGGGCTTGCTGGGAGTTGTAGTTTTGAAACCTCTGGAGGTCCGCATGTTGAAGGCCGCAGTGGTCTTCAACCTGCGGACCTCCGGAGGTTTCAAAACTACAACTCCCAGCAAGCCCGGACAGCCGATGGCTGCCCGGGCTTGCTGGGAGTTGTAGTTTTGAAACCTCTGGAGGTCCGCAGGTTGAAGACCACTGAGGGCGAATGATGAGAAGAGGATGATGAAGGGGGGTGGGGATGATGAAGGGGGGGGGGTGTGGGATGATTACAAGGGGATGATGAAGGGGGGATGTGTGGGATGATAAGGGGATGTGTGGGATGATGACAAGGGGATGATGAAGGGGGGATGTGTGGGATAAGGGGATGTGTGGGATGATGACAAGGGGATGATGAAGGGGGGATGTGTGGGATGATAAGGGGATGTGTGGGATGATGACAAGGGGATGATGAAGGGGGGATGTGTGGGATAAGGGGATGTGTGGGATGATGACAAGGGGATGATGAAGGGGGGATGTGTGGGATGATAAGGGGATGATGAAGGGGGGATGTGTGGGATGATGACAAGGGGATGATGAGGATGTTAATGACGGGTCTGGATGATGACAGGGGGGGATGAGGTATTTCCCACCCTAGGCTTATACTCGAGTCAATAACTTTTCCTGGGATTTTGGGTTGAAATTAGGGGTCTCGGCTTATACTCGGGTCGGCTTATACTCGAGTATATACGGTATTTGTCAAAATGTAATTTTTTATTTAATAATACAAATTATTTACCAGTAAAAATTGAAACAATTATCCATGGCATTCAAAAACTCTAATTTCAATGTTTCAGGAGTAACTTCTAGAATTTTTAATTTTTTTTTAAAGTGGATATTTTTACTGTATCCTAATGATATAAGCAATAAATATAAAAAAAAAAAAAAAAAAAAACCTTACCATGCTGCAAGAATGAAATGTTGCTTAACAAAAATAAAGATATTAAAATTCTTTGACTAATCAGACAAATGAAATGATAGCCTTTCAGTAAACCACTATAAAATATGGGCGTTACATTACTAAAGACCCTGTTTTTTTTTTTTTTTAAAGGACTAAAAAGAGAATTGAGGAGACCTATTGTAGAGCGGCCATAGCGTACAGTTTTATTTGCCTGCAACAACCTGACTGTGTAATTTTCTGCTTTGGGAATATTTAGAAGCTTTATATGCAGTTTTTTTTTCTTTTTGTATTTTTAGAGTTAACAAAGTGTGAAAAAGTCACCGGTTGGTAATATAAACTGATTGAATAATATATCAAGGAGGGAAAGACTGTCTTGTGAGAAATTCATGCACTATTTTATGTCTGCATTATATCGATTAGACTAAAGCGCTTACTTTACGCTCTTAGAGAGGTGAAGGTGCTTATTCTCACTGACCTGCAGCTTCTTGAAAAAGACACTTATTTTCAGCAGGATATAACATCGCCGCAATTGTTTAAACCGGTGGTGTCAAACTGTGGCCCTCCGGATGTTGCAAAACTTCAACTCCCAGCATGCCCGGCCAGCCGTTGGCTGTCCGGGCATGCTGGGAGTTGAAGTCTTGCTACATCTGGAGGGCCACAGTTTGAGACCACTGGCTTAAACTAAGTCATCCTTTTAAGAAGTCCTAAATTCATATAATAAGTTGATCAGATGAACATAAAAAAAAAAAAAAAAAAATGAACTAGTGCCAGAAAGTTAAACAGATTTGTAAATGACTTCTATTTAAAAATATTAATCCTTACAGTATTTATCAGCTGCTGTATACTGTAGAAGAAGTTCTTTTCTTCTTGAATTTCCTTTCTGTCTGTCCACAGTGCTCTCTGTTGACACCTCTGTCCATTTTAGGAACTATCCACAGTAGGAGCAAATTCCCATAGCAAACCTCACCTGCTCTGGACCGTTCCTGACATAGACAGAGGTGTCAGCAGAGAGCACTGTGGTCAGACAGAAAAATAATTCAAAAAGAAAAGTAATGGAAGGATTGAGATTTTTTAATAGAAGTAATTTACAAATCTGGTTAACTTTCTGGCACCAGTTGATTAAAAAAAATATGTTTTACAGTGGAGTACCCCTTTAACTCATGGCTCTAGCACCCAGCCTGGTTAATGTGCAGTACTGAGCATCAATACAGTATTGTATTATGACTTTTTGGTTGCCTTTTATTCCTTTTTTTCCCCATAAAGGCATCAATTCTGACTTAAATGGCAATTAAAACTATTAGCAAAAAATATGATTCCCAAGAAAGTTTTCTCATTACACACCTCACCAGGTCTGGTCCAAAGTCCATAAAGACAAACCACAGAAAAGAAGAATTGGAGACAGAATTTCAAAAATGTGAAGCTACTTTATTCACACCCTGGCCTTGGATTATTTTTTGGTTTTTGTTTGCGTGCTATGCGGAGGGTGATGTAGACTACTGTGACATGGATACTTGGCTGGCTAGTTGAAAGAGGAGCCACAGGAATATACCTAAGTATTCTTTAGCAACAGGGAATATGATCAAATGAAAATACGAGGCACATAACAAAAACTGAAGGGACAAGTGAATCAATTAAGAATGAAAAAGAATAGTTGAGAAAAATAAATAAATAAATCAGATTTGTTTGAAGCCAAATGTTTTGTGATTTGATTTAGTTTCTGAACAGTCAGGCATACATGGTCACCCTACAAGTTAAGAATATACACAGGCTGACATTTATCATTGTCTTTAGACTGTTTTTTGTGTCTACAAGAGGCATAAAGAGGCGCAAGCAGGGTTTATTTGCACCTTTTTTGCTTCTTTTTGTTTACACATTTCTGCTGATTTCGAGTTGCAATCCATTGATTTTGAGTTGCAATCCACTGATTTTGGCAATACACATGATATAGAAGGGATTTATGAACTGCGCATTTTGTAAAAAGGCGTAAAAAAGGCGCAAAGCCACTGAAAAGTCTCTAAAACTACACCAGCCCAAACCTGGCGTAGCTTTTTAGTGTATGTGAAGAGAGAAATTTTAGAAAATGTGACCTGCACAAAATTTATCAAATGCTCTGTGAACATTTAATAAATTTGGTGCTCCTACACATTAGTGGCACACAAAAAAAAGGTGTAAAAAAAATGCTTCACTTACACCTACAATGATAAATGTGGACCACACTGCTTTGTTCTCTTGTCAAGTCCAGACAGCATCTTCCTCTGCTGCCTCTAGTGACCAGAGAACATAGAGATCACTATAATACCGGAGGGTGTGAAGTATTTAAACTTAACCCCTTGTCATTTTGTCAGGAGTTCCTGCTCCCCTACAGTAATCAGGAGGCATATACCGTATTTTTCGCCATATAGGACTCTACGGCATATAAGACGCACCCAAATTTAAAGGAGGAAAGTCTAGAATACAATGTAAAGTATAGGACAGTGATCTTCAACCAGCTGACCTCCAGATGTTGCAAAAATACAACTCCCAGCATGCCAGGAATTGTAGTTTTGCAAGATCTGGAGGTCCACAGGTTGAAGACCACTGTTATAGGAGGTAATACTCACGTGTCCCCACCGCTCCGGACCCGTCACCGCTGCCCTGGATGTCGCCCTCCATCGCTGTCGCAGCGTCCCTGGGGTGTCCCCGTCGCTCCGGAACATCTCTGCTGCCCGGTATCCTCACTCTTCTTCACTGCCATAATGCCGCTACGCACGCCACTCCTATTGGATGACGGGACGGCGCGCGCGACAACGTGATGACGACGAAGGAGAGCGCCGGCCATGCAGGGGATCCCGGCACGGAACAGACACCGAGGAGGCAGGTGAGGTCCCTCCCGGTGCAGCCGGGTTAGTGTCACTTTCGCTTCAGATGCGGCGGTCAGCTTTGATCGCCACATCTGAAGGGTTAATACAGGGCATCACCACGATTGGTGATGTCCTGTATTAGCCGCGGGTCCCGGCCATTGATGGCCGCAGGGACCACCGCAATAGGACAGGGTTTTAATGTGTATTTGCCGTATAAGACGCACCAACTTTCCCCCCCCCCCCCCCCCCCCAGTTTTGGGGAAGAAAAAGTGCATCTTATACGGCAAAAAATACGGTAGTTTGTTCTTTCTGATCAGTACAAGCTCAGGCTGCATCTGTACAGTCATGGGGTTTCCAACTCAGAAGCATACGATTGTGCTGTACTTTACCTGTACAACACCCAGATCCAGTGCCACGATTTTGCGCACCATCTTCTCTTGAGGAGAAAACCTCATAGAGAGCAGGGAATCCTGTCATTGTGACAGGAGCCCATGCTTTTATACAGTTAACAGCAATGTGTTATGAATTTCTATTTACTGTATGGCTGATGGAGGTGCAAACAGGAGTATTCTGAAATAAAATAAGCTATCCATGAATCAGCATGGTCTGTCACTCAACTTCCCACTATGCAAGTTACCAGAGCAAGTTCAGTGCAGACACCGAAGAAGCAATGAATGCTGGGAGAGTTTAGCCCATCTGTGCATTATAATTAGTGTGTAACAGTGAATCAGAACTAGATAAGTAATGCGATTTATTAGCAAAAGTATTCATTTTTATATGTCCATTAATTTCATAGATAACCTGTGAAATGGTGCTAAAAGGTGAATGAGACATTTTCCATTTACTATCATCAAAGAACAACCATAATTCTTACTTCACTGCTAATGATGAAATTATGACCCTTCACATGTAAAGGAAAAATTAGGTCAATTTTGACTAGAAATGTGTTAATATTGAGTCTGCCAGGTTTAACCTGTTCTCTTACAATGCTGAGCAAGAAGAAGGCAGAAATGTCCTTCATCTTAGTAAAAAAAATAATTCTTGACTACAAAAATGTAGAATAAATCCCTAGATCAAACACTTCTAGAAACCTTAACTTGTTCTATCTTCTACATTCAAGAAAGTTTTCTCGAATATTTCAAAACTCTTTCAGGAAAATAATCATCGCAACTTTCTCAGAAAGCGCCATACTATAACTATACAAAAAAGATTTGAAAAGGTAAATATAATACTATGAGGGAGATTTATCCAAACCTGTCCAGAGGAAAAGTTGTTCAGTTGCCCATAGCAACCAATCAGATCGCTTCTTTCATTTTTAACAAGGCCTCTGGAAAATGAAAGAAGCGATCTGATTGGTTGCTATAGGCAGCTGGGCAACTTTTCCTTTGCACAGGTTTTGATAAATCTCCCCCTATGTTATTTCCAAAGACATAAAAAATAAAAGTTTTTCATTTTTGGTTTGTTAACTTTGAGTTATTCTTTATTCGAACCTTCTTTGTAGATGTAGCATAACTTATGCAGCACCATTTATCAGTCCGTGACTATATTGATAGTATATAGATGTAGAATCCATGGGCTCCTGTAGAGCAAACATATTATATAGGTGTAGACTCCGGCTTGTGTACAACTTCCAATATGCACAACTACTGAATTACCTCTAATACATGTCTTCTGGTCTATTCTTCTCTCCACTACCATGCATCTGCTTTAAGGGGTACAAAGGTGGAAAACTATTTTTTTTTTTATCAACTAGTGCCAGAAAGTTAACCAGATTTATAAATTACTTCTATTTAAGAATATTAATCCTTCCAATACTTATCAGCTGATGTATACTACAGAGGAAGTTCTTTCCTTCTTGAAATTTTCTGTCTGACCACAGTGCTCTCTGCTGACACCTTTGTCCATGTCAGGGACTATCCAGAGATGGAGCAAATTCCCATAGAAAACCTCTCCTGCTCTGGACAGTTCCTGACATGGACAGAGGTATCAGCAGAAAGCACGTGGACAGACAGAAAATAAATTAAAAAAAGAAAAGAACTTCCTGTGGAGCATACAGCAGCTGATAAGTACTGGAAAGATTAAGAATCTTTTTAACGTTGTGGCACCAGTTGACTGTAAAAAAAATTGTTTTACAGTACACCTTTAAGGTTTTGGCCTTCCAGGTTTGGCCCAAAGAATATGACACACTCCCTTTCTGATTCTTAAAGGGATACTCCGTTGATGGAGTCGTTTTTTGGCCCATGCTTCCTACAGTACAATTATACTTTAATACCTTTTTTGGTGGCCGTGACCTATATGGTTGTGTTTTAAAGATTACCTTTCTTTGCATCCGGAAGTCGTTCAGTTTTCTGTATCCCGCTGTGCTGGCAAACACCTTTTCCCATTCAGTCTGGGCGCCATGTTGTGTTCGGGAGCTCCTTTTTTAGGTGTGTCTTTTTACTTTCGTCATCCTCCCCAGCCTGTGATCTGACACTCCTCCTTGATGTTTATTCATATAGCATTTATCTACTCCACCTATTTGGGTTGAGGCCATCTCCTGAAGCCGTGTCAATAGGCTGCCGCAGGTGCAATCCAAGAGAGCCGCGGATGCAGGTGCACATCTTGTCTGATTTCTATTAATTGGCTATGTAGTTAGGTTGGCTTGTGTTGCTTCAGCAACATTATTGGCCGCATTACATAAAAGAATTACCATATCAACACACAAACTTTGACAGAACCGCAGCTTGTTGCCTCTCTCATGCTCCACTACACGGCAACAAACAGCTGAGAGATGACGGAGCAAGGGGGCGCGGAGACACAGTCTCCTCAATGGCCAGTGCAGGCAAAATAGCAAAGGTAGCAAGATAGGCTGCACACTAAAAGAGCCAGGCCCCGTATTTCCAAACAAGGGTTGTACCAGTAAGCAAAATTAGCATGAGAGGCGAGGTTTACATAAGAAAGAAGGCAGGGTAAGAGGCGGAGTGGAAAGATCAAATGGGAGGAACAAACAAAGAAAGGGGCGGACAAAACAAACAAGCACAGGCTACAAGACATGCTGGGAAATGTAGTTTACAATGGGCAGAAGGAAAGGAAGTGCTCTGAACAAGTGTTACACAAACACTTCACCATGAGTCAGCAAAAGACCCACGGGTACAGCGCTGTGCACAATGGAGGATAAGGTAAGCAACGGAACATAAAGAAAAGAGCAACTTAACTGGCCACAACGGAGTACCCCTTTAAGAGGCCAGTGCAGATCCAGATTCTTCCTCTTCCAATCACCTGAACACATCACCTACTCTATAAGACAGCCACCTTTACTGCACCTTGCCCAGCAAATGTACCATTGTGTTCTAGTAAAGGTGTATCTCTACATGTGGATTTGTTTCAGTGTATGTTCCCTGAACACAATTCCTGCCTGCTCTTTTGTACCTAGTTTGCCTGTCCAGTGTATGACCTGGACTGTTTACTACATACCTGTGTTATACACTGCTCAAAAAACATAAAGGGAACAGACACCCTCAATAAAGGAGTGGTTCTGCAGGTGGTGACCACAGACCACAGAAAAAAAGTGAGTTTTACTTTTAATTTTCCCTACCTCCCCCCTCCCTCATCATTCTCCCTTTCCCTGCTTTTTATAGCTTTGTTTATTTTCCTTACCTGTCTGCGCTTCGGCAGGTCAGGTCAGGCGAAGGGTCTTGCGGGGTCAGTGACGCAGATGAGTTACGTCCTCTGCCGGCTTCTCTGTGCGGCATCACTCACGTCACTTTTCATTTCCTGTAGTCGCCGCCGAAAAGTGACATCTGTGATGCTGCACAGAGAAGACATAACCCATTTGCTTATCTGACCCCACAGCCCGCAAGACAGCCGAAGCGCAGACAAGTAAGGAAAGGGGAAGAGTGTGGTCTTCAACCTGCGGACCTCCAGATGTTGCAAAACTACAACTCCCAGCATGCCCGGACAGCAGTTGGCTGTCCGGGCATGCTGGAAGTTGTAGTTTTGCAACATCCGGAGGTCCGCAAGTTGAAGACCACTGGATGCCATAGGAGGAACATCATGGGGGGATGATGAGACAGGGAATTGATGAGGGAGGGGAATGATGGGGGGATGAGACAGGGGGAAATGATGAAGGGGGGGAATGAGGGGGGATAATGAGACAGGGTGGGGGGGATGATGAGAGGAGAATGATGAGGGACATGATGAGACAGGGTTGGGGGATGATGAGACAGGGTGGGGGGATGATGAGGGGGAATGATGGGGGACATGATGAGACAGGGTGGGGGGATTATGAGGTGGGAATGATGGTGGGGATGATGAGACAGGATGGGGGACATGATGAGGGGGGGAATGATGGGGGATATGATGAGACAGGGTGGGGGGATGATGAGGGGGGAATGATGGGGGGCATGATGAGACAGGGTGGGGGATGATAAGACAGGGGGAAATGATGGTGGGGTGGCACTAAATGCTTAAAGGGGTATTCCAGGCAAAAACTTTTTTTTTATATATCAACTGGCTTCGGAAAGTTAAACAGATTTGTAAATTACTTCAATTAAAAAAATCTTAATCTTTCCAATAGTTATTAGCTTCTGAAGTTTTCTGTCTAACTGCTCAATGATGATGTCACGTCCCGGGAGCTGTGCATGATGGGCGAATATCCCTTGCATGATGGCAGAATATCCCTATAGGAGCTGGACAGCTCCCGGGACGTGAATCATCAGAAAGCAGTTAGACAGAAAACAGCAACTCAACTTCAGAAGCTAATAACTATTGCAAGGATTAAGATTTTTTTAATAGAAGTAATTTACAAATCTGTTTAACTTTCCGAAGCCAGTTGATATATAAAAAAAGTTTTTGCCTGGAATACCCCTTTAATGTCTGTATGGCTAGTGGTGGTCTATGACAGGGGGAAATGATGAGACATGGGGGGATGATGAGACATGGGGGGTGGCGATGAGAGGGGTAAATGTGGCACAGGGACTGATAAAGGAAAGGAATGATGTGGCACTAGAAGGGACAGGACCAAACTGAGGTGCAGAAGAAAACGAAGTTGGGGGGATGAAGTGGCATTTAGTCCAAGTAATTTATTTTACATTTAATTTTTTTACTTACATTTCCCTGTTAAAATGAGGGTGCGTCGATTAATACGGTACATTAATATCATCATCATCATTATCATCATAATAGTAATATAGCAGGATCAGATTTACAATGTTTTCTATAAGGTCTCATTATGACACAATAGAGAATACTGTGTTTACTATTACAAAGGTGCTAGACTTTTAATCCCTAGATGAAGCATAAAAGCATGTATAAAAATACCAAATACCAGAATTGTGTTGCTTTGGTCACATCCCACAATAAATAGAATAAAAAGTGCGCAAAGTTAAAGCAATACCAAAATGGTACAATTACAGATTACAGGACAAAAAAAATGAGCCCCAATATACTTTTGTAGACAAAAAAATTATAGGGGTCATAAAATTACAATACAATTTAACCCCCCAAATGCCTGGAATATGGGAAAAGGGGGGGTGATTTAAATTTTCATTCTGAATGGGATTAAAGGGGTGCTCCTGTGGAAAACTTTTTTTTTTTTTTTTAAATCAACTGGTGCCAGAAAGTTAAACATATTTGTAAATGACTTCTATTAAAAAAAATCTTTACCCTTCTGTACCTAGCTGTATGCTACAAAGAAAATTCTATACTTTTTAAATTTCTTTTTTGTCTTGTCCACAGTGATCTCTGCTGACACCTACTGCCCGTATCAGGAACTGACCAGAGCAGCATAGGTTTGCAATGGGGATTTTCTCCTGCTCTGGACAGTTCCTGATACGGGCAACAGGTGTTAGCAGAGAACATTGTGGACAAGACAAAAAAGAAATTCAAAAAGTACAGAATTTTCTCTGTAGCATACAGCTGCTAAAAAGTACTCGAAGGGTCAAGATTTTTTAATAGAAGTAATTTACAAATCTGTTTAACTTTCTGGCACAAGTTGATTTAAACAAAAAAAAAAAAAAAATAGCTTTCCACCGGAGTACCCCTTTAACCCCTTCCCGACCTATGACATACCTGTACGTCATGGGTGGCAAGGTGTTCCCGACCCATGACATACAGGTACGTCATGGATATTACTGCCGCTACTCGCGGCATCCCGCAGCGCCCGGAAAGATGGTGGCTATCACTGATAGCCAGCCATCTTACCGTGCGACCACGGGGGGTTTCGTCCCCCACCCCCCCCAGCGATCGCTGCTATCAGCTGGGCAAATCTGACTAGCTGATAGCAGCGTTTCGCTATGAAAATACTTAGCAGCGCGGTGTGTGAGTCCCGATCACGGGGATCGGGACACACACCGCTCTGCTAAGTGTCCATGACCCGTCCCCCGGCGTCACTTACCCGTCCGAGCGGTGTCCCGAGCGGTCCCGGCGTCCTCCGTGCGGTCCCGGCGTCCTCCGTGCGGTCCCGGCTGCGCTGCGTCCCGGAGGTGAGTTTCCGGCAGCAGTGCGGCATCTTCATTGGCAGCAGTGAGATCGCCGTAAAGCGATCTCACTGCTGCCTCTGAGAGTTTCAAAACTGCAACTCCCAGCATGCCCAGACAGCCTTTGGCTTTCTGGGCATGCTGGGAGTTGTAGTTTTGCAACATCTGGAGGTCCACAGTTTGGAGACCACTGTATAATGGTCTCCAATCTGTGCTCTTCCAGATGTTGCAAAACTACAAATCTCAGCATGCTCAGTCTGTCCAGGCATGCTGGGAGTTGTAGTTCTCTAACATCTGGAAGACCACAGATTGGAGACCATTATACAGTGGTCTCCAAACTGTGGACCTCCAGATGTTGCAAAACTACAACTCCCAGCATGCCCAGACTGCCCAAGCATGCTGGAAGTTGTAGTTCGGCAACATCTGATCCTTCAGATATTGCCGAACTACAACTTCCAGCATGCCTGGGCAGTCTGGGCATGCTGGGAGTTGTAGTTTTGCAACAACTGGAGGCACACTAGTTGGGAAACATTGTCCGTTTCCTACCTCAGTGCCTCCAGCTGTTGCAATTGTTGCAAAACTATAACTCCCAGCATGCACTGACAGACCATGCATGCTGGGAGTTGTAGTTTTGCAACAGCTGGAGGCACACTGGTTTGGAAACACTAAGTTTGGTTGCAAAACACTTGAAAGTTTATTACTTAACTTAGTGTTTCCAAACCAGTGTTCCTCCAGCTGTTGCAAAACTACAACTCCCAGCATGCACGGACAGCTCAAGGGCATGCTCGGAGTTTGCAACAGCTGGATGTTTGCCCCCTCCCCCCAATGTGAATGTACAGGGTACACTCACATGGGCGGAGGTTTACAGTGAGTGCTGCAAGTTTGAGATGGCGCAAATTTTGCGCTGCAGCTCAAACTTCCAGCGGCAAACTTGCTGTGAACCTCTGCCCATGCGACTGTACCCTAAAAACACTACACTACACTGACACTAACCTAAAATAAAAAGTAAAAAACACTACATATACACATTATCCCTACACAGCCCCCTCTCCCCTTCCCTCCCCCCAAAAAATGAAAAACGTCTGGTACGCTACTGTTTCCAAAACGGAGCCTCCAGCTGTTGCAAAATAATAACTCCCAGTATTGCCGGACAGCCATTGACTGTCCAGGCATGCTGGGAGTTTTGCAACAGCTGGAGGCACCCTGTTTGGGAATCACTGGCGTAGAATACCCCTATGTCCACCCCTATGCAAATCCCTAATTCAGGCCTCAAATGCGCATGGCGCTCTCTCACTTTGGAGCCCTGTCGTATTTCAGAGCAACAGTTTTGGGACACATATGGGGTATCGCCGTACTTTGGGGGGCTTTTTCTTCTTTAACCCCTTATGAAAAGGTGAAGTTGGGGTCTACACCAGCATGTTAGTGTAAAAAAAATAATTTTTTTACACTGACATGCTGGTGTTGCCCTATACTTTTCATTTTCACAAGAGGTAAAAGGGAAAAAAAGACCCTCTAAATTTGTAACGCAATTTCTCCTGAGTACGGAGATACCCCATATGTGGGCGCAAAGTGCTCTGGGGGCGCACAACAAGGCTCAGAAGGGAGAGTGCACCATGTACATTTGAGGCGATTTGCACAGGGGTGGCTGATTGTTACAGCAGTTCTGACAAACGCAAAACAATAAATATCCACATGTGACCCCATTTTGGAAACTACACCCCTCACGGAATGTAATAAGGGGTGCTGTGAGAATTTACACCCCACTGGTGTATGACAGATTTTTGGAACAGTGGTCTGTGAAAATGAAAAATTAAATTTTTGATTTGCACAGTCCACTGTTTCAAATATCTGTCAAACGCCAGTGGGGTGTAAATTCTCACTGCACCCCTTATTAAATTCCATGAGGGGTATAGTTTCCAAAATGGGGTCACATGTGGGGGGGGTCCACTGTTCTGGCACCATAGGGGCTTCCTAAATGGGACATGCCCCCCAAAAACCCTTTCAGAAAAACTCACTCTCCAAAATCCCATTGTCGCTCCTTCCCTTCTGAGCCCTCTACTGCGCCCGCCGAACACTTTACATACACATATGAGGTGTTTCCTTACTCGAGAGAAATTGGGTTACAAATTTTAGGGTGATTTCTCTCCTTTTACCCCTTGTAAAAATTCAAAAATTGGGTCTACAAGAAAATGCGAGTGTAAAAAATGAAGATTTAGAATTTTCTCCTTCACTTTGCTGCTATTCCTGTGAAACCCATAAAGGGTTAAAACGCTTACTGAATGTCATTTTGAATACTTTCGGGGGTGCAGTTTTTATAATGGGGTAATTTATGGGGTATTTCTAATATGAAGACCCTTCAAATCCACTTCAAACCTGAACTGGTCCCTGAAAAAAAGCGAGTTTCAAAATTTTGTGAAAAATTGGAAAATTGCTGCGGAACTTTGAAGCCCTCTGGTGTCTTCCAAAAGTAAAAACTTGTCAATTTTTTAATGCAAACACAAAGTAGACATATTGTATATGTGAATCAATATGTAATTTATTTGGAATATCCATTTTCCTTTCAAGCAGAGAGTTTCAAAGTTAGAAAAATGCAAAATTTTCAAAATTTTCATGAAATTTTTAGATTTTTTACAGAGAAAGGATACAAATATCAGTGAAATTTTACCGATAACATAAAGTAGAATATGTCACGAAAAAACTATCTCGGAATCAGAATGATAAGTAAAAGCATCCCAGAGTTATTAATGTTTAAAGTGACAGTGGTCAGATTTTCAAAAAATGCCCAGGTCATGAAGGTGAAAATGGGCTGGGTCATGAAGGGGTTAATTTATATAGGGGTTATTGGCATTTGGGGGTGGGGGGGGTGGGGGGAATTAGTATACATCTGAACAATGTTTCCTGTAGACTGGGCCTTAGACACATCTGGTTAGCTGTGCCCTGTGTAAGGGTGCATTCACACCACATTTTTGCAATACAGTTCCCTTATCAGGTTTTTGATGAAAAACGGATTCCTCAAAACCGGACTAAACTGTATCAAAATGTGTGTGCAAATTTTAACCCATATACCGTTGAAAACCGTATATGATTTGAAAAATGGTGTCCGGTTGCAGCCGTTTTTTTAAAGAAAAAAACGTATACGTTTTTAACTTTTCACTCCATTATGAATAATGTTTCACTTGTTTGATTGAAATTCCAAGAAAAAAAAACTGTAAAGCCAAAAAACGTATGATGCAAACCGGATGGAACTGTATGCACATACAGTTCTGTACGTTTCCCATTGACTCCCATGTTAAAAAAAAATATATATATATATAAACGGTTTAATACAGTTTTTCACCCGGATCAAAAACCGTGGTAGGCTACAGTTTTGGGTACGGGAAAAAAAAACTGACAAAACCGTACAGGATGCAAAACGGACACAACCTGATGCATGTTTTGGCATACGGTTTTCAATGGAGAGTAAATGCATACGGTTTTCAATACGGTTGCGTACAGTTTTCACATATACGTATACGGGAACTGTATTGCAAAAACGTGGTGCGAATGCAGCCTAAGCAAGGGATACACCTTTGCCTCTTCCCTCACACACTGCGTGACAGGCACCAAACCAGCCTTTTTCCCATCTTTGACCTAGCTGCCTGCCACACAGATTGCCTTCCTCAAGGGCTGGTCTTATAGGACTCCAGATAATGGGAAAGGTTTTTCTGCTGTTCCTGCAGGATTTAAGCCCTGACTTTTACCTAAAACATGGCTGCACATAGAACATGGCCATACAGTACATGTAAAATAGCAAGGCTAGAAACATAACTACCATTGATAGACACCAGTAATGCAGCACATTGTATACAAATGAAATGATGGGTATATCGGACAATCACCCTGTATAACCTAAATGAAAACAAGGAGTCCTTTAGATTAGGTCCATTTCCTTATTCTAAGATAAGTGCAGTGTTGATGATACAGATGTAGCCACCATAAACTTTCCCAAATCATTCTACACTATAGGCATTGCGTGCTTTGGGCACTATGTAGCCTGATCCTGTACAGACTTTCTGTGCTGCCCTATAAGCAATGAGGAAGATTTAACAAGACCTGTGCTGAGGAAAAGTTGACCAGTTGCCCATAGAAACCAATCAGATTGCTCCTTTTTTTCAGAGGCCTTTTCAAAAATGAAAGACGTTATCTGATTGTTTGCCATAGACAACTGGTTGACTTTTCCTTTACACAAGTTTTCATAAATCTCCCCAATGTCTCCATAAAATTTTCCCTTAAAATCTACATTACATTAACTGTACCTGTGATTATTAAAGTGAATTTTTTTTTTTTTTTTAATTTTCCTTGTTTATGCCATTCACTATACAGGATCATTAATGTTATATTTTAACTCCTTCACGCATTAGAACGTACATCCTGATGTTGTGAAGGACATATGGAGATGACTCGGGACTCAATATAATTACTGGCCCCCAGCTGATTTTAATAGCCAGTGGCTGCTGCAAGTTATAGCCGCTATAAATGTTTAAATGTCGGTGTCCAAATTGGCAGTGGCATCTAATGTTGTGTCCAAAAAAAGGGATGTAACGTCTGCTGTTATCCATACCATATGGGGGGTTGCAAGTCTATGGGATGGGGCGTGATGGCCACCACCTCCCATAGACTTTCATTAAGGGGGCGTGGTGTGACATCACAAAGGGTCATGACCGCGCCGCCCGCTCCCAGCGCTCTAAATGAACGCCGGGTGCAGCACAGAGACAGCTGGGGTCCCAACGGCGGGACCCACATCTTATTTCCTATCCTTTGGATAGGGGATAAGATATCTAGGGGTGGAGTTCCCATTTAAAAGTAACCTGGAATACACAAAACACAGGTTAAAGAAACATATCTACCCATTCTGACATGTTCTCATTAGACGATCCTATCCCAGCAATGATCGGGCGCATAGGGGGAGGAAATATGCCTCTGAATGTCTAACATCCTCCCTCAGATTTTGTAGACAAGATGAAGCACACAATTCGGAAAATAATAATCCAAAAAATGTTGATCATATTCACTACAGTTATAAATATCATTTGGCAACATAACAACATCACTGGATACATTTCAGCGACCTGTCTTCGCCTTTGTCTAGCATGAGAGGGGACGAAATGTAGCCTGCTCTGTAACACTGTTTGAAATGGAATTAACTGCACTGAATTCTGCACTTTGGTGAGCTACAATTTTGCTTGGATGTAAGTAGGTAGGTAGGTAGCTATGCAGTTAGGTAAGTAGATATGGAGATAAGTTTATAGGTAGGTAGCAAGGTAGGTAAATAGGTAACTATGTATGTATGTAGGAAGGTGCTAAGGTTGCTTTGTAGGTAGGTAGCCAGGTGGCTAAGTAGGTGGGTATATACCCAGGAAATTAATAAGGTAGGTAGCCAGGCAGGTTTTTGTGTAGGTAGCCAAGTAGGGAAGTAGCCAGTGCTCCTTCATATCCAAATCATCATCCCCCTCCCTGTCACCTGCACCTGCGGGTGTGCACACAGCTTTGAGTGGCACTCGCTAGCCTGGCGATCCGGGACAAGCGTCCTGGATCCCCATTAGCGGAGTGAGCGCCTCTCCGCCTGGAGCAAGCCACGTGTGCCATGAGTGGCACGCGTGCCAGGGGTTGCCGACCTCTGGTGTAGTCGGTTGTTTAGCCATCACAATCAGAGTGCTGGTCCATTGTATGGCTGTATCACCTCCTTCAGCAGCGGAGTCAGATGAATCGCCTTCAGTTGATGAGAAATGAATCCCTAAATTTCGTTTGAGTTTCGGTTTATTATATATTTTAAGAATGGACCACAACCTATTGGATTTTGTGTTGACAGATGGCCAGGTATATACATTATTGGTCTTATAGTTCTGAACATCACAGAGAAACTTGGTGTTTTTGATCTAGGTAATGATAGTCTTTAACCCCTTTAAAGGATCTAGGTCATTTTACCTTAAAGCGTACCCGTCAGATACAACAAAACATTTTTTTTACTATATCACTCAGTACCTAATCCTGACCATGTACATCTAATTTAAATGTGTCTAGCACCTTTATTTATTTTTTTATTACACTTTTAATTTAGCTCACTAGTCTGAATTCCATTCAAAGGAAGGGGGTGTGGCCTCACTGTGCAGTTCTCCACCCCCTCCCTCAGTATGTTGTCTGCTCACATCTCCCCTAGCATTAGTATAACTACAAATCCCAGTTTGTCCTCACTGACAGTAGCGGGACACAAGCTGACAGTGGGAGGATTTCTCCTCCAGCTCTGAGCCCTGCACTCACAGCTGTCAATCAAGGAAGTGTGTCCATGACATAGGTGATGATGCGTGGACATAGCAGGACTAGTATGTGTTCAAGCAGGCAGGGGGGCAGTTGTTTGACTGGCTTTTTCAGCATAAAATACTGAAAAATTTCTAATGAAAGCAATTGCAAAACCTATTGGTTTTGCATGCTTTACAACAAATCAAAAGTTTTTGTAAGGACCAGAGCATTTTTTGCTCACCTGACCACTGTCACTTTAACCCCTTTGGGATGGAGCCAATTATGACCCTAAGGACGGGAGCATTTTCTGCAAATATGACCACTGTCACTTTAAGCATTAATAACTCTGGGATGCTTTTACTTATAAATTTGATTCCGAAATGTTTTTTTCGTGACATATTCTACTTTATGTTAGTGGTAAATTTCCGTCGATACTTAATTTCTTGGTGAAAATTTCAAAAATGTCATGAAAAATTTGAAAATTTTGCATTTTTCTAACTTTGAAGCTCTCGGCCTGTAAGGAAAATAGACATTCCAAATAAGTTATATATTGATTTACATATACAATATGTCTACTTTATATTCGCATCATAAAGTTGACATGTTTTTACTTTTGGAAGACATCAGAGAGCTTCAAATTTTCTAAATCGGAATTTTTCAGGGACCAGTTCAGTTTTGAAGTGGATTTGAAGGGCCTTAATATTAGAAATATCCCATAAATGACCCAATTATAAAAACTGCACCCCTCAAAGTATCCAAAATGACATTCAGTAAGTGTGTTAACCCTTTAGGTGTTTCACAGGAATACCAGCAAAGTGAAGGAGAAAATTCAAAATCTTAATTTTTTACACTTGCATGTTCTTGTAGACTCAGTTTTTGAATTTTTACAAGTGGTAATAGGAGAAAAAGCCCCCCCCCCCAAAAAAAAAAAAATTTGTAACCCAATTTCTCTCGAGTAAGGAAATACCTCATATGTGTATGTCAAGTGTTCGGCGGGCGCAGTAGAAGGCTCAGAAGGGAAGGAGTGACAATGGGATTTTGTAAAGTGAATTTAGCTGAAATGGTTTTTGGGGGGCATGTCACATTTAGAAAGCCCATATGGTGCCAGAACAGCAGAAAACCCCACATGGCATACTATTTTGGAAACTACTCCCCTCAGGGCACGTAACAAGGTGTCCAGTTAGCCTTAACACCCCACAGGTGTTTGACGACTTTTCGTTAAATTCGGATGTGTAAATGAAGAAAAAAAATTTTCACTAAAGTGCAGTTTTTTCCCCAAATTTAAAATTTTTACAAAGAGTAATGGGAGAAAATTCCCCCCAAAATTTGTAACCCCATCTCTTCGGAGTATGGAAATACCCCATGTTAGGACGTAAAATGCTCTGCGGGCGAACTAAAATGCTCAGAAGAGAAGGAGCGCTATTGAGCTTTTGGAAAGAGAATGTGTTTGGAATGGTAGTCAGGGGCCATGTGCGTTTACAAAGCCCCCCGTGGTACCAGAACAGTAGACCCCCCACATGTGACCCCATTTTGGAAACTACACCCCTCACAGAATTTAATAAGGAGTGCAGAGAGTATTTACACCCCACTGCGTTTGACAGATCTTTGGAACAGTAGGCTGTGCAAATGAAAAATAAAATTTTTCATTTTCACGGACCACTGTTCCAAAAATCTGTCAGACACCTGTGGGGCGTAAATGCTCACTGCACCCTTTATGACATTACGTGAGGGGTGTAGTTTCCAAAATGGGGTAACATGTGGGGGGGTCCATTGTTCTGGCTCTATGGGGGCTTTGTAAACACATGTGGCCTTCAATTCCGGATAAATTTTATCTTCAAAATCCCAATGGTGCTCCTTCTCTTCTGAGCATTGTAGTGCACCCGCAGAGCACTTTACATCTACATATGGGGTATGTTCTTACTCAGAAGAAATGGGGTTACACATTTTGGGGGCTTTTTTTCCTATTTTCCCTTGTGAACATGAAAAATTTACGGTAACACCAGCATTTTAGTCAAAAAAAATTTTTTTTTTCATTTTCCCATCCAAATTTAATGAAAATTCGTCAAACACCTGTGGGGTGTTAAGGCTCACTAAACCCCTTGTCACGTTCCGTGAGGGGCTTAGTTTCCAAAATTGGGTCACATGTGCATATTTATTTTTTTGCGTTTATGTCAGAACCGCTGTCAAATCAGCCACCCCTGTGCAAATCACCTCAAATGTACATGGTGCGCTCAAACGTACATGGTGTGCTCTCACTCCTGAGCCTTGTTGTGCATCCGCAGAGCATTTTACGCCCACATATGGGGTATTTCCGTACTCAGGAGAAGTTGCGTTACAAATTTTGGGGGTCTTTTTCCTTTTACTGCTTGTGAAAATAAAAAGTATGGGGCAACACCAGCTTGTTAGTGTAAATTTTTTTATTTTTTTTTACACTAACAGGCTGGTGTAACCCCCAACTTTTCCTTTTCATAAGGGGTAAAAGGAGAAAAAGCCCCCCAAAATTTGTAGTGCAATTTCTCCTGAGTACGGAAATACCCCATATGTGGCCCTAAACCGTTTCCTTGAAATACCACAGGGCTCCAAAATGAGAGAGCGCCATGCGCATTTGAGGACTAAATTAGGGATTGCATAGGGGTGGACATAGGGGAATTCTACTCCAGTGATTCCCACACGGGGTGCATCCAGCAGTTGCTAAACTCCCAGCATGCCTGAACAGTCAGTGGCTGTCCAGAAATGCTGTGAGTTGTTGTTTTGCAACAGCTGGAGGCTCCGTTTTGGAAACACTGCCGTACAATCCGTTCTTCATTTTTATTGGGGGGGGGGGGGGCAGTGTAAGGGGGTGTATATGTAGTGTTTTACCCTTTATTTTGTGTTAGTGTAGTGTTTTTAGGGTACATTCGCACTGGCAAGTTACAATAAGTTTCCCGTTAGGAGTTTGCGCTGTGACGAAAAATTTGCCGCAGCCCAAACTTGAAGCAGGAAACTTACTGTAAACCTGCCTGTGTGAATGTACCCTGTATGTTCACATGGGGGGGGGAGGGGGCAAACCTCCAGCTGTTTCAAAACTACAACTCCCAGCATGTACTGCCAGACCGTGCATGCTGGGAGCTGTACATTTGCAACAGCTGGAGGCACACTGGTAGGAAAACCTTCAGTTAGGTTCTGTTACTTAACTCAGTATTTTCCAACCAGTGTTCCTCCAGCTGTTGCAAAACTATAACTCCCAGCATGTACTGATTGCCAAAGGGCATGCTGGGATATGTAGTTATGCAACAGCTGGAGGTACTTAACTACAACTCCCAGCATGCTGTTTGTGCATGCTGGGATTTGCAGTTTTGCAACATCTGGAGGGATACAGTTTATAGACCACTGCAGTGATCTCCAAACTGTAACCCTCCAGTAGTTGCAAAACTACAAATCCCAGCATGCCCAGACAGCAAACAGCTCTTTGGGCATGCTAGGAGTTGTAGATTTGCAAGATCTGGAGGGATACGGTTTAGAGACCACTGTATAATGGTCTCAAACTGTAGCCCTCCAGCTGTCGCAAAACTACATATTCCAGCATGCCCAAACAGCTGTCTGGACATGCTGGGAGTTGTAGTTTTGCAACATTTGGAGGGCTACAGGTTAGAGACCACTTTATAATGGTCTCAGACTGTAGCCCTCCAGATGTTGCTAGGCAACTTACCGGCTTCCGTAGGATCCAGGGAGCCGTCCTCTTCTGCCGCACGTCATCGCCGCCCGCCGATCACCGTCACACGCAGCCTCCGGATCGGTAAGTGGATATTCGGTGCCGGTCCCCGCCAGTTTCCCCGTCCTGCCCCGCCTATTGTGGGTGGGAAGGATGGGGAAAACGAAAGTTAACCCCCCGCCCCCTATATGCTATTTGTGGTCACGTCTAGACCACCAATAGCAGGGATAGGAGAGGTGGCACCCCTGCCACCTCACTTCTATCCCTTCAGAGGGATCGTAGGTGTCTTAGATAACCGCGATCCCCCTTATATTCCGGGTCACCGGGTCACCATAGACCCGTATGACCCGGAATCGGCGCAAATCGCAAGTGTGAATTCACGATATCAGCAGTCACCCCGGTCCGGTCCCCACCCGGCGCGGCGGGGACCGAAATTCCCACGGGCGTATGGATACGCCCTTCGTCCTTAAGTACCAGGATGCAAGGGCGTATGCATACGCCTTTTGTCTCCAACAGGTTAAGCATTAATAACACTGGCATGCTTTTACTTATGAATTTGATTCCGAGAAAAAAATTTCCGGACATATTCTACTTTATCATAGTGGTAAATTTTCGTCGATACTTGCATCATTTCTTGGTGAAAAATTCAAAAATTTTATGAAAAATTTTAACATTTTGCATTTTTCTAGCTTTAAAGCTCTCTGCTTGTGATGGAAATAGATATGCCAAATAAATTATATATTGATTCACATAAACAATATGTCTACTTTATGTTTGCATCAGAAAGTTGACATGTTTTTACTTTTGAGACAAAAGACAAACAGCGCTCCTTAGTGTATTAACCAAGCAGCACAAGGGGGGGGGGGGGGGTGCTCAGACAAAATGCACGCTTACCACAAACGATTACACTCCCCAAGTGCAACATTGGTTTAAGGCAAAGAAAACAACAGGTGACTGCAGCCGATCCACGCCCAAATCAATGCAATATTGGAAGTAATCTCCAGTAGTCGACGGGATTCAAGGCGCTGAACACAGGATTAAAAGGGAACTGACGTTTAATCAACCATGATGCAATGCGTTTCACAGTACAACTGCTTCATCAGGCATACTCAGGTGAGCACGAACACACATTTTATAGAGCCCACAGATTAACCCTTGATAGTAAAATCTTAAAGGGGCCACAATCACAAAATTTAAAAATGCATACTAATTCAATGATACACATGTATACTGATAAAAAAAAGACATATATAAACATGTATGGATCAATAAAGACCAAAAAAGACCCAAAAAATTTATATTTATAAATAAATGAAAATAATAATAAATTATTTAAAAAAATAAACAAAAATGCACAAAAGAGATAATTTTGAAGGTAGAAAATCTAAAAAATAACACTACTTGCCTGTCTCGATCGTCTCATTAAGCCCGCCAAGAAAGAAAGTGCCCAATGAGAAGATTCAGAATGACTCTCTATTGATTAATCTTTGGAATCTATTTCTAATGTGTGGTGGAATGGTTTCGATAATGGTAAGTTTTAATAATGTTATATTGTTATTGTGTTTTAGTGTCAAATGGCGAGATGTACTGTGTAGCATGAATTTGTGTTGTATATTAAGTCGATGTTTATTCATGCGGGACCGCACGGTCTGAACCGTGCAGCCCACATATTGTAAACCACAAACGCATGTAAGTAGATAAATCGCATATGAACTATCGCAATCGTAATATCCTTTAATTTCGTAATTTTATCAACACGATTAAAAAAAAGACACTGGAACCGGTACCTATCATTGAGCAACACAAACATCTTTTGTGATTGCAAGGATAACAGCCTGTCATACCATTGACAGGATTTGTAGATTTATTTTTATTTTGCAAAGTTTTTAATTTACTAGGGGCTAGCAAATTCCGTAAATTACTGGACCAACGGAATGTTAGATTTGGTTGAGGGGATAATGTATTTCTAAGCACTGGGTCATCCAAAAAATGGGTCATCTAAAAAAAATTTAATATTGTCAGTAGCACAGTTATAATCTGTGATGAAATTATATTTAAATGTTTTTTGATTATCCTTAATTTGGAGACTTACTGTATGTCCTGTTGTAAGAATAGTATTGGGCAATTTCGGCTGGACTCAGGTGACTTGTGCTTTTCCTTTCACTCTATTATAGGCATTAACTAAGATGGCTTTTGGGTATCCTTTATTAAAAAATCGCTGTTGTAGGATTGATGCTTGTTTATTAAAATCTCTGTCAAGGGTACAATATTTTCTGACCCAGAGATACTGACCATAAGGTACATTACGGATCCATTTGGGGAAATGGGAACTGTTGAAAGGGAGAAGACTATTAACATCCACGGATTTGAAAAAAGTTTCCGTTGTAATATGTCCTGTGTCATCTTTTTTAATACACAGGTCCAAAAATTCGATAGTATTCATCGAATGATGTAGTATAAATTTTAAACCCCAATTATTTGAATTAATTTCATCAACAAATTCCTCGGCTTGTTTTGCCATCCCAGACCATATAAAGAACAGGTTGTCGACAAAACGCCTAAAAAATAAAACATAACGAAAAAGGGGTGAATGGGAGGAATTTTTTGAATTTTGTTCCCGAGGGTCAATGGAACATTTGTTTGTCAAAAGAAGCAGGGTTGCTGCACTCCAATTAGAACAGGCCCGCAAAATTCGGGAGGAACTCTTGGGGTACAGCCACCATGTGGAATTTAAGAAATTAGATGGCACTGTGTTCAATCGTCTAAAAAAATTGGAATTTGATACAATTAAAGGGGTTCTCCGGTACTTAAACATCTTATCCCCTATCCAAAGGATAGGGGATAAGATGCCTGATCGCGGGAGTCCCGCCGCTGGGGACCCCCGGGATCATGCACGCGGCACCCCGTTTGTAATCAGTCCCCGGAGCGTGTTCGCTCCGGGCCTGATTACGGGCGACTACAGGGCGGGCGGCGTGTGATGTCACGCCTGCGCCGGCGTGTGACGTCACGCTCCGCCCCGCAATGCAAGCCTACGGGAGGGGGCGTGATAGCTATCAGAAGGTAAGGAGCTTTTGAGGAGAGAAATTGTTTGGAATGGAAGTCGAGGGCCATTTGCGTTTACAAAGACCCCAATGCTACCAGAACAAAGGACCCCCCGCCCACATGTGACCCCATTTTGGAAACTACAACCCTCACAGAATGTAATAAGGGAGCAGTTACATGCCACTGGTGTTTGACAGACTTTTGGAACAGTGGGCAGTGCAAATGAAAAATTACTCACACTTATTCACTGTTCTGGCACCATGGTGGGCTTTGTAAACACACTTGACCTTCAATTCCAGCCAAATTCTGTCTCCAAAAGCCCAATGGCGCTCCTTCTCTTCTGAGCCCTGTAGTGTGACAGCAGAGCACTTTACATCCACATATGGGGCATTTATATACTCAGAAGAAATGGTGTTACAAATTTTGAGGGGCTTTTTTCCTATTACCCCTTGTGAAAATGAAAAATTTGGGATGACACCAGCATTTTCAATGAAAATTCCTCAAACACCTGTGGGTAGTTAAGGCTCACTATACCCCTTTTTACGTTCCTTAAGTGGTGTAGTTTCCAAAATGGGGTCACATGTGGGTGTTTTTATTTTTTTTATTTTTTTTGCGTTCATGTCAGAACCGCTGTAACGATCAGCCACCCCTGTGCAAATCCCCTCAAATTTACGTGACACTCTCACTCAGCTTTGTTTTGCGCCCAAAGAGCATTTTACCTCCACATATGGGATATTTCCGCACTCAGGAGAAATTGTGTTACAAATTTTGAGGGTCAAAATTTTCCTTTTACCTTTTGTGAAAAAAAAAGTATGGGGCAACACCAGCAAGTTAGTGTAAAAAAAATATTTTTTTTACAATAACATGCTGGAGTAGGCTCCAACTTTAACTTTTCATAAGGGGTAAAAGAAGAGAAAAAAAATTTAAATTGTTAGGCAATTTCTCCCGAGTATGGAAATACCCCATATGCGGCCCTAAACGGTTGCCTTTAAATACGACAGGGCTCTAAAGTGAGAGAGCACCATGCGCATTTGAGGCCTAAATTAGGGATTTGCATAGGGGTGGAAATAGAGGTATTCTACGCCAGTGATTAACAAACAGGGTGCCTCCAGCTTGTGCAAAACTCCCAGAATACCTGGACAGTCAGTGGCTGTCCAGAAATGCTAGGAGTTGTTGTTTTGCAACAGCTGGAGGCTCCATTTTGGAAACGGTGCCATACCTGATGTTTTTCATTTTTATTGGGGGGGGGGGGGGGGAACTATGTAGGGGTATGCATATATGTACTGTTTTACTTTTTATTTTGTGTAGGTGTAGTGTAGTGTTTTTATGGTACATTCACATGGGCAGGGGTTCACAGTGAGTTTCCTGCTGGGAGTTTGAGCTGCAGCGGAAAATTTGCTACAACTCAACTTTGCTCAAACTTGCAGTGAGAAACTCACTGTCAACCCCCACCCGTGTGAATATACCCTGTACATTCACATGGGGGCGGGGCAAACCTCCAGCTGTTGAAAAATGACAACTCCCAGCATGCCCTTTGCTGTCCGTGCATGCTGGGGGTTGTAGTTATGCAACAGCTGGAGGAACACTGGTTGCAAAACACTGAGAATTTGTTACTTAACTCAGTGTTTCCCAACCCGTGTACCTCCAGCAGTTGTGCCTACAACTCCCAGCATGCATGGTCTGTCAGTGCATGCTGGGGGTTATAGTTTTGCAACAGCTGGATGCACACAGGTTGGGAAACACTGAGTTAGGAAACAGACAATGTTTCCCAACCAGTGTGCCTCCAGTTGTTGCAAAACTTCAAGTCTCAGCATGGCCAGACAGCCGAAGGGCATGCTGAGAATTGTAGTTTTGCAACAATGGGAGGAGAACAGTTTGGAGACCACTGTGTAGTGGTCACCAAACTGTAGCCTTCCAGATGATGCAAAACTTCAACTCCAAGCATGCCCAGACTGCCCAGGCATACTGGAAGATGTAGTTTGGCAACATCTGAAGGGCCAGATGTTACAGAACTACAACTCCCAGCATGCCTGGACTGTCTGGGCATGCTGAGAGTTGTAGTTTTGCAACATCTGGAAGAGCACAGATGGGAGACCAAACTGTTGCCCTCCAGATGTTGCAAAACCATAACTCCCAGCATGCCCGGACAGCCAAAGGCTGTAAGGGCATGCTGGGAGTTGTAGTTTTGAAACTCCTAGAAGCAGCAGTGAAGATCCCTTTACAGCAATCTTCACTGCTGCCTATGATGCTGAAGCCGCTGCTGCCTTCTCCACTTACCTGCCACTGCTGCCTCCTAACAGCGGGACTTCTGCTAGTTAACCCGTGCGCATCGCCGAGTTAACTGAATGACTCGTATAAACGTCACGATGCGCGAACTACCAGCATAACACAATGTTTATATAAGTCATTCTGCGAGAAGGGATTCACTTAGAGAGATTCTTCTTAAAGGGGTACTCCACCACAAGACAAAGGATAGGGGATGACATGTCTGATCGCGGGGGTCCGGCAACTGGGGATTCCAGGAATCTCCGCTGCAGTACCCGAGTAATCCTGTGCACTCAGCTCCATGCCGGATGACTGGTGATCACAGCCGGCAGTACTTGGTGCCTGTATACAGCCTGGATCTCTAGAACCAGGTGAGTAATACCCATTTTTAACCCTGCTTATTAAGTTAGGTATGGGTTAACAAGATGTCAGATTTGCTTTAATGCTTCTACACAGTCAATGTACAGTGCAGAGCATGGCAAAAAATGTTCTTGACCTTGATGAAAAATAGTGGACTAAAAGTATTGCTTCAACTTCAAAGGTTGTGCAGATTATACACACAGAGTCTCAGTGGAATACAATTCATATGCTTTATGATACACTGAAAAATTGGATAGATTTACAGGTGTAAAGATATACAAATGTCCAAGGTGTTCTTGTCAAAATGCTGACATGATTCACATGCTTTGGAAGTGCCCCAAGCTTTTTCAATATTAGAGATATATTATCAACACCTAGAATTCTATTTTACAAATGAATATACCTTGGGGGTTAAGACTTGTATATTGGGAAGTGATTAAAATATTATGACTAATTTTCAGATTCATCACATTGTGTTAAAAGCTTTATTCTTTACTAGGAGAATAATTGCATAGCCTAAAAATCATCTAATTGTAGTCTATTCGAACCAGGAGGAATCAAGAACCCCAGTCTATCAAGGTTATCCTAAAACTCTACTGTGTTGATCCTGAGGAAGGCAACCTCCCCCCCCCCCTCCCATGAGGCTGATGTCAATTTTACCCATGACAGAGAAATAATTTCTTTCCGACCCCAATATGGCATCAGAATAATCCCTGGATCAATGTACTATCCCAAATATAATGTCTATGACCTGTAATATTATATTTTATGAGAAAAAACATCCAGGTCCTCATAAATGTGTTTAGTTTAGAGTCAGACATCACAGCATCATGTGGCAGAGAGTTCCATAGTCTCACTGATCTTACAGTAAAGAATCTGTCTGTGATGATGGTGAAACCTTCTTTCCTGTAGACGTAGAGGATGCCCCCTTGTCATCACTACTGGCCTAAGTATAAAAAGATCTCTAGAAAGATCTCCGTACTGTCCATTCATATATTTGTACATTGTAATCAGATCTCCCTAAAACATATTTTCTCCAAAATTAATAACCCAAAGCTTCATTACCTGTCTTGGTATTGTAATTCACCCATTTCCTTATTTCCTTGTCCATGTCCTTCTTATATACAAGTGCCCAAAATCTGACACAATACTGAATATGTGTGGTCTGACTAGTGATTTATAGAGAGGCAAAACCACTGTATGTTCTTGTCCCATGCCTCTAAGCCTCTCTTGATACATCCCTTGACTTTATTATCCTTGGCAGCCGCTGCCTGGCACTGATCACTAAAGTGGAGCTTACTGTCCACCACAGTTCCGCCATAAAATATCCTTAATTTACAATACGAATTAAAGAATACCTTAATCATTGCAATTCTTATTTTTTATCTCTTTCTTCTGCCTCCTACTTTTTTTTAACCTACTGAATTCAGTAGAGGACAGATGTAAGACATTATAACCGATAGATCAGACTACACAGAGTTTGCTTGCAGTCTGAAACCATGGAAACACACAGTTCTGCATCAAAACTGTAGGCACAAAAAATAGAACATTTTTAAAACTACTGTATAAACAAACTTTACAAAACTTCCAATATTTATTAAACAGAACCAAAGAAGTACTAAATACTCTGTTCATTTCTTTAGCATGTTTTTGGTTATTTCTATTTAGTAAAAAGTAAATATGTAAAACCAGTCCTCAAGAACACTGTGGGTATATAGAATATAGTGAAGAGTAGATTAAAAGAAGAGAAAAGATATTGGATCAAATAAATATTAATTTATTAATGTAAGTATATGAATTAATAACCATTCACTCTGCAGGGCCCTTGCAGGAGAGAATTGGAAAATACTGATAAAAATATAAATAAAAATATGAGTAAATACAAATAAAAAAATAAAATATAAAATAAATGCACCAATTAATAAATACGGTAGATATTTTCATTTCCAAATATCTATTTATTAATTGGTGTATTTATTAATTGGTGCATTTATTTTATATTTTATTTTTTATTTGTATTTACTCATATTTTTATTTACATTTTTATCAGTATTTTCCAATTCTCTCCTGCAAGGGCCCTGCCGAGTGATTGGTTATTACCGTATTTTTCGCCGTATAACTGGGGGGAAAAAGTCGGTGCATCTTATACGGCGAATACACCCCTATCACGGCGGTCCCTGCGGCCATCAATGGCCGGGACCCGTGTATTAGGTAGTTGTGCTGGCTATTTTTATTTTTTGTGTTCTTGCTATGCAAGTTAGGGGGAGTGGCACCCTCTCTAGCCATGCACCCCTCCCTGTTTCACAGGAGGTTTTTAAATTGATAGTGGATCCTGCATGTCACCCAGTCCGAGACCATATGCCCCGCAGAGGTGAGTGGATTAAGCATGTTAGGGTCCCATCCGACAAGAGGCCACCTCCGCGTGGTGGATGGGGGACACGTTTTGATCAGTGCACAAAGAGCCTCCATTTTTTGACCAAGAGTGCTGCTGCAACCTTCTTTTTTTGTATAAGATTTGTAAATTACTTCTATTTGAAAAACGTAATCTTTCCAGTACTTATCAGCCGCTGTATACTACAGAAGAAGTTATGTAGTTAATTTCAGTGTTACCCTGTGCTGACTGCTGCCACCTCTGTTCATATCAGAAACTGTTCAGAGCAGGATAGGTTTGCTATGGGGATTTGTTCCTGCTCTGGACAGTTCCTGACACGGACAGAGTTGTCAACAGAGAGCACTGTGGTCAGACTGGAAAGAACTGCTCAATTTCCTATGGAGCATACAGCAGTTGATAAGTACTGGAAGGATTAAGATTTTTAAATAGAAGTAATTTACAAATCTTTTTAACTTTCTGACATCAGTTGATTTGAAAATATTCTTTTCTTTTCCACCAGAGTACCCCTTTAATGATGAAAAATTTATAATTGTATCTTTATTAATAATAATAATAATAATAATAATAATTAATAATATTTATTATTATAATTTATTTAATGCAATTGGATAGTAAAAAATGTGTATTAAGATTTACAGCACAATAGTCTGTGCTGCAAGAATAATGCAAAAACATTTTTTACAATGTGTCTTATGCCAATAATTTCTCTTGTGAACCATATCATAGTAAAAGAAATAAACTTGTTTTGTGATTGAATATTATAGATGCAGCTTGTCCCATGATTATAATTTTTTTTTTTTTGTATCTGAAATCTCAGTCTGTAATAATGCTACCATGGTAACAACCTGACCTTTGATTTCCTCACAATTTTATCATTTTAGATTCTTTTCACATCACTATATTTATTTTTAGTTTAATGGAAATATCACACAAAGTCTCTTTTGACAGATAGATGTGCATTTAGAAATATTCAGGTTTTCAAAGCTTGGTTTCAAAAAATATGGACAAGATACACATCTTGCTCTGAACAAGGGAGGGGGAGACTGAAAAAAAGATGTTCTTTTACATTTTTTCTTTCTATTTTGAAAATTATGATTCTTTATGAAACCCATGTTTACCCATGTTTATATGGACGTAAAGTGCTCTGCGAGCGCACTACAGGGCTCAGAAGACAAGGAGCAAAATTTGGCTTTTTGACCAGGAATTTAGCTTGCAGAGTTAGGTCTCAGAAGTTCTGTCACTTTAAATGTTTGAGACAAAGATACACTTTAATAAAGTAAAGCTGCACAGTATACACAAGTGAGTGCCATCTATTTCCCATAATATTAAGATAGTGATGAAATTCACTGTTTTCTTCTGCGCTGGAAGCCAAGAGCAGTTCAGCTGGAAGGAGATCGCCCGGCCCGTTATTCTCAGTTTCAGCAGCCATTTGGGGCCTGGGACATCACAGGATTGCATCACTACAGCCAAAAGGGAGCCAAGAGCTTTGCAGAGTTTGATTGTCACTGATTGGCTGAGGCCACACGCACCTCCCTCATCTATATTCACTGCTCCCTGACCATGTTAACTGCTCAGTACTCTTGCTCAGAGCAGCAGCTAAAAGAGCACAAAGGCACAGTTCTCAGGTGATCTAACCATATTATATGTGATAGGAATTGCAGTCTATTATGTTTGACACTGCAAGCTCTCAGCAGAGTATCTAAGCATAATATGTGTGATGTGGCCTACAGCCTATTATGTGTGATACTAATTTTACAACAGTGTATTTAAGTATGTTATGTGTAATATTGTGTGTAAATCAGTGTATCATTATGTATGATGAGCTTTATTAGTGTGATACTGCCTAGAAAATTATATGTAACTAAGCAGTGAAAAGACGGAAGATTTCTCATTCTTTTCAAACATATGGCTTTTATATGATAATTTTTTTTAACTTACTTTTGCGACCTATTTATCAAAAAATTGCACAACCTTGATAAATAAATCACACAAAAGCAAAACCTGGGAAACCCGCTTACTAAAGCATTTTTTAAAGCAGAAAAGTTTTCCCTTATGTTAATAAGCGAAGTTCTTTATCTGCCCTTTATTACCAGTAGCGTTGTTAGAGACTGACGGGGGGAGGGGGCATACCACATTGGGTGACACCCTGACTGGCCTAAACCCCTCAAGGCACGTAACAAGGGGTCCAGTTAGCCTTAACACCCCACAGGTGTTTGACCACTTTTCATTAAAGTCAGACATATAAATGAAGAAAACATTTTTCACTAAAGTGCAGGTTTTTTCCCAAATTTACCATTTTTACAAAGGGTAATGGGAGAAAATGCCCCCAAAATTTGTAACCCCATCTCTTCTGAGTATGGAAATACCCCATGTTAGGACATAAAATGCTCTGCGGGCGAACTACAATGCTCAGAAGAGAAAGAGTCACATTTGGCTTTTGGAAAGCAAATTTTGCTGAAATGGTTTTTGGGGGGCATGTCACATTTAGGAAGCCCTATGGTCAGGAGAAATTGTGTTTACATTTTTTTTCCTTTTACCTCTTGTGAAAATAAAAAGTATGGGGCACCACCAGCATGTTAGTGTAATTTTTTTTTATTTGTTTACACTAACAGGCTGGTGTAGACCCAAAATTTTCCTTTTCATAAGGGGTAAAAGGAGAAAGAGCCCCCCAAAATTTGAAGTGCAATTGCTCCTGAGTACGTAAATACTCCATATGTGGCCCTAAACTGTTTCCTAAATACGACAGGGCTCCAAAGTGAGAGAGCGCCATGCACGTTTGAGGACTCAATTAGGGATTGCATAGGGGTGGACATAGGGGTATTCTACGCCAGTGATTCCCAAACAGGGTGCCTCCAGCTGTTTCTAAACTCCCAGCATGCCTGGACAGTCAGTGGCTGTCCGGAAATGCTGGGAGTTGTTGTTTTGCAACAGCTGGTGGCTCCGTTTTGGGAACACTGCCATACAATACATTTTTAAAGGGGTTCTCCAGTGCTTACACATCTTATCAGCTGGGGACGCCCGTGATCATGCACACGGCACCCCGTTTGTAATCAGTCCCCGGATCGTGTTCGCACCAGGTCTGATTACAGGCAACTACAGGGCCGGCGGCATGTGACGTCACGCTCTGCCCCTCGATGCAAGCCGACGGGAGGGGGCGTGATAGCTATCACGCCCCCTCCCGTCGGCTTGCATTGAGGGGCGGAGCGTGACGTCACACGGGGGCGGAGGCGTGATGTCACACGCCGCCGGCCCTTTAGTCGCCTGTAATCAGACCCGGAGCGAACACGATCTGGGGACTGATTACAAACGGGGTGCCGCGTGCATGATCACGGCCGTCCCCAGCTCCTTTGGATAGGGGATAAGATGTGTAAGCACCGGAGAACCCCTTTAATTTTTATTGGGGAGGGGACAGTGTAAGGGGTGTATATCTAGTGTTTTACCATTTATTTTGGGTTAGTGTAGTGCAGTGTTTTTAGGTTACATTCACACTGGCGGGTTTACGGTGAGTCTCCCGCTAGGAGTTGGCGCTGTGGCGGAAAATTTGCCGCACCTCAAACTTGAAGAAGGAAAGTCACTGTAAACTCGCCTGTGTGAATGAACCCTGTACATTCACATGTGTGGCGGGGGGGGGGAGGGCAAACCTCCAGCTGTTGCAAAACTACAACTCCCAGCATGCACTGACAGACCGTGCATGCTGGGAGTTGTACTTTTGCAACAGCTGGAGGCAAACTGGTCTGAAAACCTTCAGTTAGGTTCTGATACCTAACTCAGTATTTTCCAACCAGTGTGCCTCCAGCTGTTGCAAACAGGTAGACAACTACAAATCCCAGCATGCCGAGACAGCTGTTTGCTGTTTTGGCATGCGGGAAGTTGTTGTTTTGCAAGATCTGAAGGACCACAGTTTAGAGACCACTGCACAGTGATCTCCAAACTGTGGCCCTCCAGATGTTGCAAAACTACAAATCCCAGCATGCCCAGACAGCAAACTGCTGTCTGGGCATGCTAAGAGTTGTAGTTTTGCAACATCTGGAGGGCTACTGTTTAGAGACCACTGTACAGTGGTCTCAAAACTGTAGCCGTCCAGATGTTGCTAGGCAACTACTCACCGGCTTCCATAGGATCGTCGCACCAGGGAGCCGCATCGCCATCCTCTGCATCCCGCCGCTGATGGTAAGTGGACCTCCGGTGCCGGTCACCGTTGGTTCCCCCGTTCTGGCCGGACTGCTGTGGGTGGGCAGAACAGGGGGAACCGAACTTTAACCCCACCTGCACCTGATCTGCTATTGGTCGGTCGCTTCTGACTGACCAATAGCACGGATAGGAGGGGTGGCTCCTTTGCCACCTCAATCCTATCCCTTTAGGGAGATCATGGGTGTCTTGGACAACCCCGATCCCCCTTATTTTCTGGATCACCGGAGACCCGTCTGACCCCGAATCGCTGCAAATTGCCGGTGTGAATTCACCGGCGATTTGCGGCGATCGCCGACATGGGGGGTCATTGGCATGGGATGCCTGCTGATAGATATCAACAATCATCCCGGTCCATTCCCTGCCCGGCGTGCGGCGGGGACTGAAATTCCCACGGACGTACAGGTACCAGGGAGCGAAGGCATACCTGTACGCACTTGGTCCCTAAGTGGTTAATGTAGTAGGTATGTTTTATGATGCAGAACAAGAACAGTTGTTAAAGTGGGTATTAATGTCCTTTACTGCGGATGTATGCACTTTCTGTAAGCCAGGTTGGACCTGGAATACATATGCGACTTTTAAATGGAGATGCAATGTTTTTTCTTTATAAATAGCGACTATCGCATTTGATAGATACATTACCACTGCAAAGTTAAAAAAAAACTTTAAAAAATTACTACTTGAGCATTTTTTCAGAAATCTGCTTTGGAATAAGCAAAAATCAAAAAGTTGCAGCATGTATAGAAAAATTTTTACGCAAAAAAAAATTCTACTACAGAGCTTGATAAATCTCCTTCTTGATGTCCAGCCAGCAACTTATGCAAAAAGAGCTTCAGATTTATTCCAAAATCACATACAGGTACAAGTGTGGACTAGCAGAAGTGACTCGTTTCAGCCTACATAGAGGCCTTACTCATATGTGTATGAGTAAGGCCTCTATGCAGGCTTAAACAAGTCACTTCCACTTGTCCACACCTGTTTTGGAATAAATCTGAACCTCTTTTTGCATGAGTTATTTGGCTGGACACCAAGTCTTTTCGTTGCATTATTCTTGGTGAGGCCCGCACCGGTCTGTGCTGGATTGGCCTGCAAGCTGGGTGAGCTGGATGCACCTTTTCCTTGTCATTTAACTAAGCATTGTAACTAAGACGTTGTTTCCCAACCAGAAGACTTGGGATAGTCCCGTCTGCTGAATCTGAAGCTCTAGCATGAGAAAACACATGTATTGCAAAATTATCTTCACCTTTTACATTGAAGCAGCACCTCTCCTCTATATGCATGCAAGTAACTCCTTCAATGTTTCGCCCTGAAATTTGAAATTTAAGGAACTGTCTGCAAAATCTGAAAATGCTGTCAAGTAAAAATTGAATTGCACCTTTACCTCGTCTCCCTGTTTCTGATATCATGCACCCACAACACTAAGGGCACCCCGACTTTCAACTGCCAGTTACAGTGCAAAGGGGCACACCCCAAGGGACCTGCCCACCTACAACATCCAGTACAGACCCTCCATTACAAAGCTTGTGTGTAGCCAGAGTGAAAGGTACAAGGGGCTGTTTGCCACCTAAGCGCCTGTGACCTACTAATAACATATAGTACCACAGTAAAAAACTGCACCAATTGTCCAGCAGTCCTTTGTATGACCATTTACATTATTCACTGTCTGTAATGAATAGACAAACCCATTTCCAAAGTCAATTACAGTGATTAAATTGATTGCAGAGGGTCCGGCTTCTTAAGACTGATGTACAGCATTCAGGAGAAGTTAAAGAAGTTTGCTTAGGATTTCCCTTCTCTTGCTGGTCAACCATGTAATAGCCAGTCTAGTTATAAATAGGAACTCAGATTTATTTAGAATGTCCTGTCGTATAACATAGATATAGAGCTTTTCTCCCTAGACGCATTGCAGAGTGCAATTACATACAGGTTTTGCGCACACAGCATGACCTTTTCCTCCGAATCTAATAGAAGAGCTCTCAGAGCTGGTTGCCTATCAACGTTATGGTTCTTATACAGGGACTTTTCCCGAAACATTCAATGCATTGGGCAAATAAACAGCAGTGCTGTTAAAAATATACAAAATATAATGATTGAACAATATATGCTTTACTCCTATGTGTAACTTATGTATATGTATTCTTTAATTTTAGTTTTGATTTATTGTAAATAAAACATTTTTTTAACATAGTATATGCATATGAAAATTTTATATATATATATATATATATATATATATATATATATATGCCATAATCTATTGGAAGATGATAACTTGATCATAATGCAGCATAAAGATCATGATTTTGCAATCCACAATCCAGTCTCAGAGGTTATAATACACACTGACAGCCTGTCTCCACAATAGGGCATAGGCTTTCACTATAATATATGGGTAGAGTTGTTATGTTCAGGCTCTGTTAACCTCTATACTGTCTCTCAATTTTCCTGTTACAGTCCTAAGATGGTCTTAGCATGATCTTGGAGACTTTTATATGAATAACATATATATTTTTAGATCTTTTATGAAACAGTGTCCCTTCCTATTTTCGTGTATTCAACGTTAAACATCACACATGACGAAGCATTTTTAATCCGTGTTCTATGTATTTTAGACTGAGCTGTACAGTTCTTGCATTGATTCTGGTGATGTCTCTTAGTCGTTCCAGGTAAAGGACATTCCTGCTAATATTTAGACAAAGCATACTTAAGAAGAGGGAGGTTTGACCCTTGAAATGTGTTGTTCCATTATATTTCAAATAAATATACTTTTTCATGATCCTCTTTTAGTCTGATAATTAGTTCTATTAAGTCAGTGATTGTGGGTCACACAGTGGAAGTGTCCTCTTTTGTCTATGCCTCCGATTCCTTTCTTGGATCTTCTTCACAGTATCATGTACCGCCCCACCTATCAGGACACAACTATTTTGAGGCAAGTGTTGGTGTTGTGTCCATGCACAACATCCTAAGGTGAGTGTATCTGTCATTGTGGTGAGGGTGGGATGAGGGCAGATGGAATTACCCAAGGGGCAGATGGCATTAGCCCCTTGTGTTCGTGACGCCAGGGCGTAGTTTTACCTCTACAACACCCGAAGGTATGGCCGCTGGATCCTGGGCTAGGCACGGGGCAAATAATGACTCCAACAACAAGTAACGGAACAACAGCAGCTTTACTAAGTCAGACAGGTGTAACAGTCTATACAACTTGCCTAGGCCCAAGGAGGTGACCAGTGACTTCAGAGACCACAGGGATTGCTGGGACTTAAAGTGGACTTGGACAATTTGATGCAGGGCCACGCTGACTTGGACTGACTTGACAGAGACTGACTAAGACAGACTTCACCCCTTTTGAAGCTTACCAGGTTTTGACTTTCACCTGTGGGGGTAATAGACTTATGGAGTCGTGGCTGCGTGGTAGACTTGGGCCTTCCAAGGACACCAGACATTCTCTCAGGACTTGACCTCATTGTAGCTGAGCAAAGACTCAACGAGAGAGAGGAAGCTCCACCCAGGGCTTATATGGGGGGTCCCATAGGTCACCCTGTAGGTCACATGACAATAATACTTAAAGGCATCCAACAATATATGTACATTACACTAAATAACATTGGCACTTTAGATGATACATAAGACACAAGTACGGGGGGGGGGGGGGGGGACACAGGGATCATGGAATGGATTCAGGGCAGCGAGGATACAGGGGTGCAACTCCTGTACTGGGCCAACATATCATCTTCCACCCATCACCCTTTAGGAGATAACAGCACATATAGAGCCTTTGTTGTTTTTCAGTTTTTACCTGTACCTTTACACAGTCTCTAAGGTAGAAAAAGGCAATAAAATTACCTTTATGCAGCATTTCAGGGTCAACAAGTCCTATGTTTGTACATTATTGACTATTAAATATCCATTTAGTACAATACAAGAGTAACTGTGTACGTGTTGTCCCAGCACCAATGGCTGTCCTGTAGCTTCGGACTGCTTTATTCAGCTTGGCAGCACAAGGTGTTGGGCCCACCAGAGACTTACTATTACACTAATTATGTTCGCACTTTATTGCAAAATAATATATGTTTCTAAATTATTTCTAATGTTGTTATCTGTATATATGTTATTCATGTGTTACTGTACCCTTAAGAGTGAGCAGTAAACCCCATGTGACCCTGCCTGCCAATGGGAACCCCAAAATTCTTTCCCTTGTAGTGTAGTGTCGAGGAGTTACCCAGAGTTCTAGTTTCAGTTACTGCTAAGCACAGTGAGGTTCAGATGTGTGGTGTTGTGAGCTCCAAGAGAAGGCCTAGCTCAAAACTAATCTCTCTGGTCATCCTGCAAGAATATCCCGTAAGGTGGAAGTTCATGCCTTGGCGAAGACGGCTTCAATACCTTGACAGGACCCAACCTACCAGTATTCATCTGTCTCACAAGTCAGTATAAATCTGTCTGGTGAAAGCTCCACATGTCCCAGGGCTTCCAAGGGGTTGCGCCGCACTCTCTCACCCACAACTAACTATCCGTGTAATACCATCTCCACCAGGCTCAGTAAAGACAGTTATCCGTAACCTGACGTCGGTATGTTCATTTACTCCCAGTGTCTGGCCCAGGCGAAGCTGTCTCCAACCACGGACCGTATATACGATGCGGTGCCCTGTCGTCACAAAGTGATCAGGTATGGCACCACATATGCGCTCTTCACTATGACTCTCATTTGATGGAAGGAGGCCTGCCAGCAAGTGTGGGACCTTTTTTTTTTTTACTTTTTAGCCTTGGTTCTAGACTACAGTACCCCCTGACTTGCCCTGATGGTAGCCTTGTTTCTTCTCATACAGTATTTGATGACAAAGTCACAGTTTTACAGGTAAATACAAAGTTTTGCACCTAGGTAGAGAAACCTATTTCTGCATCCTACAAATTTCAATTCTGATGTATAAATAAATCTCTATCAGTCTCCCTTATGTTATTCATATGAGTAAGCAATTCCCTTCACTAATATGGCGTCATAGTGCTTAACTTTAGAATGTGTGTGCATGACTTGATAGGAAGGATATCTTCTTAGCAAGCTGGCGCGTGATGAACTAGCTCTTACTTATTCCTGCCCCCCCCCCATTAGGTGGTGACGTCCTGCTAATGCCGCGCACATGATTGGCGGACCTACCGAGTGTGAGCACTACACAGTACCCCACGCTGAATACAGTAACAACATGTGTACTTAACAGCTTGCACGAATATGGATTATACATTACATGATGTAACAACACATGGCGATTGTATTGTGCATTTATGATGAGACACTTGTAAATATTGGGGGAGAGTCATCAAAACCTGTCCACAGGAAAAGTTGTTGAGTTGCCCATAGCAACCAATTAGATCGCTTCTTTAATTTTTCAGAGGCCTTTTCAACAGTGAAAGAAGCGATCTGATTGGTTGCTATGGGCAACTCAGCAACTTTTCTTCTGGACACGTTTTGATAAATCTCCCCCATTGTGTTTGATACATATATTTATTCGCAAAACTTGTTAAGTATAATGTTTACTGTATGTAATGAATTGACAATATTGAGGCACATATAAGGCCACACATTGGGGGAGATTAATGAAAACCTGTGCTGAGAAAAAGTTGACCAGTCGCCCATAGCAACCAATCAAATAGCTTTTGATATTTTTCAGGGGCCTTTTAAAAAATCTAAGAAAGGACATGATTGGTTGCTATGGGCAACTGGTCGACTTTTTCTCTCCACAAGTTTTGATGAATCTCCCCATTGTGTCACATGATTGGGCTTGAAAATGGCTGCGAGAGGCTGCAGAAACGTTGCTTCTTTTGTAACACTGGAATAAACTATTCCCTTTTTTGCACATATTTTTGTGTGTTGCGGTTATCTTCTTTACAACATTGTGTGGAGCCCCTAACCAATTTTTTTTTTCTTTTTCCAATAGATCACCCCTTGGGGCAATCCAATAGTACCCTAATTTCCCATATACCCTCTAAAATAGTTAAACTTTATTGTTAATTGAATCAAAAAATATCCACACTTTTAAAAGGTATCAGAGCAGTACTCCCTGGTTTGTATCCAAACACTGTTAATATCTCCACTGAGACTAATATCGCTGTCTATCGCTGAGTGTGCCTGCAGCTCACACTCCAGCTTCCTCCGGATACTGCTCTGATTTGCTTAAAAACACCCTACTCAGCCCCCCCCCGACATGTTTCGCTACTATGTAGCTTTGTCAAGAGGTATGGGGCTTCCCATACCTCTTGACAAAGCTACATAGTAGCGAAACATGTCTCAGTGGAGATATTAACAGTGTTTGGATACAAACCAGGGAGTACTGCTCTGATACCTTTTAAAAGTGTGGATATTTTTTGATTCAATTAACAATAAAGTTTAACTATTTTAGAGGGTATATGGGAAATTAGGGTACTATTGGATTGCCCCAAGGGGTGATCTATTGGAAAAAGTGATTGGATCAACCCTCCATATACTGGTCTTGACTAGTGCATTGAGCCCCTAACCAAGGCCCCCAACTGGCGTGCACCACTAGTGGTTTCCTACATTTAAAGGAAAACAGTCACCCGTTCACACACACCAAACCCAATACACCAGTTTATAGTGTGGGTGAACAGGCGATGCAAACTCTCTGACTAATATACTTAACTGCCTTCCGGCGCCTGGTCCCTATTAAGATCCTCTTCTGTCTTCTCTGAATTAAGCGCTGGAGGCGGGCCCGCCGGCTGGATTTGAATATTCATGGTCACTGGTCATGTGAGCGATTGTACCTACTGAGCGCACACGTGACCTGTGACCCTCATTGGTCTCCTGTTCACCCGCACTATAATCCGGTGTATTGGGTTTAGTGTGGGTGAACGGGTGATCGTTTTCCATTAAGTTGTGCTTCTCTGCTTTGAATTTATTTTAATATTCATATTATTTATGTGCTCTTCATTTTGACCTAAACAATTCTTTCACATTTCTCAAATTGTGAAAAAGCTTTGTAAACTAAAACAATTGAGATCTGCTCTTCATTATGTCACCGGAGCGATGGTACTAATCGATAACTACAATGATATTCACTTCCCGAAGAGAAGAAAGACAGGTGTAAAGCTGTTGGCATTTGCATGATTGATCACAATGTTCCCACCTCTCAGAATAACAGAAAATGAACACCAAGGGTGGCATTTAGTATTGTGTCTGTAATGATACAGAGCAAGTGTGAAAGAGCCATAAAAGTCATTCCCTTTATTCTTTATACACTAAAGAGAAAATTCAGCACAGCTTCTGGGAGGATGGGAGCACTGTTGCCTGTATATAGAAGTACTTAAAAAAAGCTTGCCATAAAGAGACAATTGCACTGCCATCCCCATAGACGGCAATGCATTTATGGGTGGATCTGTTGGGAGATCTGCTCAGAAATGCATTGACATCTATGGGGACGGCAATGCAGTTCGCGCAGTACTAGTGCGGCCAGCTTGACCTCCGGCAGAAATTCTGCCCAGAAATTCCACAGTGGGAACCTAGCCTTAACCCCTTAGGGACTCAGCCTATTTTCACCTTAAGGACTCAGCGTTTTTCCGTTTTTGCATTTTCATTTTTTCCTCATCACCTTCTAAAAATCATAACGTTTTCAATTTTGCACATAAAATTCCATATGATGGCTTATTTTTTGCGCCACCAATTCTACTTTGCAGTGACATTAGTCATGTTACCCAAAAATCCACGGTAAAATGGAAAAAAAAAATTAATTGTGCGACAAAATTGAAGAAAAAATTTAATTTTGCAACTTTTGGTGGCTTCCGTTTCTACGCAGTGCATTTTTTGGTAAAAATAACACCTTATCTTTATTTTGTAAGTCCATACAGTTAAAATAATACCCTACTTATATAGGTTGGATATTGTCGTACTTCGGAAAAAAACCTCTATGTTAAAAATAGTTTCTATGTTAAAAATTCTCATCTTCTAACCCCTATAACCTTTTTATTTTTCCGCATACGGGCTGGTATGAGGACTAATTTTTTGCGACATGTTCTGAAGTTTTTATCGGCACCATGTTTGTATTGATCAGACTTTTTGATCGCTTTTTATTCATTTTTTCATGATATAAAAAGTGACCAAAAATATGCTATTTTGGACTTTGGAATTTTTTTGTGCGAATGCCATTGACCGTGCGATTTAATTAATGATATATTTTTATAGTTTGGATATTTCCGCATGCAGTGATACCACATATGTTTATTTTTATTTTATTTTTTATATTTTTTTATACGAAAGGGGGGGGGGGGTGATTCAAACTTTTATTATGGAAGGGGTTAAATGACCTTTGTTAACTTTTTTTTTTCACTTTTTTTTTTGCAGTGCTATAGCTCCCATAGGGACCTATAGCACTGCACAAACTGATCTCTTATGCTGATCCCTGCAAATCCATAGCTTTGCACAGATCAGTGAGATAGGGGCTTGATTGCTCAAGCCTGTAGCAATCAAACCCCGATCGGACGCCGCGGAGACAGGTAAGGAGACCTCCGCCTGCGTCCCAGCTGATCAGAACATCGCAACTTTATCGCGATGTCCCGATCAGCCCGACTGAGCTACCGGGAAGCGTTTACTTTCACTTTCAGACGCGGCAGTCAACTTTGACCACCGCGTCTGAAGGTCTAATAGCGCGCCGCACAACGTTCGGTGCCGCGCGCTGTTAGCCCAGGGTCCCGGCTATGACTAGCAGCTGGAACCGACCTGGTGTGATGCAGGGTCACGGCGTGACCCCGTTTCAACCCCTTAACGACGCAGGACGTATATTTACGTCCTGCGCCGGCTCCCGCGATATGAAGCGGGATCGCGCCGCGATCCTGCATCATATCGCTTCGGTCCCGGCGCTCATCAACGGCCGGGATCCCGCGGCTAATACCACACATCGCCGATCGCGGCCATGTGCGGTATTAACCCTTTAGAAGCGGCGGTCAAAGCTGACCGCCGCTTCTAAAGTGAAACAGAAAGTATCCCGGCTGCTCAGTCGGGCTGTTCGGGACCGCCGTGGTGAAATCGCGGCATCGCGAACAGCTGATCGGACACCGGGAGGGCCCTTATCTGCCTTCTCGGTGTCCGATCGACGAATGACTGCTCCGTGCCTGAGATCCAGGCAGGAGTAGTCAAGCGCCGATAATGCTGATCACAGGCGTGTTAATACACGACAGTGATCAGCATAGGAGATCAGTGTGTGCAGTGTTATAGGTCCCTATGGGACCTATAACACTGCAAAAAAAATTTTTAAAAAAGTGTTAATAAAGGTCATTTAACCCCTTCCCTAATAAAAGTTTGAATCACCCCCCTTTTACCATAAAAAAAATAAAACAGTGTAAAAAAATAAATAAATAACCGTATGTGGTATCGCCGCGTGCGTAAATGTCCAAACTATAAAAATATATCATTAATTAAACCGCTCAGTCAATGGCGTAAGCGCAAAAAAATTCCAAAGTCCAAAAAAGCGTATTTTGGTCACTTTTTATACCATTAAAAAAATGAATAAAAAGTGATCAAAAAGTCAGATCAAAACAAAAATTATACCGATAAAAACTTCAGATCACGGCGCAAAAAATGAGTCCACAAACCGCCCTGTACGTGGAAAAATAAAAAAGTTATAGGGGTCAGAAGATGACATTTTTAAACGTATAAATTTTCCTGCATGTAGTTATGATTTTTTCCAGAAGTGCGACAAAATCAAACCTATATAAGTAGGGTATCATTTTAACCGTATGGATCTACAGAATAATGATAAGGTGTATTTTTTTCCGAAATATGCACTGCGTAGAAACGGAAGCCCCCAAAATTTACAAAATGGCGGGTTTTTTTTTCGATTTTGTCGCACAATGATTATTTTTTCTGTTTTGCCGTGCATTTTTGGGTAAAATGACTAATGTCACTGCAAAGTAGAATTGGCGACGCAAAAATAAGCCATAATATGGATTTTTAGGTGGAAAATTGAAAGGGTTATGATTTTTAAAAGGTAAGGAGGAAAAAACGAAAGTGCAACAACGGAAAAATCCTTAAGGGGTTAAACACCAGAACCGGGCTCAGGGCATCCAGGTACGCCCTGAGTCCTTAAGGATCAGGATGCAGGGCGTATGCATACGCCCTGCGTCCCCAAGAGGTTAAGGTATGTTCACACGGCAGAATTGCCGCTAGGAATTCGGCTGGAAATGTTGCCGTCATTTAATGCCTATTGATTTAAGACCAGTCTTATATCTTGTGGAATTCTGTGGCAGATTCCAATTGAAATCAACGGGGCTTAAATTTTGGCTTATTCTGAGAGAACAGGAATTTTGCCACAATTCTGGCGGAATGCCGCAATCCTTGCTGAACATAATTTCAGCGTAATTGTGGAAATTGTGCAGTGTGAACATACCATAAAAGCAAAGAGATAAGAAACTTAATGATTTAAAAAAGGGGTAAAATAAATAATTCAGATTATGAATTAAAACAGATGAATTAAAGTACAGATCTGCGGCTTCTTTTCCCCTTTGTTCTAGCTTCGTAATTGATTGGAGACGTTTTTCTAACGAGCGGTAATGATATTTATTTATTTACTTATAGTTTCTCAAAAGTTTTGATCGGTCAAATGGCGTCAACAGTTTAGAGACCTCTGTCTAAAGTCCCTATATCTATGTTTTCCAACCAGTGCATCTCCAGCTGTTGCAAATCTTCAACTCCCAGCATGCCCGGACAGCCAAAGGCTGTCCAAGCATGCTGGGAGTTGAAGTTTTGCAATAGCTGGAGACGCACAGGTTAGGAATCATTGATCTATAGTATTTGAAAAATTGAGTATATACTGTATAATAAATGAGTACTGTATAAGTAGTTATGATCATGAGTGTATGCAGAGTGTCAGGACTGTGAACATACAAGTGTGCACAATACAGTAGGTCTGTATTTTGAACTCTTTAGGGGGGATTTATCAAAACATGTGGAGAGGCAAAGTTGACCAGTTGCCCATATCAACCAATCAGATTGTTACTTTCATTTTTTACAGGCCTTGTTAAGAATAAAAGAAGCAATCTGGTTGCTATGGGCAACTGGTCAACTTTTCCTCTCTTTATACACATAGAAACATATAATGTGTCGGCAGATAAGAACCATTTGGCCCATCTAGTCTGCCCAATAATTTGAATACTATGAATAGTCCCTGGCCCTATCTTATATGAGGGATAGCCATATGCTTATCCCATTCATGCTTAAACTCCTTCACTGTATTTGCAGCGACCACTTCTGCAGGAAGGCTATTCCATGCATCCACTACTCTCTCAGTAAAGTAATACTTCCTGATATTACTGCAGAAACCTTTGCTCTTCTAATATAAAACGATGTCCTCTTGTGGTAGTTTTTCTTCTTTTAAATATGCTCTCCTCCTTTACCGTGTTGATTCCCTTTATGTATTTAAAAGTCTCTATCATATCCCCTCTGTCTCTTCTTTCTTCCAAGCTATACATGTTAAGGTCCTTTAACCTTTCCTGGTAAGTTTTATCCTGCAATACATGTACTAGTTTAGTAGCTCTTCTCTGAACTCTCTTGAGTATCTATATCCTTCTGGAGATACGGCCTCCAGTACTGCGCCCAAAACTCTAAGTGAGGCCTCACCAGTGTTCTGTACAGCGGCATGAACACTTCTCACTTTCTACTGCTTATATCTCTCCCTATACATCAGAGCATTCTGCTAGCGTTTCCTGCTGCTCTATCACATTGCCTTCCTACCTTTAAGTCTTCCTACCTTTAAGTCTCTGAAATAATTACTTCTAAATCCCTTTCCTCAGATACTGAGGTCAGGACTGTGTCAAATATTCTACATTCTGCCCCCGGAGGGTTTTTACGCCCCCAGGAGCATTATCTTGTACTTATCCCAATTAAATTTCAGTTGCCAGAGTTCTGACCATTCTTCTAGTTTTCCTAAATCCTTTTCCATTTGGTGTATCCCTCCAGGAACATCAACCCTGTTATATATCTTTGTGTCATCAGAAAAAAGACCAATACCTTACCATCGAGACCTTTTGCAATATCACTAATGAAGATATTAAACAATATTGGTCCCAGTACAGATCCCTGAGGTCCCCACTGGTGACAAGACCTTGCTTTGAATATTATCCATTGACTACAACTCTCTGTTGTCTATCACTCAGCCACTGCCTAATCCACTCAACAATATGGGAGTCCAAGCTCAGTGACTGTAGATTATTGATAAGTCTTCTATGTGGGACAGTGTGAAAAGCCTTACTAATATCTAGATATGTGATCTTAACTGCCCCTACGCCATCTATTATTTTAGTCACACAGTCACATGATAGACACTAAAATGGGCGCCAACATACAGTGGGCGGACTTACAAACAAACACACAGTTCACATCAAAAACCATAAAAACAATTATAAAGGACTTTCATTCATATAATTGATTATATTAAAACACAAAAAGTACAAGAGAACAGTAGAATAATATCAATAAAAAAGCGTATTGTGCACAACCAAAGGTCACAGGCTGCAATCTCACCATTCACATGCACCTGTAGTAATGCATGAGAATGAGGTTCAATGTGTGCATAAAGTTAATAAACAAACAGCTTCCACAATCTTGTAGTTGTCCTCGGATCGTGCATAGTAAAGCAGAGCTTGAAGGTCCATCGTTAAGGACGAATCGCCAGGAGCCGAGGATCATGTGACGACATCCCGCCAATAGCACCACCGAGGAGCAATCCCAGAGGTGAGCGTCTGCAGATGGATAGTAAACAGTCCCGCATTGCCAGGGGCGGAGTCGTAAGAACACAGCAGCCACTGGCGGCGTTCCTATAGATATGAATGGAGAGCAACATGAGGATTAATGTCAAGGGTTCTCTTGGCAACTGTGTATATATAGGAAGGAACCAATAGAAGGTAGCGCCTGACCCGGGGAAATCAATCTTATACATAACTCTAATTTGTGATCAGTCATAAATGGAGAAGAATTATGGAAGTATAGGACCACAAGATGAAAAAGCATAAAGAAGAGAAATAATTATATAAGAATAAATATGTAAACACAGCACACAAAGGACAAGATGATATAGTAACAATATCAGGTTTGGCAACACTATATAAAGGGGCAATAAATATTAGATGGTCAGCAGCAAAATAAACGGGAGGGCAGTTAAAGAGCAGCACTATATGGTATTCTCAAGCAGCAGTAGATTTATAGCAGCAGATCAATAATAGTGATAATAGTGGTAAAAAAATTATATATATAAATAGCAGCAATATATCCAAGGTTGTTACCCAGTAGCAAAGGATGGTTAGCAACAGTGTATAACAACGGAACATTGATGCAACAAAGTTCAGCGGCAGCCTCATGTACCCGCTGTTAAATTGGTGGTGGTGGTGTGGATGGGGGTGTGGGGGCTTGCACTTTAAAGTCCTTACTTTGGGTACCAAAAGAGCTTACAATAACTTCAATGGGATGCAGAATGCGGAATTTTCACAGCGGACAGCGGAATCCCATTAAAGTCAATAGGCAGTATTGTTTTGGAGTTTATGAAAAAGCCTGGACTTCCAGTAGCGCTAACCACCGATATAAATCTGAATACATATACAATCTTATTTATTTTTAGCCCAAAACAGACTTGTTTCGATACAATAGAGTATCTTTCTTAATGTGATTACAGGCCCGTTGGCTGTCCGGGCATGCTGGGAGTTGTAGTTTTGCAACATCTGGAGGGCCACAGTTTGAAGACCGCTGCAATAAGGTGAGTCGGTTACGTAAACATTTTCCTAAAAAATACGCTTTGAAGGCGGTAATACCTTATGAGGAGCGATGCTTTCGATTTTTTCTCCTTCTCTATAGTGCCGTGTGAACATAGCCGATTTGGGAAACCCTAATTATTTCATTAAAAATATGACGTAATAAATAGAAAACGCATGGGGGTATACATAATTATTCACGTACCACTAAACCAGAACCACGTGACTCTGCCATAAACAATTAGTGTGATGCCTTCCAGTGGATATAGTAGACGGCGCAATCAATCGTTCTGTAGCCTCAGATAAACATGTTTACTGAAATACTTTCATTGTACAAACATATCATCTCAATCCTTTAAGCTACTGTGTTGCTCGAGCAATTTTAGCCTTGAAATCTTTTCTGAAGCAGCACACTTTGATGTATTACAAGCTTTTGGGTCAATAAGAGACAATGCATAGAAAGGACAATAGACCGCCATAAGTACGGCAGGGATTTAACGTTTGACATTGATGTTTATAATGTAAGAACAGACATTTTCAGATCATTAGCTGGGAGCCCGGTAAGGACAAGTAATTGTATGCAGCCCGAACAACAAGACACCTGCAGAACGCTTGAATAATACTTATAAACCTCCAGCTGAAGTCGTTCACATTCCTCCTTGGATCTTCTTTATCTTTAAATTTTCTTCTGATTTTCTCAACTGGGTAATGTATAGTGTTGCTCGCGAATATTCGCAATTCGAATTTTATTCGCGAATATAGCATATTCGCGAATACGTGAATATTCGCGAATATAGCGCTATATATTCGTAATTACGAATATTCGTATTTTTTTTTTTTTCACAGTACACATCACAGTGATCATCTGCTTCCAGCTTATGTGGTGTAAGAAAGCTCTAATACTACTGTGTGAGACTGGTGTGCGAATTTTCGCATATGCGAAAATTTGCATATGCTAATTTTCATATATGCGAAGTTTCTCTCATGTTAATTTTGTATATGCAAATTTTCGCATATGTTAGTTTTCGCACACGCGAATATTCGAATATGCGAAAATAAAATGAGAATATTACGAATATGCGAATATGACGAATATTCGTCCATATATTCGCGAATATTCGCGAATTCGAATATGGCCTATGCCGCTCAACACTAGTAATGTAGAAACTTGTATGGATTTTGAAGCAAATACATGATATTTCACACATTAGGGGGTAGTGTTTATTAGGGGTTATCTTCATACAATGGAAAAATAATTCAATCCGCTCCGTAGGTTCATATAGCCGCCATCATTGCTAGATTCCACGGTTTGCTTCAGGGCAAGAATAACATTCTGTAATTGTCCCTGAAACTCTACGTTCTCGCCATCACTACTAATAACTATAGTGGGGAAAAGATCATGTGGAGATACAGTTCTGTAGCCATTTTTCTGTTAATATTGTATAAGACTTAAAGAGGTATACCTGGGATCTAAGCTTTTATCCCCTATATAGAGGATAGGGGATACAATGTCTGATCGTGGGGGGCCTGCCGCTGGGACCCCCCGCGATCTCCATGCAGCACCCGCATTGTTAAACCCTCTCCCATAGACATGAATGGAGGGGCATGGCGTGATGTCACAACACAGAAGTTTCCTACACTGGAGACACAGCCCCACATACAATGCGGGTGCTGCAGGTGGATCGCGGGGGGTCCCAGCGGTGCCCCCCCCCCCCCATCATGATCAGACATTGTATTCCCTATCCTCTGGATAGGGGATAAAAGCTTAGATCCTGGGAAACCCCTTTAACCAAATACAGTGATCCCTCAACTTACAATGGCCTCAACATACAATAGTTTCAACATACAATGGTCTTTTCTGGACCATTGTAAGTTGAAACCAGACTCAACATATAATGTTATGGACAGTCCAGATCTGTGAAACGTGTCAATGAACTGACCAATCAGAAAGGGCATTCACTGGTAAAACTCCTGTATTACTGAAGTGTATGCACTGACTGGTGTCTGGTAGCGCCCCCTACAGTACAGGGAGGTATTACATGTTCTGTACTCTTTACCTGTGCTAGGGTTAGCTGCTCCTTTAGACACCAGGTGAGGGCGGCTCCATGTTACTTTTTTAGGACATTGCGTGTACTGTACAGGCCCCCAAAGAAGCTCCTGTCCTCTACATAGACCAGTGCTTCCCAAGCAGGGAGCCTCCAGCTTTTACAAAACTACAACTCCCAGCATGCACGGACAGCCTTTTGCTGTCCGGGCATGCTGGGAATTGTAGTTTTGCAACAGCTGGAGGCTCCCTGCTTGGGAAACACTGACATAAACAGTGATTACAGCTCCCAGCAGCTCTTTCTTACTTTTATATGTAAGGACTTGCTTTATCTTTATTAGTTATCTACTTTTTTTTTTCTTTAATTCTCACTTTTTCCTATTTTTGGATGACATTTTGGATCTTTAGAACCAATTACCAGGTTTCCATTGAGTTATGGTATCAACATACGATGGTTTCAACATACAATGGTCGTCCCAGAACCAATTAATATTGTAACTTGAGGGACCACTGTACAAACATCTTTTACTGTACACCTGAACGCAGATATTCTTACCTAAAGGCAGAGGACCACAGTCATGGGCTACATGCATGGTCATATCTGAGGTCTGTAATCTAAAAAAATGAAATAAAGATATATACTAAACATGCAAATTTAGGCCTCATGCATGCGTTAAAACCATAGGCATTTCCCATGATGCGGAATAGTAAGGTGACTAGTGATGAGCGGCATTGCCCATATTCGAATTTGCGATATTTCGTGAATATATAGATGAATATTCGTCCTATATTCGCGAATTTTGCGTTTTCGTTATATTCGCATATGTAAATATTCGCATATTCGCGTATTCTAGGAAGAAAACAGTGAGGGGGTGGGCAACTTTACTATTGGTTGCTAGGGATGTTGTTGATCACCTCTGACAAGAGTATTTGCATCATTCTTATTGGCCCACAAGTGAAAAGAAAAAATATGCGAACATTCACATATGCGAATATGCGCATTTACAAATATTCACATATGCGCATATGTGGAAAAAAAAGCGAATATTCACAATTTCGAATATATAGCGAATATTTTTGCATTATTCGTGAATTTGCGAATTTGCGATATTCTTGATAAAAATTCAAAATACAAATATTCGCGCCCAACACTAAAATGTCCTTGGCTTCTGGGGACAGTCCCTGGATTGAGACACAGTCTTTCGGCAATATGGAGATATGTCCCCGGAAGTATCTATGGATCTCTTCCTGTACTGAATTGTAAGTGTACCCTTGGGACGCTTATAATGGAATTATCTATTGCCAGCAGTGCGGTAGCACCGTTCGGCATTCCCTACATGAAGTAGGCAGCGTGTCATATTTGTGCCAAACTTCATTATCACCTACTGCACCTTAGAAAAAGGGAGAAGGACATGAAAAGCGAGGGGGGCGTCACTAAGGCCAGAGCAACGGGACTAGGTAAGTATAGCTCCTCGCCCAGCGGACAATTTACGGGGCAATGGGGGTTACTTTAAAACTTCATGTCCTCACTGGGATAAAGATTTTACTATATATATAATGCATTGCCAAGCGTTATATATGGTAAAATCTACTTCTTGGTTCCATTTAATCAGGATCAGGATAAAGGTTTTTGTTTTAATCATTGACACATGTTAAAAAAAGGATTGTTCCAACCCTCTCTGGGTTATTTGTTGTAAAATGTTTGACCTTCTCATGTGCACACCAGTAGGTAGGTATGTGTACAGTGGGTACACAGGATGTAACTTTATATATGTTGACAAAGTATGTAATTTTGTATATGGGGTAAAGGATGTAACTTTATATATGGTGTCAAAGGTTGTAACTTTATATATGGGGCAAAGGATTTCATTTAAAGTATAGGAGCAAAGGATGTAACTTTATATATAGGGAAAAAGATGTAACTTTATATATAGGGCATAGGATGTCCTTTTATATATGGGACAAAGCATACCATTTTATATACAGTATGGGGCACAGTACTGAATAGAAGTTTATAGTTGGGGGTTACAGTGTATGAAATAAACTTATATGTGCGAGATACATTGTATGGAATAAACTCATATATGTGGGATTTAGTGTATAGAGTAAATTCATATATGGGGGATACAGCATATTAAAGGGGTATTCCAGGCAAAAACTTTTTTTTATATATCAACTGGCTCCGGAAAGTCAAACAGATTTGTAAATTACTTCTATTAAAAAATCTTAATCCTTCCAATAGTTATTAGCTTCTGAAGTTTTCTGTCTAACTGCTCATTGATGATGTCACGTCCCGGGAGCTGTGCATGATGGGAAAATATCCCCATAGGAACTGCACAGCTCCCGGGACGTGAGTCATCAGAGAGCAGTTAGACAGAAAACAACAACTCAACTTCAGAAGCTAATAACTATTGGAAGGATTAAGATTTTTAAATCAAAGTAATTTACAAATCTGTTTAACTTTCCGGAGCCAGTTGATATATAAAAAAAAAAAGTTTTGGCCTGGAATACCCCTTTAATTTATGTGTGGGGCACAGTGTGTTATAATGGACTTTAGGGGGCACAGTATGTGTCAGGAGGTATATTCAGATGCCCTTTGAAGCATTTTTTGAAGGTATGAAGTCTTCAGGCTGTGTTCAAAGTGTATTTCCCAAATCGTAGGAAAAATTATGCATTTTACTGCAATTTGTTCAAAAAATGCAGAAACAAGCTATAGAAAGGCAATATGTTAACACAACCTCAAATGAGGTGTATAACTGCAGTGTATCCTGATACCATAGAAATTGCAGCAGCATGCAGATCTGAGTGGGTAGGGGAGGATTCTGTCATTCAAGTAAGAGGATAATGTAATTAATAAAGTACCAATTCTAAAATTCCCTGAGGCTGTTTCCACTTGTTTTGTTCTATCCTGCGTTTTTTTGTGTGAAAAAAATGGGCCAGAAAAAACGCCAGTGCAATTTCCTGCATCTGACGTTTATTCTGGCGTTTTTTCTGGGATTTTTGCATTTCAGTGGAAATTGCATTTTGGTCCCTTTAGTGTTTTTTTTTTCAAAATTTGTTGGTTATCAAAAAAACAAAGGATGTAGTAGGGATGGGAAACATGTTTTAACAAAATGTTTATGTTTTATAACGAAATTTTAATACATTTTTAATAAAGTGTGTTTGTGTGTTTCACTTTTTCTAATTTTTTTACATTTTTAGGTAGTACTACTACTCCCAGCATGGAACACACTGTTCAATGATAGGAGTAGTAGTACCTGTACTAATTGACAGATCGCCCCAGTTCCGTTGCGATCCTTCTGTATAATTTATAGATGCGGCGGCCGCTCTTCTATGGTCCCCTGCACTGACGTATATATACACCTATTCATATTTCCCGCAGAGCTGTGATTGGCTGGAACCATCTGGAACCATTTTTATTATTGTCGGCTACATTTTTAGTGTCCTGCCCACACACATAAATTGATCCCTGTTTAAAAATTTATAAAAATGTTGTTATAAAATTTGTAATTTTATAAATTTATAAAATTTTGCTAAGTGGAAAAAGAATTTTGCATTTTTTTCATTGAATCATAGCTAACATCTGGCCGCAGGGTTTTTCCAATGAAAAAACGCCATGGGGGTGGTTTTGGCATTTGTCTAGGGCAAAACACGAAAAAATTTTAATAAAACAAGTGGAAACTTAGCCTGAAGGGTACATGCTGATTGGCAAAGTAAGCTCCCATATAATGTTCAAACACACAAAGGATATAGGGAATCGGCACTTGCTCCACTTCGTTCTCTGTCTCTATCTTGGGAACGGGCTGCTCACAGGGGAAATTGCACTTTACATCAGGGGGCTTCTCTAAGTGGAACGGGCAATATCAAGAACACGTAGATAGAAAAAGAAACAAGAGCACTCACTGTTCTGAAGTCTTGTGGGGGTATTGCAGCAATGGGCTCATATAATGTTACTAAAATGTCTGAAATTGAAATAGAATAACAACAATTTTTTACTGTGACAATTTTTTATTTTTTTTTACATTTCCTTCTTCAGTTTGTGTAAGTCAATTATATCTTCAATTAGAACATTGCATTACCTAAGAGTACTGTATTTCTGTATGTTAAAATAATAGAAGTAGAAATTAACTTAATTCATTTCACAACATATCACTTAGTAATAATAACTGTTTTCCCTAAACGCCTCATAAGTAGAATTAATGCAATCAATACCTTAATGGGAACTAATGAGAATACAACTCACTTATCATTTACCAGAATATATGCAGGATGATGTTGTGAATGTAGTACAATTCATGTTTCACTCAGTGACGACAGATGACAAGCCATTTACTTAGGTCCTGCGGCAGTATTGTGTTATTTTTGTTTCTTATTAGGCTGCTTTCACACTATAAAAATTCCTCCGTTATAAACGTCCGTTATAAAAACCCTGTAAATCGGCCGTTAAACAGCCGTTAAAAAATCCCTAACGGCCGTTACAAAATCCCATTATAGTCTATGTGATTTTTCCAATAGCCGTTTTAACCCGTCATTGCCCATTATTAATAACTATTAATAATTATTTTGTGATGGGCGATAGTAACGGGAGAAATAGTGCATGCACTATTTCTTCCATTCATTCGCCCGTCACAAAATAACTGTCATTATTAATAACGGGCAATAACGGCTATTGGAAAAATCCCATAGACTATAATTTGATTTTGAAACGGCCGTTAGGGATTTTGTAACGGCTGTTTAACGGCCGATTTACAGGGTTTTTACAACGGACGTTTATAACGGAGGAATTTTTATAGTCATCTTATCCCCTATCCTTATTTTTACGTTTTCGTTTTTTCCTCCTCGCCTTTAAAAAATCATTACTTTTTTATATTTTCATCCATAGATTAGTATGAGGGTTTGTTTTTTGCACGACCAGTTGTCCGTTGTAATGCCACTACTCACTGTACCATGAAATGTATGGCGCAACCAAAAAAATACTATTTGTGTGGGGAAATTAAAAGGAAAACAGCAATTTTGCCAATTTTGGAAGGTTTCGTTTTCACGCCGTACAATTTATGGTAAAAATGACATGTCTTCTTTATTCTTTGGGTCAATATGATTAAAATGATACCATGATAATATACTTTTCTATTACTGTTGCACTTAAAAAAATTGCAAACTGTTTAACCAAATTAGTATGTTCAAAATCTCCCTATTTTGAAGACCTTTATCTTTTTCATTTTTCCATATAAGCGGCGTTATGAGGGATAATTTTTTTGTGCCGTGATCTGTACTTTTTATTGATACCATATTTGCTTATATAAAACTTTTAATTTTTTTTTATTATTATTTTTTTTATAAAATGTTATAAAAAAAAGCAGCTATTTTGAACTTTTTTTTTAATGTTCACGCCGTTTACCATACGATATCATTAACATTTTATTTTAATAGTTGGAATATTTACGCACACGACGATACCAAATATGTATTTAAAGAATTTTTTTTACACTGGGGTGAAATAGGGAAAATGGGACAATTTACGTTTTTATTGGGGGAGGGTTTTTTTTCACATTTTTTACCTTTTTTTAAAAACTTTTTTTTACTTTTATTTTTACACTTTAATAGTCCCCATAGGGGAATATTTATAGCAATCATTCGATTGCTGATACTGTTCAGTGCTATGTATAGGACGTAGCACTGATCAGCATTATCGGTCATCTTCTGCTCTGGTCTGCTCGATCGCAGACCAGAGCAGAAGACCCATGGAAGGCAGTGGAGGCAGGTGAGGGGACCTCCGGCTGTCATGCTGGATGATCGGATTGCCATTTTAGTGTCCGCAATGCTGCAGGTGCCGTGATCTGTATTGATCACGCATCTGAGGGGTTAATGGCGGACATCCGTGTGATCGCGGATGTCCGCCATTACGGGCGGGTCCCTGGCTTCTATCAGCAGCCGAGACCTGCTGTGCAAGGTTATGCATAGAACGTAAATGAGCATCCTGGCGAGATAAGTACCAGCTCACCAGGTAGTACATTTACGTCCTGCATCGTTAAGGGGTTAAAGGGGTTATTCACCATAAGGTGATTTTAGTACGTACCTGGTACGCAGTAATGGACATGCTTAGGAAGGATCTGCACTTGTCTTGGGGCTAAATGTTGTGAGATTACCATAACATTGTGGCTAGCTTTTTGTGAACTGGTATTTCCTGTTTGACTTTTCTTTTTTTTGCCTGCAAATCCCATAATTCCATTTTCCTCCCTCCCACATATGAGCCATCCCACCCATTGAAACATAAATGAGTTGCATCCATTCAAAAGACCTGTGGTTTTCAATCAGGGTGCCTACAGCTGTTGCATTAGTTTCAGATTGATCTCTCCCACCAAGCGATCGCTCCACCCATTGAAACAGACAGAGTCCCTGTCATCAGCTGACTATTGATGTCAGGTCTCGGCCGCATTGCAACCTGGGAAAATATTGAGACAACAGTCATTTTGTATGCTGTTCAAAATAAATATTGGGGTGAAAATCACAGAAGAATTGTGAGAAAACCATCACACACAGGTACAGACACTATATTATGAACTACACTAACTTTACAGCCCCTGTAGCATAGTCAAATAAAAATATTCCTGTAATACCCCTTTAAATAGAAAAGAGTTGTACCTGAACTACTACAACTAAATTGAACTTAAAGGTATACTCTGGTGGAATACATTTTTTTTTAATAAACTGGTGCCAAAAAGTTAAACAGATTTGTAAATTATGAACAAGCAATGTGTGTAGCTCACAGCCAGGGATCCGAGGTATATGTGGTTAAAAGGCCGATCCCCACTAACCAAAAGAATGGGGGTATATAGTAAAAAATACTATTAACCACACCTCTAGGATCTCACCATACTAGATGGTACACAATGATGTTAATAGAGACAGATTGTTTGAAAAAATGCACAAGATTTATTACTATATTAATGAATAATCAATTCATAAATAAAACATGCATGAAAAATAATAAAATGACAAAATAATGTTAAATATAATTGAACATTGCACTAATTGTATACTTCTTTACCATTGGGCCCTAATGGTAAAATAAAACACTGCTATTAATTATTAAAGTGAAATTTCTGATTATAATGTTGTCTGTTAGTTCAGCCATTTTAACAGTCTGGCAATTTTGGTGATCCGGCATATGATCTTGAATAAAAAAAATAGTGTTAAGATAGATGTTAAATAGTCTCTGTGAATGACTGAAATTATCCACCTAGAACAGTCTGTTGTATTATACCTCACCGATCCTTCGGCCGTTAGTCTCGTGCTGCGACGGACCAAATGTAAAGTCCTGCGGCTGTTGTAATAGTGCGGGCGCTGGAGTCGCTCTCTTTAGTGTGGACAATTGCAGGCTCTGTGTATACTGTGTGGGGCGGTTACTCACGAGGCAGCTTAAGATGTTACTTCGGCAGGAGGCTTCAGCAGGGAAACTCGTGGCTTGGCAGATAGCGATCACAAACACAGATCAGAGATTTAGGTGCGGAGGACTCGTGGCTCAGGCAGACAGCATTCCCGATGCATGAAACGGAGAATTAGGTGTAGTAGGTGGGTCTTTTGTAATGAATAAAGCTGGTATTAATGCGAATTGTAGCCAAATAGCAGTGCGTCTTTTTAGTGCTATATTCAGATTATGCAAAGCTCTAAACGCGTTTCAGAAAACCTAATCCGACCCCTTTCCTCAGTAGACAGAATTATGTGGAGGATAACCAAAGTCCTGTTTAAATAGTCAGTCCCCATTTAGTCTTCATTAGGATAGAATGAACTCAACCTATGAAATGGACTCAGAAAGAATGGATTTTTCAACGTGTAAAGCACTATATAAAACCTGGATTTCTTGGTGTATGTGGCATAAATATATAGAATCTAATTCACATTAATGCAGCAATGAAAAATAAAAATAAATACCCACAGTGTAATAGTGGTAATAGTCCTGATAATAATACATAAAATATATAAATTAACTTCTCACAAACACTCCCTTAGCCTACATTGTCTGCTCACCCAGTTTGAGAGCTTGCGCACTCAGACGTCACCGTCCCACATGCCATTAGTGTTCTTTACCCCCTGCTGCTAAATTCTGGCCCTTTGTCCTCTCTCCCTTTCTGTACAGCATGGGAGAAAGAAATCGGTAACCCGCTGTCTGAAATAGACTGGAAACGCGCCTTCACCCTATTCCATAAAACTTCCATCTCTTGTAAAATGCATGAAACTAACTATAAATTCCTATCCAGATGGTATTGAATACCAGTCCTCCTCTCATGTACCCACCTCCTGCTTCGTCCCCTGATTCTCCCCCGCTCCTCCCCCTATTTTCTTCTTTTCTATTCTTTTTCGTTTTTGTTATTTCTTACTCCCATTCCTTTGTTTCCTACCCTCTTCCCCCGAGCCTCAGGTAAACCATTGCACTATATCGGCCTATCTAACACTCCAGTCCCTACTGCAATTCAATGTTTGTTACTTAGATCAGACTCAAGCTATATGGATTTTTAACCCCTTAAGGACCAAGGATGTACCGGTACGTCCTTGGTCCTGCTCCCGTGATATAACGCGGGGTTACACGGTAACCCCGCATCATATCATGGCGGGCCCGGCGTCATAGTGAAGCCAGGACCCGCGGCGCCGCGATCGGCTATTAACCCTTTAGCCGCACGCTTAGAGCTGAGCAGCGCGGCTAAAAGTGAAAGTAAAAGCTGCCGGTTAACTCAGTGGGCTGTTCGGGATAGCCGTGGCCTCCTCGCTGTCCGATCGCCGAATGACTGCTCAGTGCCTGAGATCCAGGCATGAGCAGTCAAGCGGCAGAATCATCGATCACTGGTTTCCTATGAGAAACCAGTGATAAATGATAAAGATCAGTGTGTGCAGTGTTATAGGTCCCTATGGGAGCTATAACACTGCAAAAAAAAGTGAAAAAAAAGTGAATGAATATCATTTAACCCCTCCCCTATTAAAAGTTTGAATCACCCCCCTTTTCCCATAAAAAAAAACACAGTGTAAATAAAAATAAACATATATGGTATCACTGCGTACAGAAATGTCCGAATTATACAAATATATTGTTAATTAAACCGCTCGGTCAATGGCGTACGCGCAAAAAAATTCCAAAGTCCAAAATAGTGCATTTTTGGTCACTCTTTATATCATTTAAAAATGAATAAAAAGCGATCAATAAGTCCTATCAATGCAAAAATGGTACCGTTAAAAACTTCAGATCACGGCGCAAGAAATGAGCCCTCATACCGCCCCATACACGGAAAAATAAAAAAGTTATAGGGGTCAGAAGATGACAATTTTAAACGTATTAATTTTCCTGCATGTAGTTATGATTTTTTCCAGAAGTACGACAAAATCAAACCTATATAAGTAGGGTATCATTTTATTCATATGGACCTACAGAATAAAGATAAGGTGTCATTTTTACTGAAAAATGTACTACTTAGAAACGGAAGCCCTCAAAAGTTGCAAAACTGCGTTTTTTTTTTCAATTTTGTTGCACAATGATTTTTTTTCCGTTACACCATAGATTTTTGGGCAAAATGACTGATGTCATTACAAAGTAGAATTGGTGGCCCAAAAAATAAGCAATCATGTGGATTTTTAGGTGCAAAATTGAAAGAGTTATGATTTTTTAAATGCAAGGAGCAAAAAACGAAAATGCAAAAACGGAAAACCCCCCAATCCTTAAGGGGTTAAAGATAGTGATGTGAACCCTGTGAAGGCTTTCCCACAACTTTATGCCGTCACTTTCTACATTAGAGAATTGGGAATATCCCCCCTTTCCCCTTTTCTTTGTCTCTGCATTGTGTATGATGAGTATGTCAAATGTTGGCTGACATATATGGTTGTTTGTTTACTTGTTCATTGTGAAAACCTGAATAAACATTTACTTAAAAAAAAAAATAAATAAATATATATAGAATATACCCAAGTGGAGATCAACCCTTATTCACACTAGTAAATTATAAATATCTGTAAAAGGTCCAGGGTCGTCGTACATACTCTGGACAAATCAAATGACATATGACAACCCGATGTACACTTACATAATCATAGACACTCATATATATATATATATATATATATATATATATATATATATATATATATATATACATCCCAATGCATATAAATGAATTATGAAAAATATGACATAAATGAAAATAAAACATAAGAGATGTATAAATAGGTAAAATAAAGATAAAAATAAGATGAAAATATAAATAAATATAAAAATAAAAGTAAATATAAAAATAAAAAAAATAGAAATAAAAGTATATACAGAATAAAAAATAATGAAAAATAAATATAAATAATGAAAATAAATGAAAATGGAAATATAATGGAGTAGAAAAAAAATAAAGATGTCTGGAATATAGTAAATGAAAATGTTACAAATGTGTCCAGATGTTTATTGAAGATGTTTAGAGGTCTGGCACAGGACCGGCCACCGCCACCATCCTCACTAATCAGTGGCGGCTGTCGGTCCCAGACCAGACCCCTCAGAGGAAACCAAATAATTCAAAGCTGGAATTGAGACCCTTGGGTTCCATTGTATCAAATTCATAAATCTTTTTACTCTCAGCTTTCAACATTTTGATCATATAACTTCCACCTCTCCAGTCTTTTTTTATAACCTTCTTATGTACCTTGAAAAAATGCATAGATAATGGGTGTTTTTGTTCTCCCTTTTTGATATTGTTAATCTGTTCTGCCATTCTTACTTTTAAAGGTCTTTTTGTTCTTCCCAAGTACTGTTTATGACATCCACATTCCAAAATATACAAAACCCTCTATGTATTGCATGTGATACAATCTTCGATCTGCCACTTAAAATCATTTGAATTCGAATGTACAACTGGTGTTTTTCTTGGGCCGGTGTAAACCATACAACCACTACATGATCCGCAGCAAAAAAAAAAACTTTTTAACTCCTCCCAGATTGGAAAAAATAGTATCGATTGTGTGCAGCTCACAAAAAACAGGGGACGAGGTTAACTGAGATGCTTTTCCACCAAAAAAAAGCAAAAATGGTATAAATATAAAAGACAAGAGAGTACTTAGTCCTCAGTCTCCCACCTGTGCAAACAGGTATGTGATGGAGGAATGGATTCACTAGACGAAAATTATAAAATTTATAAAATTTATTTGTGCAAATATAGCCAATCCACAAACCGCAGGGCCCTACGGATGTGTAATGGGATTAGAATAAAATATTACATTCAGTAATGACTTCTGCCCATATTCAATCATGCAAAAAACTCAATTTAAATAGTGTAAATAATAGCAAAAATTAAAAATAAAAATAAATAAATAAATGAATAGATAAATAAATTTTAACAAAAACTATAGAAAAAATAATGTTCTGGTAGCCGTCCTGTAACAAAAAGGAATGATGTGACAAATCCTGTAACAAAAAAGGATGATGTGGCAAATCTCTGGATATCGTATATTAGTTTCATAGATAGCTTGTGACAGTTCCGTAGGCAATCTATATCCAAGGATAAGTTATAACAGTTTTTAATCCTGGAAAGGAAACATATATTCCTCCTGTGCGGTAATCGTATTAAACTGTATATTCTCTGGCACGATCAAGTATATAACCGTCTCCGATATTTAATTCTGAAAAGGAAAACGTTCTCGGAACTGTGTGCCACTCACCACCCTTAACGTTTGGGGTCCCGATATCTAGAGGTTCAGTCCATACGCTGGAGGCTGCAGAGATGGCGTGTCTCGATGCAGCCGCTGCTCACAGCGTGTTCTTCGGTAATCCCCGATGGCGTGTGATGTCACGGGTCAGCTGATTTCAGTCAACTGACCTCTAGGCCGGTATGAGCCGTATACAGGTAAGTAGATAGAAGTTCCAAGGGTGATACAAATAAGCGGGGATTCGTACACGTTTACAAGGTCATGCTGGGACTTATAGTCCGTACCGCTGAGTGGAGATAGATAGTCTCTTATTTCCGTCACAGCTGTAATAATAGATGTTCCATCAAAAGATATCCAGATAATGTCCAGAAAAATATCCAAATAATTAATCCATAAATCGCAAGTAAAACGCAAAATGGGAATAGAGCAGTAGTCCAAAAAAAAAACAACTTCAAATCTCAGAATAAGAACCAAACGCGTTTCGGGGTGTCAAAAGAGATAAAATATCACAAATATTAAAATATCTAGACACCACTGAGGAAGGAGTATTTTAATATTTGTGATATTTTATCTCTTTTGACACCCCGAAACGCGTTTGGTTCTTATTCTGAGATTTGAAGTTTTTTTTTTTTGGACTACTGCTCTATTCACATTTTGCGTTTTACTTGCGATTTATGGATTAATTATTTGGATATTTTTCTGGACATTATCTGGATATCTTTTGATGGAACATCTATTATTACAGCTGTGACGGAAATAAGAGACTATCTATCTCCACTCAGCGGTACGGACTATTAGTCCCAGCATGACCTTGTAAACCGTGTACGAATCCCCGCTTATTTGTATCACCCTTGGAACTTCTATCTACTCACCTGTATATGGCTCATACCGGCCTAGAGGTCAGGTACGGGAGCCGGGATGCGCATCGCGAGCGGGCGCCTCCCGCGTCGCGAATCGCATCCCGGCTGGGAGTGATATTGCAGCGCACCCGGTCAGCAGGTCTGACCGGGTCGCTGCGAATGAGAGGATGCTGCGAGCGATCCGGGGAGGAGCGGGGACCCGGAGCGCTCGGCGTAACAGTACCCCCCCCCTTGGGTCTTCCCCTCTTCTTGGAGCCTGAGAACCTGAGGATAAGACTTTTGTCTAGGATGTTGTCCTCAGGTTCCCAAGATCTCTCCTCTGGGCCACAGTTCTCCCAATCCACCCAAAAAAATCTTTTACCTCTGACAATCTTGGAGGCCAGAATCTCCTTCACAGAGAAGACGTCAGACGAACCGGAAACAGGAGTGGGAGAAACAACTTTGGGAGAGAAGCGGTTAAGGATGAGTGGTTTAAGGAGAGAGACATGGAAGGCATTGGGAATACGGAGAGAAGGAGGAAGAAGGAGTTTGTAAGAGACAGGGTTAATCTGGCACAAGATTTTGAAAGGACCAAGATAGCGTGGTCCCAGTTTGTAACTGGGGACACGAAAGCGGACACACTTAGCGGAGAGCCATACCTTGTCTCCGGGAGCGAAAATGGGGGGAGTTCTTCTTTTTTTGTCAGCAATTTTTTTCATCCGGGATGAAGCCTGTAAAAGAGAATTTTGGGTTTCTTTCCATATGGTGGAAAGATCACGAGTCACTTCATCCACAGCGGGCAAACCAGAGGGCAAGGGAGTAGGGAGGGGAGGAAGAGGGTGACGGCCGTACACCACGAAAAATGGGGATTTAGCAGAAGATTCGGAGACTCTGAAGTTGTATGAGAATTCGGCCCATGGTAGAAGATCTGCCCAGTCATCCTGGCGGGAGGAAACAAAATGCCGTAAATAGTCACCCAGGACCTCATTAATTCTTTCTACTTGCCCATTGGATTGGGGATGATAAGAAGAAGAGAAGTTTAATTTGATCTTGAGCTGTTTACAGAGGGCCCTCCAGAATTTAGACACGAATTGGACACCTCTATCCGAGACGATATGCGTGGGCAAACCGTGAAGGCGAAAAATGTGTATAAAAAATTGTTTTGCCAACTGAGGCGCTGAAGGAAGACCAGGAAGAGGAATAAAATGTGCCATCTTGGAAAATCGATCAACGACCACCCAAACAACTGTGTTGCCACGGGATGAGGGCAAGTCCGTAATAAAGTCCATATCCTGGCAGAGCTCCTGACGCCTTTCGGAAAAACGCTTGTCAATGCGGGTGGCAAGATGAATAAGTTCATGCAGGTTAGCAGGAATTTCTCGTGCGGCCAGCACATCTTTAATGTTACTGGATAGGCCTTTTTTAAAGGTCGCGCAGAGGGCCTCGTTATTCCAGGATAATTCGGAGGCAAGAGTACGGAATTGGATGGCGTACTCGCCAACAGAAGAATTACCCTGGACCAGGTTCAGCAGGGCAGTCTCAGCAGAAGAGGCTCGGGCAGGTTCCTCAAAGACACTTCGAATCTCCGTGAAGAAGGAGTGTACAGAGGCAGTGACAGGGTCATTGCGGTCCCAGAGCGGTGTGGCCCATGACAGAGCTTTCCCAGACAGAAGGCTGACTACGAAAGCCACCTTAGACCTTTCAGTAGGAAACTGGTCCGACATCATCTCCAAGTGCAGGGAACATTGTGAAAGAAAGCCCTGGCAAAACTTAGAGTCCCCATCAAATTTATCCGGCAAGGATAATCGAAGGCTGGAAGCGGCCACTCGCTGCGGAGGAGGTGCAGGAGCTGGCGGAGGAGAAGATTGCTGGAGCTGTGGTAATAGCTGCTGTAGCATCACGGTCAGTTGAGACAGCTGGTGGCCTTGTTGCGCTATCTGTTGCGACTGCTGGGCGACCACCGTGGTGAGGTCGGCGACAACTGGCAGCGGGACTTCAGCGGAATCCATGGCCGGATCTACTGTCACGATTCGGCTGGCTGGAGGTGGATCCTCTGTGCCAGAGAGGGATTGGGGTGGACCGTGTTGGTGGACCGGTTCTAAGTTGCTACTGGTATTCACCAGAGCCCGCCACAAAGCGGGATGGTCTTGCAGCGGCGGTAGCAACCAGGTCGTATCCACCAGCAACGGCTCAACCTCTCTGACTGCTGAAGATAAGCGCGGTACAAGGGAGTAGACAAGAGCAAGGTCGGACGTAGCAGAAGGTCAGGACAGGCAGCAAGGATCGTAGTCAGGGGCAACGGCAGGAGGTCTGGAACACAGGCTAGGAACACACAAGGGAACGCTTTCACTGGCACAATGGCAACAAGATCCGGCGAGGGAGTGCAGGGGAAGTGAGGTATAAGTAGGGAGTGCACAGGTGATAACACTGATTAGGCCTGCTGCGCCAATCAGTGGCGCAGTGGCCCTTTAAATTGCAGAGACCCGGCACGCGCACGCCCTAAGGAGCGGGGCCGCGCGCGCCGGGACAAGACAGACGGGGAACGGGTCAGGTACGGGAGCCGGGATGCGCATCGCGATTGGGCACCTCCCGCGTCGCGAATCGCATCCCGGCTGGGAGTGATATTGCAGCGCACCCGGTCAGCAGGTCTGACCGGGGCGCTGCGAATGAGAGGATGCTGCGAGCGCTCCGGGGAGGAGCGGGGACCCGGAGCGTTCGGCGTAACATTTATACATTTTATAATTTTCGTCTAGTGAATCCATTCCTCCATCACATACCTGTTTGCACAGGTGGGAGACTGAGGACTGAGTACTCTCTTGTCTTTCCTCCCAGATTGGGTTTGGTTTAGTTTGATAGGGGGTTTTATAGATGGAGCTATAGTGATTCCAAATTGTGGGCCTTTATGTATATTATTGGTGGATGACTTGGTAATAGTTCACCTATCGTTTCTTGTTTTGCTATTTCCCAATATTTAGTAATGATTTGTTCTACTTTTTACTGTACCTTATGGAAAGGTAAAACTATTCTAAAGTTGCTGAGATGTAGTTTCCTTTGGAGTAAAAAAATTTGTTCTGTCCAGGGCCTTGACTTTTTCTAATGATTTATGTAACATGTGTTCTGGGTATCCTTTCTCATGAAATTGACTAGTTAATTGATCAGCCTCCTGTCCTGTAAAAAAAAAAATGTCATTTTCTGTGCAATTTCATTACAAACAATGGTATTGTCCAGTAGGGACATTTAACAACCATCGAGGTAAATGACAGCTTTCAAAATTAATGTAAATGTTCTTTGCCGTGAGTTTAATGTATTACATTTTAAGTGCTCATCTATAGCTTTAATTTCTAAATCTAGACATTCTATATGTGCTACTAGTAGTGGAGGTGAAAATGAAATTGTGACTATTACTGTTTAGAACATGAATAAACAACTATAAATCAACCAAAGACCCATTCCAAATAAAAAAAAATGTCATCAATGTATCGCCGCTAGAGCACCCGGTCCGCGCCAAGCCTGGTATAGATGGTGTCCTCTTCCCATGAAGCCCTGAATAGATTGGCATAGCTTGGCGCTAACTTTGTGCCCATGGCGGTACCAGTTTGTTGTAAATAATAATCATCCTTAAAATAAGAATAATTGTGAGTGGGAATAAAGTAGATTGCCTGTGTTATAAAGTCCACATGTTGCGGTTTGATATGACCGTCCATCAAATACTTTTTTACCGCTTTTAGACCCAAATCACGTTGAATTATAGTATATAATGAGGACACATCCAGGGTGGCCATGATATGATGTTCCGACCATGGAAATGCCTCTTCCATGGCCACAACCTGAGAGGTGTCCTTTAAATATGACTTTGTATCTTGAACAAATGGTTGTAAATATTTATCCACGTACTGGGATAGGTCTGGTGTAAAAAACCCTATCCCGGATACTATAGGTCTACCTGGGGGATTTTGTAAATTCTTATGGATTTTAGGTAGACAGTAGAACACAGACAACTTACCATGTGGGCCAAAAATAAATTGTTACGCCTAGCGCTCCGGGTCCCCGCTCCTCCCCGGAGCGCTCACGGCGTCTTTCTCCCTGCAGCGCCCCGGTCAGTCCCGCTGACCGGGAGCGCTGCACTGTCTTGGCCGTTGGGGATGCGATTCGCACAGCGGGACGCGCCCGCTCGCGAATCGCATCCCAGGTCACTTACCCGTCCCGGTCCCCTGCTGTCATGTGCTGGCGCGCGCGGCTCCGCTCTCTAGGGCGCGCGCGCGCCAGCTCTCTGAGACTTAAAGGGCCAGTGCACCAATGATTGGTGCCTGGCCCAATTAGCTTAATTGGCTTCCATCTGCTCCCTGGCTATATCTAGTCTCCTCCCTTGCACTCCCTTGCCGGATCTTGTTGCCTTGTGCCAGTGAAAGCGTTTAGTGTGTCCAAAGCCTGTGTTACCTGAACTTCTGCTATCCATCCTGACTACGAACCTTGCCGCCTGCCCCCGACCTTCTGCTACGTCTGACCTTGCCTCTGCCTAGTCCTTCTGTCCCACGCCTTCTCAGCAGTCAGCGAGGTTGAGCCGTTGCTAGTGGATACGACCTGGTTGCTACTGCCGCAGCAAGACCATCCCGCTTTGCGGCGGGCTCTGGTGAAAACCAGTAGCCTCTTAGAACCGGTCCACCAGCACGGTCCACGCCAATCCCTCGCTGACACAGAGGATCCACTACCTGGAAGCCGAATCGTGACAGTAGATCCGGCCATGGATCCCGCTGAGGTGCCGCTGCCAAGTCTCGCTGACCTTACCACGGTGGTCGCTCAGCAATCGCAGCAAATTGCCCAACAAGGACAGCAGCTGTCGCAGTTGACCGCCACGTTACAGCAACTTCTGCCTCTGCTACAGCAGCAACCATCTCCTCCGCCAGCTCCTGCACCTCCTCCGCAGCGAGTGGCCGCTCCTAGCCTCCGCTTGTCCCTGCCGGACAAATTTGATGGGGACTCCAGACTCTGCCGTGGATTTTTGTCTCAGTGTTCCCTGCATATGGAGATGATGTCGGACTTGTTTCCTTCAGAACGGTCTAAGGTGGCGTTCGTAGTAAGCCTTCTCTCAGGAAAGGCCTTGTCTTGGGCCACACCGCTCTGGGACCGCAATGATCCTGCCACAGCCACAGTCCAGGCCTTCTTCACTGAACTCCGGAGTGTCTTCGAGGAGCCAGCCCGAGCTTCTTCTGCCGAGACTGCCCTGTTGAACCTGGTCCAGGGTAATTCTTCCGTTGGCGAGTATGCCGTACAATTCCGTACTCTTGCTTCAGAATTATCCTGGAATAACGAGGCTCTCTGCGCGACCTTTAAAAAAGGCCTATCCAGTCGCATCAAGGATGTGCTGGCCGCACGAGAGATTCCTGCCAATCTGCAAGAACTCATCCATCTAGCTACCCGCATTGACATGCGTTTTTCTGAGCGACACCAAGAGCTCCGCCAGGAAAAAGACTTAGATCTCTGGGCACCTCTCCCACAGTATCCGTTGCAATCTACGCCTGGGCCTCCCGCCGAGGAGGCCATGCAAGTGGATAAGTCTCGCCTGACCCAGGAAGAGAGGAATCGCCGCAGGGAAGAAAATCTCTGTCTTTACTGTGCCAGTACCGAGCATTTCTTGGTGGATTGCCCTATCCGTCCTCCACGCCTGGGAAACGCACGCACGCACCCAGCTCACGTGGGTGTGGCGTCTCTTGGTTCCAAGTCTGCTCCTCCACGTCTCACGGTACCCGTGCGGATTTCTTCTTCAGCCAGCTCCTCCCTCTCAGCCGTGGCCTGCTTGGACTCCGGTGCCTCAGGAAATTTTATTTTGGAGTCATTTGTTAATAAATTCAGCATCCCGGTGACCCGTCTCGTCAAGCCGCTCTACATTTCCGCGGTCAACGGAGCCAGATTGGACTGCACCGTGCGTTACCGCACAGAGCCCCTCCTCATGTCTATTGGACCCCACCTTGAGAGGATTGAATTTTTCATTCTCCCCAACTGTACCTCTGAGGTTCTCCTCGGTCTGCCTTGGCTCCGGCTTCATTCCCCCACCATTGATTGGACCACCGGGGAGATCAGGAACTGGGACTCTGCCTGCCACAGGAAGTGCCTCTCCCCCCCTCCCAGTCCCGTCAGGCAAGCCTCTGTGCCACCCCATGGCCCCCGTCCTGGTGTCACACTGCCCCGTGCCAGGTCTCGCCCTCTGCCCTCCCTCCCCATTCCCACTCCTGCTGTACTGCCTGCCGTTGAGGAAACCCTCCATTCTTTCCCGGTGTCCTCATCCCAGGGGAGGCAGTTACTGGACAAAGAGAAGGGGAGACCTAAGGGGGGGGGTACTGTTACGCCTAGCGCTCCGGGTCCCCGCTCCTCCCCGGAGCGCTCACGGCGTCTTTCTCCCTGCAGCGCCCCGGTCAGTCCCGCTGACCGGGAGCGCTGCACTGTCTTGGCCGTTGGGGATGCGATTCGCACAGCGGGACGCGCCCGCTCGCGAATCGCATCCCAGGTCACTTACCCGTCCCGGTCCCCTGCTGTCATGTGCTGGCGCGCGCGGCTCCGCTCTCTAGGGCGCGCGCGCGCCAGCTCTCTGAGACTTAAAGGGCCAGTGCACCAATGATTGGTGCCTGGCCCAATTAGCTTAATTGGCTTCCATCTGCTCCCTGGCTATATCTAGTCTCCTCCCTTGCACTCCCTTGCCGGATCTTGTTGCCTTGTGCCAGTGAAAGCGTTTAGTGTGTCCAAAGCCTGTGTTACCTGAACTTCTGCTATCCATCCTGACTACGAACCTTGCCGCCTGCCCCCGACCTTCTGCTACGTCTGACCTTGCCTCTGCCTAGTCCTTCTGTCCCACGCCTTCTCAGCAGTCAGCGAGGTTGAGCCGTTGCTAGTGGATACGACCTGGTTGCTACTGCCGCAGCAAGACCATCCCGCTTTGCGGCGGGCTCTGGTGAAAACCAGTAGCCTCTTAGAACCGGTCCACCAGCACGGTCCACGCCAATCCCTCGCTGACACAGAGGATCCACTACCTGGAAGCCGAATCGTGACATAAATTTAGATTCATTTGTAGTGATAATGCCCTTCCCCAGTGCAAAATTACATAAATCGTGCAATTGTGCAGTGTACTTCTCAATGGGATCTCTAGTCAATTTCATATACGTCTTAGACATTCTTGATTGTAATCTACTGTATTAAGTAATACTATACCCCCCTTATCTGCAGAACAAATTGTTAAATCTTGATTATTTTGTAATTCTTTTATTGCTTGTTTTTACTGATGGTTTAGATTACCTTTAATAAATCGTGGTGTTTTTATCTTACGTAAATCACCTTCCACTAGTTTTTTAAAGTTGGTGATGTCTGGTCCCATTTTGTTTTTTGGAAAGAACCAGGATTTAGGTTTACAATCAGTTTGTATGAAACCAGACTCCACCACCTGTTGTTCCATAGGATGTTTTATAAAATATTTTTTTTAAACATAGGTTGTATACAAACTTCTCTAACCCTACATATACATCGAATTTTTGGAGCGGATAAGTAGGTGTGAACTTTAGACCTTTTTCTAAAAGTGTCTGTTGTGGTTTGGTAAGTATATGATTGCTCAGATTAATAATGGATGTTTTTGGTGTTTTTGGTGTTTTTGGGGGAATTGGTTCTGATTCTGTAGTTGCTGGGTGTAAAATCTTTTTGGAGTGTATGGTCCACGATATGTGTAATAGTTTTGGTTCTAAAAATACATTCTGTATGTCCTGTAAGGTGAATTGCATGGTTGCCAACGAGGTTGCCATTGGTGATTGTAATTTTGCAATGGAGGTACCTTTCCAGCGTCCTGATCCTTCCCTGAAAAAAAAATTTCTTCTTCCAAAAGAGGAAGATTTCTATTTTGTGTGGTAATCTTGTAAGAATCTTCACTTTCTCTATTTCCAGACTTATTTGAGTTGTTTTTGGTTTTCCTGTTAATTATTTCCGTTTCTAACTTGTCTAATTTCTTACATAAGAAATCCTGTTGTTTTAAATACTCTGCATTTTGCTCATATTTTTCAAGCTCTATCTTCAATTTACTTATCTCTAAATAATGTGTTTGTATTAAATCAGTTCTTCTCTCTATAACTTATTTCACCAGACCTCATTCCATTTTTCATTGAAATCTGGACTAGCTAGGTCTTCAGCTGGAAACCTCGACAGGTCTCAGACCCTTGGGAATCAAGTCTATATCTAACAGAAGGGATAGACTTTTTACCTCCCACTGATTTTTTTTATCTTTTGGTCATAGAGTTCTCTAATTTTTGGAAATTTTGTGTTAATGACACATTGATCTGTTCCCCCATAGAGGTCTGTTGAGGCTCCTCTCTATTGAACATATAACTGTCAATTGACTTTTTTTTTTTACTATCAAGATGTGACCAAATATTTTTCTACTCTATTTTATTTCTATTTTAATTTTCCTTATTTATATTTATTTTGCATTATTTTTTTTATTCTGTATTTACTTTTATTTCTATTTTTTTATTTTTATTTTTACTTTAATTTTAATTTTTATATTTATTAAAATTTTTATTTTGATCTTATTTTTATCTTTATTTAGCTATTTATACATCTCTTATGTTTCATTTTTATTTATTTCATATTTTTCATAATTCATTTACATGCATTGGGATACATATACGAGTGTCTATGATTATGGAAGTGTGCATCGGGTTATCGTATGTCATGACTAATGCAGAGTATGTACGAAGACCCTGGACCTTTTACAGATATCTCTAATTTACTAGTGTGAATAAGGGTTGATCTCCACTTGGTTATATTTCTGTATTTTGTTCAATTATTTATTTTCTATATTATAATTAAGACTATTACCCCTATTACGCTGTAGGTAGGATATATCTATGAAAAACTCCCCTCTCAAAACAATGTACCGTATATACTCGAGTATTAGCCATTCTGAATATAAGCCGAGGCCCATAATTTCACACCAAAAACCTAGGAAAAGTTATTAACGACTATAAGCCTAGGGTGGGAAATATATCATCCCCCCATGTCATCATTCCCCCTGTCATCATCCAGACCCCCGTCATTAACACCCCCGTCATCATCACCCCCGTCATTATCACCCTCATCATCATCACCCTGTCATTATCACCCTGTCATTATCACCCCGTCATCATCCCCCTCGTCATCATCCCCCTTGTCATCATCCCCCTTGTCATCATCCCCCCTTCATCATCACCGCCTGTCGATCCCTTCGTCATCATCCAGACCCCCTTTTGTTTTCTACTCACCTCCCCAGGGTGAGCTGGTCCGAGCCGTCCATCTTCGGCCATCTATGTTGCAGGGACCGTCCGGAGGGGAGGGTTAGTCGTCCCGGGCTGTCCATCTTCACCGGAAGGCCCTCTTCTCCTCTCCGGGCCGGCCTCAGACTAGTGGCATTGCGTTGACGACGATGCTAAGGGAAGTCTGTGCGCAGCAGACGTCCGCATATGCGCCTATAACGAATACGTAAAATTCGCGAATATAGGACGAATATTCATCTATATATTCGCAAAATATTGCGAATTTGAATATGGACAATGGCATTCATCACTGTATAGCACTAAAAATACGCACTGCTATTTGGCAACAATTTGCATTAATACCGGCTTTATTCATTACAAGAGACCCGCCTACTACACCTGATTTTCCGTTCCATGTATCGGGAATGTGGTCTGCCTGAGCCACGAGTCCTCCGCACCTAAACCTCTGATCTGTGTTTGGGAACGCTGTCTGCCAAGCCACGAGTTTCCCTGCTGAAGCCACCTACCGGAGTAACATTTTAAGCTGCCTCATGAGTAACAGTCCCACACAGTATACACAGAGCCTGCAACTGTCCACACTAGAGAGAGCGACTCCAGAGCCTGCACTATTACAACAGCCGCAGAACTTTACATTCAGTCCATCGCAGCACGAGACTAGCGGCCGGAGGATCGGTGAGATATAATACAACAAACTGTTCTAGGTGGATAATTTAAGTCATTCACAGAGACTATTTAACATCTATCTTAACACAATTTTTTCATTCAACATCATATGCCGGATCACCAAAATTGCCAGACTGTTAAAATTGCCGAACCAACAGACAACATTATAATCAGAAATAGTGCTCAAATAATTAATAGCAGTGTTTCATTTTACCATTAGGGCCCAATAGTAAATAAGTATACAATTAGTGCAATATTCAATTACCGTATATACTCAAGTATAAGCCAAATTTTTCAGCATGATTTTTTGTGCTGAAAACGCCCCCCTCGGCTTATACTCGATTGAACAATTTTGGCTTAGTTGTGAGGGTATGAGCCAGGCCGTCCATTTTCGGCCATCTATGCTGCAGGGACCGTCCGGTGGGGAGGGTTTGTCGTTCCGGGCTGTCCATTTTTCCTAGGAGTCCCTCTTCTCTGCTCCGGGCCGGCCCCGAACTAGTGACGCTGCATTGATGCCACTGCGCAGGGATGTTCATGCGCAGGGACGTCACTGACGTCTGCTGAGCATGGACGTCCCTGCGCGTCGTTGTCAACGCAATGTCACTAGTCCGATGCCGGCCCAGAGCGGAGAAGAGGGCCTCCCGGAGAAGATGGACCACCAGAAACGACTAACCCTCCCCACCGGACGTTCCCTGCAGCATAGGTGGCCGAAGATGGACGGCCTGGACCAGCTCACCCTGGGGAGGTGAGTAGAAAACAAAAGGGGGGGGGGTCTGGATGATGACAAAGGGATTGACAGGCGGTGATGATGAAGGGGGGATGATGACGAGGGGGATAATGACGAGGTGGATGATGACGAGAGGGATGATGATGGAGTGATAATGATGGGGTGATAATGACAGCGTGATGATGATGAGGGTAATAATGACGGGGCTGATGATGACGGGGGTGTTAATAACCGGGGTCTGGATGATGACAGGGGGGATGATGACATAGGGGGATGATGTATTTCCCACCCTAGGCTTATAGTCGAGTCAATGACTTTTCCTAGGTTTTTGGGGTGAAATTAGAGGCCTCGGCTAATATTTGGAACGGCTAATACTCGAGTATATACTGTAATTTTAACATTATTTTGTCATTTTATTATATTTCATGCATGTTTTATTTATGCATTGATTATTCATTAATATTGTAATACATCTTCTGTATTTTTTCAAACAATCTGTCTCTATTAATATCATTGTGTACCATCTGGTATGGTGAGATCCTAGAGGTGTGGTTAATAATATTTATTATGATTTGTAAATTACTTCTATTAAAAAATCTTTACTCTTCCAGTACTTTTAAGTAGCTGTATGCTACAGAGGAAATACTTTTCTTTTAAAAAAATTTTTTTCTTGTCCACAGTGCTCTCTGCTGACACCTCTGTCCATGTCAGGAACTGCCCAGAGCAGCATAGGTTTGCAATGGGGATTACTCCTGCTCTGGACAGTTCCTGATAAGGGCATCAGTTGTCAGCAGACAACACTGTGGACAAGACAAAAATAAATTAAAAAAGAAAAGAATTTCCTCTGTAGCATATAGTTGCTAAAAAGTATTGGAAGGGTAAATTTTTTTTAATAGAAGTAATTTACAAATGTGTTTAACTTTCTGGCACCAGTTGATTTAAAAAAAATATTTTCCAATGGAGTAACCCTTTAAGGGCATTAGCCTAAAAAAATTAAATAAATCAATAGCACTATCCCTTCTCCGCCAAACTTTACAGCTGGCACAATACAGTCAGGCAAATAATGTTCTCATGGCATTCACTTAGAATCATCCATCCATCAGAGAACTGGGATTCTTCACTCCACAGAACATTTAACTGCTGCATTGTCAATATGCTTTAATGCATTCAACGCTTGGCAATGTGCTTGGTGATGTAAGGTCTGCTTACAGCTGCCCAGCCATGGAACCCAATGCCATAAGGCTTTAGGCATAGAGTTTTTGTGCCGATTTCAATGCCAGATAAGGTCTGCAGTTAAAGTCCAAAGAGCTTTGATCATTTTATACACTATGCACCTAAGCCCTTAGCAATCATGCTCCTTAACTTGATATGATTTTCCACTTCATTACAGAGTTGTTCTGGTTCCTTAACTTAACCCTCAAGGTCGCAGGATGTACAGATACACCCTGGGCTCCTGGGACTTGGGGCACCCGATTGTATATGTACCCCTGAATCCCAACACAGCTATGAAGTGAGGGCAGGACCTGCACTCACTTCATAGCCCATGGATCCCAGATGCTATCAGCTGCCAGGGACCCACTGGTAATCGGGTAAATCAGTGATCACACTTATGTCTGCCATTAACCCCTCAGATGCAGTGATCAATATTGATCATGGCATTTGTGGGAATGCAGCTGTTCCGATGGCTAATCTGATCATCCATGTGGGGATCAGATCAGCCAAGATGGTAGTAAGAAGAAGTAGATCACAAGTAACACTGATCAGTACTATGCCTATGCATAGCACTGATCAGTATTTGCAATCTAAAGACTGCAATAAGACTCTTTCCCGAAAAAGACAAAAAAATAAAAATAAACCAACATACTTGGTAGGGCCGCACGTTGAAATGTCCGATATATGAATATATTATGGTAATGGTCCTATATGGTGAACTATGAGGTCTACAACACACAATACATTTTTTTATTTGTTGTGTTTTCTTGGCATTTTGGATGCGATCACTTGAGAAAGCGTTCAGCACAAACTCAAAACACATTGGATGTGCAAACTTTTGTAATTTTAAGCAACTATTTTAATTAATAATCAGATTATTGTTGGAGAAGCACCAAGATTTAAAAAAAAAAAAGATTTTTTTTTATATCCGCTCAAATTAGCCTTGTTTGCATTTTTGACCGTAGGACCTATGCAAACTACAGAATTTTCGAGCAGTCTAATTACTGTCACAGTACAGTATAGAATTTCAGGGGAAGAGCTTTATTCCTATAAAATTAATCTGTGAAAGGATGACCATTTTCACTCTATTGGTGGTGTACTAGGTGGAATGCATTGTCAGCTATGAGGATCGGTAATATCTGTGTGGTCCTAGTCGGCACCGGCTTCCCTCGGATTTCTCCAACTGGAGCTTCTACAGGCAGAAATTCCATAGTGTGCATAGACCCTTAGGTTATATATCTAAAAGAAATTGGAAATATAAATAAAGGACTTCTCCTTCTCCTTCCTACTAGATTCACTTCTGGTTTTGGCTCAGAAACTGCAGTGGTTATTCTAAAAAAAATGCCAAGTGTAAATCCATACTTCTGGTGTTTTTCATTTCAAAGCTCTGCAAGTAGCTGTGGAGTTTTTAGTTTATTTGCAACCCTAGACCTCAGTTTTAAGAAAATTTTCCCCAAAAACATCCTGAGTGACCTCTGTTTCAATTCTATTGGATTAGGTTGCAGGTTTGGAGGTATATTTGTATATTTTGGTGTGCTATTGTAACCTATGGCATTCTTGGGTAAGCACCCACATAATATTTCACAACTTTTGAGAGTACTCTTTTTATTTTTCATGCTCTTTGCATGCTGTCACGGAAAATATGTGGTAAATTTTCTATTACCGTTAATTTCCCATCTGTAGTCTAACACTAAAATTCTCAAATGAGATACTATAATTTGAAAGGTATTTTAACCCCCAAGGCTTTTATTTTAATGCAGGTGTCTGACGGTGCTAAATGTAATTATTTTCAGTCATTTACTTTTCATATTAAAATTAAATAGAATTTAGTTTTATCCATTTTGACTTGCGTTTAATTAAAGTGACCCTTTATTCTTGATATTGTTTAGTGTGGTAGGGGAAGTTACAGTAGTTTGCTTTTAAAGTTGCAAAATGTATCCAAGAAAGATTAATCCCTCACGTGCTTAGAATATAATTACAGTTTTTAAAGGAGATACGGAGCTGATTAAGCTGAACCATTTTAAGTAATATTAAATTAGATATTCAGTTTTACAACAGTGGGGTTATTCTTTAACATGCCCTGCATCCCACAGCTGCCAAACTTTAGGCAGTGACTGATTGCCCAACCTCTGCAATTCTGGCACATCAGTAAGTGTTCATGTATGAACACATTGTTTTAGACCTTGGCACAACATCTCTATTGAGGTCAAGTAAGAAATGGTAGCAGACCAATTCAAAACTTTTAACAGTACTTATAACTTCCTGGGAAACTTCATGAACTTATAGGAGAATTAAATATAAAACATTTCTCAAATATACAATATATACATATATATATATATATATATATATATATATATATATATATATATATATTTGGTCCATTAAAGAATATCCTAGGGAATATCCTAGGGGATAAGATGTCTGATCGCGGGGGTCCCGCCGCTGGAGACCCCCGCAATATAGCATGCAGCACCCACCTGCATCTGCTTCCGTCAGCGTTGGAGGTTCTGGCTCCCGACCACGGGAACGGAAGATCGTGACGTAATGACTCCGCCCCTGTGTGACATCATGCCCATCCCCCGGAAGATTGTGACATCATGACTCTGCCCCCCGTGTGATGTCACGCCCCGCCCCCTCAATGTAAGTCTATGGGAGGGGGCGTGTCAGCCATCACGCCCCCTCCCATAGACTTGCATTGAGGGGGCGGGGTGTCACATGGGGGTGGAGTCGTGACATCACAATCTTCCGTTCCCGTAGTCGGGAGCCAGAACCTCCAGCGCTGACGGAAGCAGATACAGGTGGGTGCTGCATGCTATATTGCGGGGGTCCCCAGCGGCAGGACCCCGCGATCAGACAGCTTATCCCCTATCCTTTGGATAGGGGATAAGATGTCTAGGGGTGGAGTACCCCTTTAAAGTTTCTGCTTCTAAGCTGGGAGATTTCTTCATGATGGGAAAACTATAAACACAAAGGGGACATGTGCTGTTATTTTACTTCATGTTGGAAGTTATCTCCGCAGCAATGAAAGATGTAGGAGTGTTGGAGCAGCAGCAGGAGGAGGGTGAAAGTAGCAGTAACAGAAATAACCTTTCTCTACAGTGTGCTATTTTTCTTCAGTATTGTGTGGTTGCTGCAGGCACTCTTTGTGTGTAATACACTCAGATTAACCCATTAAAGCAGGTGTCCTCTTCTTGCAGATTAATGCTTTACAAGCAGCTGTGTCCTTGTTTAGCAGATTAACCCTTAAAATCAGCTGTATCTTCATCCTTAAGTTGTGCTACATAATACACAAAGAAATGTTATACCATGACTGATAAATATTCCATGTGAAGTAAAATTAAGAGTCTTGGCACATACCTGGGTGGCTCAGGGCTCCCCCTATGACATCTTTGAATTCCCTGTTTGTTCTTCCTACTTCTAATGCAGACTTGTCCCTGCACTAAAGGCCCACTCATCGTTTCACCAGCCAAAGAAGTGGGTCATCACTGCTAAAACTGCCCTGTCTCAGAAGTGAGAGGAGGATAAACTAGTGGGGAGCTATAAGTACCTCCCAGAGAAGACTCTCTTGACATTTTGATCCCTCTCTGCTAAAATAAAAGTAAGTCCTTTTTTTTTTTCCCTGTGATGCAAAGAGAAAGCATATCATTTACTAATGACAGGTCTTTGGGACAGTAATTCTGATTTTTCTCTGAATTAATATGTCCACTGTATTTCTGTTTTTCCTCCAGAGCAACGTCTAGTGAACGTTTCGTTTGGGCTCTTACTCCAGTGGAAAACATTTATTTTTTTTTTAATCAACTTGTGCCATAAAGTTAAACAGATTTGTAAATTAGGTAAAAAGAGATTGGGGATGTTCAGCTCACAATTAGCTAACCAAGATAAGAGGGCTATACACCTACACCTGGTGTTAGGGAATAGCAAATAAATTGTTTAAACAGTAGCCAACCCCTCAAAGTTAGCATCAATTCCCTGATACAAGGATGAGAAATAATAATAATGAAAACTGGATCGTGCTTCAATTAAAATATGAAAATGTATATTTATTACAGTGTTTAAAATATGTATAATTTTTGGTCAATATATCCTCTAAGCACAGGGCCCTTGTGCCGAGGGAATTAAAATAAAATAGAATAAAATGACAATATCAACAGACACCGATAACTTGCATACAAAATGTATAGAAAAATGTAACAATTTTAATGTCACTTTGGATGATCCGGCCTCTGGTGATCCGGAAAGTGAGGTCAAGTCCTATAAATGTTGTAAATTCCAAAGCAATATAGATAAATAGGATATATTATAATTACCAGTCTGCAATAAACTTGATATGAGGTCACCTGGAGTTATGTTGTGAGGACCGCACTTTTAAGATGGTAGCAGACGCTGGCATGCGTGTTAGCGGCGGTCAGCCTGCCACGGATCAGTTGGAAAGTTAGCCGCTTTCAGAAGTTGAGATCCACACTTTTGAGATGGTACCAGACGCGTCTAAACCTAGACGCGTTTCAGTGCTCTCAAATGTTTTAAACACCGCCCTTTCCTCAGTAGGCTTGTATGTCTCTTTGAAGCATAAGATCCTTTATATATTTTTCCGGCCACAATCAGGTAAATTACATAAAGGTGATACTTAGGATAACCAGAAGACTTGAGATGGATCGCTGCAGTGGGGTTTAGTATGTAAAACCGGAGATGGCGTTGACATCAACCAATGGGTTAGTAAATGCTTATAACAACAGTATACTCGAAAAATACAAAATAATCACAGTATTAGAAACGACTAATTGGCTCTTATGTCTGCATGGAGGTTAAGCAATAATGCACATAATTAGCTTAACTGACACGACAGCAGATTGCAATCGCATCACCGCTGTCGTGTCATGTGAATAGGAGTTTACGCTTGGAATGTGAATAATAACAACATATAGATGTCAAACGGTCTCAGTATTAAAATGATCTGAATATATCTTATAACTGCATAAAGGCTATATAATACAATGATAAAGATATAACCTTACATGATGCAGCAGCAGATTGAGATTGCATCTTTGCTGTCGCATCATGTGAATAGGTAACCGTCTTCAAAATAGCAACAATGTTCATGGCATCCTAATAAAATAAAATAGGTAACATAAAATAGAAATAAATATTATAAACAGTATGGATGAAAAAAATAATGGAAATGAAATAAAACAAGATAAAATAAAATAAAAAAATAAAAATCGATGATAAAAATGAAAATAAAAATAAATATAAAGGTATATATATATATATATATATATATATATATATATATAAAAGTAAAATAAATGTAAATATAAAAAATAAAAATAATAATAAAAATTAAAGGGATTACTGGTAGACCTGAAATCCATAATAACTTTTATGCACTCGAAAATTAATACATAAGGAAAATAAAACTTACACCCTTGAATCCCATTAACCCCAATAACATAAAAGATGGAAATGTAAAGTGTATGTTCACAAATGCCAGAAGCCTAGCAAATAAAATTGGGGAGCTTGAGGCCTTGATACTGGAGGAACATATTGATATAGTTGGGGTCACTGAGACATGGCTGGACTCCTCGAATGACTGGGCTGTCAATCTGCAGGGGTTTACATTGTTTCGCAAGGATAGAATGAACAGAAAAGGTGGTGGAGTCTGTCTGTATGTAAGAAGTGGTATGAAAGTCAGTGTGAAGGATGCCATAGTGTGTGATGATTCTGAGGAGGTGGAATCACTGTGGGTAAAATTACAAAAGGAGGGAAATACTGAAAAAATAATACTTGGTGTAATCTACAGACCCCCTAATATCACTGAAGAGATAGAAGATCGGCTGTATAAACAAATAGAGAGGGCCGCCCGGGCAGGTATAGTGGTAATAATGGGAGATTTTAACTATCCAGATATAGATTGGGGTCCGGGTTGGCTAAAACTACAAAGGGGCGACAATTCCTAAATTTATTGCAAGATAATTTTATGGGCCAGTTTGTGGAGGACCCAACAAGAAGTGATGCCTTGTTGGATCTGATCATTTCCAACAAAGCAGAGCTGGTTGGTAATGTAACTGTGCGGTAAAAGTAAAACCTTGGTAATAGCGACCACAATATAGTTACTTTTGACTTAAAATGTAGAAAACAAAGACAGGCGGGGAAGGCAAAAACATATAACTTTAAAAAGGCAAACTTCCCTGGGCTGAGGGCTGCCCTACAGGACATAGACTGGGGGGAGGTGTTCTCAAATACTGATACAGAAGGTAAATGGGACATCTTTAAATCAACTCTAAATACTGTATTTATCGGGGTATACCATGCACCGGCCTATAACACGCACCCTCATTTTACCAAGGATATTTGGGTAAAAAAAGTTTTTTACCCAAATATCCATGGTAAAATGAGGGTGCGTGTGTGCACGTGTATACCCCGATATACCCCCAGGAAAGGCAGGGGGAGAGAGGCCGTCGCTGCCCGCTTCTCTCCCCCGGCCTTTCCTGGGGTCTAGAGCCCTGCTGCCGGCCCTTCTCACCCCCCTGGCTATCGGCGCCGCTGCCCGTTCTGTCCCCCTGACTATCGGTGCCGGCGCTGATAGCCAGGGGGAGAGAAGCGGGCCGACAGCCAGGGGGAGAGAAGGGGCAGCGGCACCCATTGCCGGCGCCGCTGCCCCGTTGCCTCCCCCCATCCCCGGTGGCATAATTACCTGAGTCGGGTCCGAGCTGCTGCAGGCCTCCGGCGTGCGTCCCCGGCGTCGTTGCTATGCGCTGAACGGCGTGGCGCATGACGTCAGTGCGCCGCGCCATGCATAGCAACGACGCAGGGGACGCAGTGGGGTGAGAAGGGCCGACAGCAGCGCTCTAGACCCCAGGAAAGGCAGGGGGAGAGAAGCGGGCAGCGACGGCCTCTCTCCCCCGGCCTTTCCTGGTGGTGTATCGGCGTATAACACGCACACAGACTTTAGGCTAAAAATTTTAGCCTAAAAAGTACGTGTTATACGCCGATAAATACGGTAACTATACAGCTAAATATATACCAAAGGGGAACAAGTATAAACGATTAAAACTAAATCCTACATGGCTGACAAATGATGTTAAAAGAGCAATAAACAACAAAAAAATAGCCTTCAAAAAATTCAAATCTGATGGGTCAGCTATAACATTTAAACAGTACAAAGAGCTTAATAAAATCTGTAAAAATGTAATAAAAACAGCAAAAATTCTAAACGAGAGACAGGTGGCCAAAGAAAGCAAAACTAATCCTAAATATTTTTTTAGATATATAAATGCAAAAAAAACAAGGACAGAGCATGTAGGACCCCTTAATAATGATAATGGGGAGGTTGTCACGGGCGATCAAGAGAAGGCGGAGCTACTGAATGGGTTCTTTAGTTCTGTATACACTATGGAAAAAGGAGCTGACATTGGCCAGGTCAGTGCTGGTAACACATCATGTAATGTACTGAACTGGCTTAATGTAGAGATGGTACAAGGTAAGTTAAGTAATATAAATGTAAGCAAATCTCCAGGGCCAGATGGATTGCACCCAAGAGTTCTTAGAGAGGTAAGTTCAGTAATATCTGCACCCCTGTTCATGATATTTAGAGATTCTCTGGTGTCTGATATTGTGCCAAGGGACTGGTGCAAGGCGAATGTGGTACCAATCTTCAAAAAGGGCTCTAGGTCTTCCCCAGGAAACTATAGACCGGTAAGTTTAACGTGCATTGTGAGTAAATTGTTTGAAGGACTTATAAGGGATTGCATACAGGAATACATAGGGGATAATTGTATTATAAGTGATAGCCAGCATGGGTTTACTAAGGATAGAAGTTGTCAAACCAATCTAATTTGCTTTTATGAAGAGGTGAGTAGAAGCCTTGACAGAGGAATGGCTGTGGATATAGTGTTTCTGGATTTTGCTAAAGCATTTGATACTGTCCCTCATAGTCGTCTGACAGGTAAGTTAAGGTCTTTGGGTTTGGAAATTTCAGTTTGTAACTGGATTGAACACTGGCTCATGGATCGTACCCAGAGAGTGGTGGTCAATAATTCGTACTCTGATTGGTCCCCGGTAATTAGTGGTGTACCCCAAGGTTCAGTCCTGGGTCCGCTGTTGTTTAATTTATTTATCAATGATATAGAGGATGGTATTAACAGCTCTGTTTCTATCTTTGCAGATGACACCAAGCTTTGTAGCACGGTACAGTCTATAGAGGATGTGCATAAGTTACAAGATGACTTGGATAGACTAAGTGTCTGGGCATCCACTTGGCAAATGAGGTTCAATGTGGATAAATGTAAAGTTATGCATCTGGGTACTAGTAACCTGCATGCGTCGTATGTCTTAGGGGGGATTAAACTGGCAGAGTCACTGGTAGAGAAGGATCTGGGTGTACTTGTAGATCACAGACTACAGAATAGCATGCAATGTCAGGCTGCTGCTTCCAAAGCCAGCAGGATATTGTCATGTATCAAAAGAGGCATGGACTCAAGGGACAGGGACATAATACTCCCCCTTTATAAAGTATTGGTACGGCCTCACCTGGAATATGCTGTTCAGTTTTGGTCGCCTGTACATAAAAGGGACACTGTGGAGCTGGAAAGGGTGCAGAGACGCGCGACAAAACTAATATGCTGCATGGAACATCTTAGCTATAAGGAGCGATTAAAGGAGTTACAATTGTTTAGTCTTGAGAAGAGACGTTTAAGGGGGGATATGATAAACGTATATAAGTATATTAAGGGCCCATACAAAAAATATGGAGAAAAACTGTTCCAGGTTAAACCCCCCCAAAGGACGAGGGGGCACTCCCTCCGTCTGGAGAAGAAAAAGTTTAGTCTCAAGGGGCGACACGCCTTCTTTACCCTGAGAACTGTGAACTTATGGAACAGTCTACCTCAGGAACTGGTCACAGCAGGAAAAATTAACAGCTTTAAAACAGGATTAGATACATTCCTGGAACAAAATAACATTAATGATTATGAAGAAATATAAAATCCCATCCCTTCCCCAATATCGCGCCACACCCCTACCCCTTAATTCCGTGGTTGAACTTGATGGACATATGTCTTTTTTCAACCGTACTAACTATGTAACTATGTAACTATATAACGTTCCAGAATAGGACTCTTGATTTCATTGAACCTGTCCCAGTACGTCGATGGGTTTCTGCAACCATTTGTTCAAAAAACCGCATCTTATCTCAAAGATACAACACAAATTGTACATATCCTAGAATCTTTCACTTGGTCATATACACATATTTTAGCAACATTAGATGTTTCTTCACTTTATACAATTATTCGACACGTTTTGGGTTTATCAGCTATCAAACACTTTCTCACTCAAGGACACATTAAACCTACACAAATTGATTTTATCACATATGTGATTCATTTCATACTCACAATTATTTTTATTTCAATAGTGATTTTTATTTACAGTTAATTGGCACTGCTATGGGCACCAAATTTGCGCCAAGTTATGCTAATTTATTTATGGCATATTGGGAGGAGAAATACATCTCTCTCCTACTTGGCGCAAATCTGGTGCTCTGGCATAGATACATCGATGACACTATTTTAGTTTGGGATGGCACTTTATTTGATTTGGAGAGGTTTATAGCGTCACTGAACACTAACACATATCACTTAAATTTCACGTCACACATTAGTACATCATCTGTCACTTTTTTGGACCTGGAAATCAAAATTAAGCAAGGTAAACTAAATTGTACCACATACAAAAAAAACAAAGCAAAGAATAGCTATATAGGCTATGACAGATGCCACTTACCAAGAGGGCTCATGAATGTGCCAAAAGGGCAGTTTAGACGCTTAAAGCGTAACTGCACATTGGAAAATGATTTTTTGGAAGAGGCAAACTCTCTCACTAACTTATTCAAAGATAAAAACTACCCTATATCTTGCATAATGCACTTGACCAGGTCAAAAAACTTGACAGAACCACATTTTTTGCACCCAAAACACCACAGACAGATTCTATGGAACACAATTTGAAATTAATTCTACCATATAGTACAGATTACAAAAAAATTGAAAACATTATATCTAAACATTGGGGGGAAATCAAATCGGACAAGGAATTGGGCTGCTTTCTGCCCCAACGCCCACCAATAGTTTACACTAAGGCTCCAAACCTCGGACTGTCTATGGCACCTTCGATTAAACCTCCAGATAACCAAAAATCATCAGACACTTGGTTAAGCACAAAAGGTTTTATTCGATGCGGTCTCTGCCCCAATTGTTTAAAGACAAAGGGCCCCAAAACAACAACAGAGGTAACTTCTTGTAGCAATGATTTTAGATGGTCCATTGAAGATCATATTTCTTGTAGTTCTACAGGTGTAATATATCTAATAGAGTGCAGTTGTAAAAAAAGAATACATTGGAAGAACTAAGAGGACTCTAAAAATAAGAATTGGGGAACACATTATGAACATCAAGAATGGCAACCTCAAACACCCTCTATCGGCACACTTCATTAATATACATAATAAAGATTTCAAAACATTTTCTTACATCGGAATTTAGAGGATAAAAAAAGACTGGAGAGGAGAGAGCTTGGTCATAAGGATGTCTAGAGCCGAGAGCAAAAAAATTTATGAGTTTGATTCACTGGAACCTAATAGACTTAATTCCACTTTTGAATTGTTTGGTTTCTTGTAGGGAACTTGCAGGCCTCCAGGGTCCCTCCCTTTCATTAATTTGCAGTCATCCATGTCCCCTACCTCGTATCTTCCATCAAGAGTCCTATTCTGGAACGTTACATCTGTATTAATTTTCGAATGCATAAAAGTTATTATGGTTTTCAGGTCTACCAGTAATCCCTTTAATTTTTATTATTATTTTAATTTTTTATATTTACATTTATTTTACCTTTATATTTATTTTTATCATAGATTTTGTATATTATTTTATCTTGTTTTATTTCATTTCCATTATTATTTTCATCCATACTGTTTATAATATTTATTTCTATTTTATGTTACCTATTTTATTTTATTTTATTAGGATGCCATGAACATTGTAGCTATTTTGAACACGGTTACCTATTCATATGATGCGACAGCAAAGATGCGATCTCAATCTGCTGCCGCATCATGTAAGGTTATATCTTTATCATTGTATTATAAAGCCTTTATGCAGTTATAAGATATATTCAGATGATTTTAATATTGAGACTGTTTGACATCTATATGTTGTTATTATTCACATTCCAAGCGTAAACTCCTATTCACATGACATGACAGCGGTGATGCGATTGCAATCTGCTGTCGTGTCAGTTAAGCTAATTATTTGCATTATTGTTTTGTGTAACCCCCATGCAGACATAAGAGCCAATTAGTCATTTCTAATACTGTGATTATTTTGTATTTTTTGAGTATACTGTTGCTATAAGCATTTACTAACCCATTGGTTGATGTCAACGCCATCTCGGGTTTTACATACTAAACCCCACTGCAGCGATCCATCTCATGTCTTCTGGTTATCCCAAGCATCATCTTTATGTAATTTACCTGATTGTGGCGAGAAAAATATATAAAGGATCTTATGCTTCAAAGAGACATACAAGCCTACCGAGGAAAGTGCCGAGTTTAAAACATATGAGAGCCCTGAAATGCGTCTAGGTTTATTCTACATCACCGATACTCGATTATGCACCGGTGACCTCCGATCCAGTTCTGCAAATCAACAGATGATTCCTGAGACCATCTTCCAGGTAGCGCTGCCAAGCACCTGTGACGACACCTATAACTGAGTTCTCCAGAGGCCCGCACCTGTCCTTCTGCTGAGATACCACCTACAGCGAACAACTTCTGAAAGTGGCTATTTCTCCAACTGGCCCGTGGCAGGCTGACCAGCATCTGGTACCATTTCAAAAGTGCTGTCCTCACAACATAACTCCAGGTGACCTCATATCAAGTTTATTGCAGACTGGTAATTATAATATATCCTATTTATCTATATTGCTTTGGAATTCACAACATTTATAGGACTTGACCTCACTCACCGGATCACCAGAGGCCGGATCATCCAAAGTGACATTACAATTGTTACATTTTTCTATACATTTTCTATGCAAGTTATCGGTGTTTGTTGATATTGTCATTTTATTCTATTCTATTCAAGGGCCCTGTGCTTAGAAGATATATTGACAAAAAATTATACATATTTTAAACAGTGTAATAAATATACATTTTCATATTTTAATTGAAGCACGATCCAGTTTTCATTATTATTATTTCTCATCCTTGTATCAGGGAACTGATGGTAACTTTGAGGGGTTGGCTACTGTTTAAAAAGATTTGTAAATTAAAAACAGAAAATTTGCCTGGACCTTCCAGGATAGTGTAAATTTATATATATATATATATATATATATATATATATATATATATATATATATATATATATATATTGTAAATAATGTATATTAATATATAAAAATGTATAAAATAGATTTCTGGGTCGTGCTTCAATGATAATTCGATTATTTTATTAAAATATTATAATATACGATGCGTTACTCCTCACAGGGCCCATGTGAGAAGAACACATAAAATATAAAATGCAAGCAATCTTACAATATAAATATATCAATCACTGATATATATATATATATATATATATATATATATATATATATATATATATATATATTTAGCTTAGTATATGCATACAATTCCTATATTCTATGTAGCTGAAATCCACAATAGGATTCTATTAGAAATAAAGATTATGGGTCCTTTTGGACAAAGCAGTTTGTATCAAATTGTATACTATGTTACCGGTCCTGTGTGTAATAGTTGTAGCAGCTCAGGCAGCTCACGCTGGAGGCAGGTACAATTGTTCCCGTGCCTAGATGGATGGCACAAAAAAGCTCCAGGTGGCGGTCCTAGATGGTGCTAATGGTTTAGCCTAGCAAAGTCCTGATGGCAGGCGGTGGCGGTCGTCACGGGCTGGAGGCGCTGGCAAGCGCTGATGGTATTAAATGACCGGGAGACCGTTGGCGCTGGCAGGCGTTTTAGGATGTTGTTTTCCTCACCGCTGGACTTAGATGCTGGCAGGATGTAACCAGAGACGGCAAACTGAATCCATGGAGCTTACCTCGTGTTACCAGTGTGTGACGTCAGCAGAGCTGGAGCTGGAATTGTGTTAACAGGACCGGACACATACAGGACTGGGTCGGCTTCTGCATGAAAGTCCACAAGATGTGATCAGCTTTCTCCGTAAGTGGTGAGCACAGTTCATATGTAGCGTTAATACCAGTGATAGTACAAGACTACACGCGTTTCAGGGTTCTCTAATGCGACCCTTTCCTCAGTAGTCATGACTAAAAAAGGAAATAACTTCCTCTGTAGTATTCAGCAGCTAATAAGTACTGAAAGGATTAATTTTTTTTTAATATAAGTAATTTACAAAAATCTGTTTAACTTTCATGCACCAGTTGATTTAAAAAAAAAATAAAAAAATTCCACCGGAGTACCTCTTTAAGTACCGTGATAGTTATTGATCACAGCAGTTAATGGGTTTATGGCGGGGTGTTGACTGTAAGTGCACGGTAGCTGATAGCAGCTATCACTCACAGTCTATGAAGCAAGTGCAGCCCCTGAGCTCACTTCCTAGATGGTAAGCACTGTAGGACATAATTGCACATTCTGGTGCAACAAGTACTAGGGTACCAGGACAGAAAACCAATTCCATATACCATATTATATAATTCAGTGTTAATAGATAGGGTCTACCATTCAGGATCATCATGTCTTATCCAGAGTGGAGAACAGTTTGGAAGAGCATTTCCCACTCTGGAGGACCTGACCTGTCCTGTATTACAACAACAATCTATTGATTTGAATAGACATTGTGTAATACACTGCTCAAAAAAATAAAGGGAACACTCAAACAACACAATGTAACTCCAAGTCAATCACACTGCTGTGAAATCACACTGTCCACTCAGGAAGCAACACTGACTGACAATCAATTCTACATGCTGTGGTGAAAATGGAACAGACAACAGGTGGAAATTCTAGGCAAGTAGCAAGACACCCCCAATAAAGAAGTGGTTCTGCAGGTGGCAACCACAGACCACTTCTCAGTTCCTATGCTTCCTGGCTGATGTTTTGGTCCCTTTTGAATGTTTGCAGTGCTTACACTCTAGTGGTAACATGAGATGGAGTCTACAACCCACAAAAGTGGCTCATGTAGTGCAGCTCATCCAGGATGGCACAATAATGCGAATTGTGGCAAGAAGGTTTGCTGTGTCTGTCAGCGTAGTGTCCAGAGCATCAGGAGAAGTGGAGGAGGCTGAAGGAGGGCAACAACCCAGCAGCAGGACCGCTACCTCTGCCTTTGTGCAAGGAGGAGCAGGAGTAGCACTGCCAGAGCCCTGCAAAATGACCGCCAGCAGGCCTAAAATGTGCATTTGTCTACGCAAATGGTCAGAAACAGACTCCATGAGGGTAGTATGAGGGCCAGACGTCCACAGGTGGGGGTTGTGCTTACAGCTCAACACTGTGCAGGACGTTTGGCATTTGCCAGAGAGCAGCAAGATTAGCAAATTTGCCACTGGCACCCTGTGCTCTTCACAGATGAAAGCAGGTTCACACTGAGCATGTGACAGAGTCTGGAGACACAGTGGAGAACGTTCTGCTGCCTGCAACACCCTCCAGCATTACCGGTTTGGCAGTGGGTCAGTAATGGTGTGGGGTGGCATTTCTTTTGGGGGCTTCACAGCCCTCCATGTGCTTGCCAGAGGTAGCCTGATCTCCTCAGACCCCTTGTGAGACCATATGCTGGTGTGGTTGGCCCTGGGTTCCTCCTAATGCAAGACATTGTTAGAACTTATGTGGCTGGAGTGTGTCAGTGTAAAATGATATGTTTAATATACAATATAACTCATGCTAGGTTTTGAACTAGGGTATTTTGTGATACAAGATGGATGCCATGACCTTTAGGCTATAGCTGAATACTATAGATAGAATTGCTGAGGTATGCATAACATACTATTCTAAGGACAGTCACGGTTGAAACTACAGCAGTACCATATATGTGAAGGGTAGTAATGTCCAATCAGTATGTAAGTTAAGCATGACATAATGTATAAACCCTTAAGTTAAAGATATACTCAAACCAAACCACTAGGAGGAGATATATAGAGATAAGCATATTTATGGATATAAGGCTTAGTATAACCACGCCCACATATGTAAAGAACACACCCATAAGTATGGTATAAAAGAAGACTACATCATTAAGGAAGCATCATTAAGGAAGCATCATTAAGGAGACCTCACTCATTCATGGAGGACGAGGAGGGCATCATGAAGCAAGACCATTGAAGTAAGCCAAGCCAAGCTAAGAGGAAGGAGGCGGAGCCAGACCAGTCTGATGAAGGAGGAAGCCATCTTAGATGAACTTTCCATGATGGATCCAGCCACACAACCCTCAGTTGGTGAGATGGTTCTGAGAACATGCCTGCACTTCCTATTGTTATTATTGTAATACTTAAGCAAGAACTGTTATTTACATAAGATTTACTAGTTTGTTCTGTCTGCCATATTTGTCTATGAGCCTAATAATAAATGTCATGTTTGTTTACTTAATTTGATGTAATCTGAGTAATTTATTCCAATGGTGACTGTGTCAAATGAAATTTAACCAGTATAAGAATGTAACAGTCAGCAGTTCCTGCAAGAGGAAGGCCCTGATGCTATGGACTGGCCCGCCCATTCCCCAGACCTGAATCTGATTGAGCACATCTGGGACATCATGGCTCCATCCACCAACATTGCTACATTGCACCACAGACTGTCCAGGAGTTGGCAGATGCTTAAGTCCAGGTCTGGGAGGACATCCCTCAGGAGACCATCCGCCACCTCATCAGGAGCATGCCCAGGCATTGTAGGGAGGTCATTCAGGCATGTGGAGGCCACACACACACTACTGAGCCTCATTTTGACTTGGTTTAAGGACATTACATCAAAGTTGGCCTCCATGGGTTGATAAATTTGATTTCCATTCATAATTTTGTGTGATTTTGTTGTCAGCACATTCAACTATGACATTCAAAGACAAAATTATTTCATGTGATTAGTTCATTCATTCATATCTAGGATGTGTTATCTCAGTGTTCCCTTTATTTTTTTGAGCAGTGTATATGATGTCAAATGTGGTGGCACTGTAATGAAATTAAACCCTACTAGGTTTGCCAACCAATACAGTCAGTATCAGGTGATACAAGCTATGGTGCACTTTGCTATCATTCTACTGTCAAGAGACTCTTCTAACAAATAGAGAGTGTTTAATGGAGAAAATTGTTACAGGGTACTCTGGAGAATTGAAATGTATCACCTATCCACAACATAGGGAATGAGTGTCCAATCGCAGGGTGTCCCAGTGGCCAGACCCCCTGCAATTTTATGTACAGGGTCCCGCTACGTATCCATCCTTGGCATGCTCTGGCCCCCACCTTCCAAGACAAGTGCAAGTGACAGTCCAGTGACTGAATCACGGGGTCTAGTCTAAGCTGCTGATTGACTGAACAGGCAGCCAATGACGATTGTCTCTGAGGGTATGGGTCCGAACGCAAGGACAAGTAAGTAGCATTGCCCCCTACAGGAGATTGCAGGGAGGTCCCGGCAGTCAGACTTCCTAAAATCAGGCGCTTATCCCCTATGCTGTTAATAGGGGATAACATTCAGTTCCCCAGAGTACCTCTTTAATCTTTAATGCCTCAAGTATTACATGAAAAAAAAACATGGACTGCAGTATATACTATAAACTTTAAATTAGCCTTGTAGTAGATTGACAGGGTCTTTGTACTCAGTCGCACACTCCGGCAGTAGACAGAACTCAGTGCTCTCAGGCATCTGTAGCCAGCAGAAAGTCTTTGCTGCAAAACCTCTATTGTTTCCAACAGAAACAACAAAGCTTCATCTTCTGTCACATCATTGAGAACCTCCAATAACTAATGAGTACATACTGTACTAGGCAATAACCAAGGCTCACATAAGGTTCTCAGCTTTCGAGCCATTTCTATAAATGAGCTACTCACTACTTATAGACAAACTCAAAGCTTGATACTATTTAGCTCATAAATCCGCAACAGGATCTACAGATGTTATTTCACTACAGGACCCAAAATACTGAGTAACTCATTTGGCGGCTTTTGTAAGCTTTTAGACCTTAAACTTTTACATATTTACTTCTCTGGAATCGTACTTATGTTAATAAGCTTAGCTTTGCATTACACAGTAAAAGATTTACATATTCCGTTAAATTCTTTGCTATGTAATATAAATGGGTGTAATCTGAGCTTTTGTTCCCTGTATGCAATGACTGCATCAAAGCACATTGGAAATCTGTTATGCCTTTGTGTTCTGACTTTCAGGTTATGGTTGATTTGCATGCATTCTCTTTTTTTATTCTACATAAAAAGGGTAGATCTACATATTCAGTTATATTACTCATGGAAATTAACAAAGTACTTATTATGGATTCACTTGATGTGGTATTTGTAGTCTAAAGTATGTACATATTAATATTCTTCAAGATGGATGGAGCAATATAAAAGAAGAAAACAAAACATTAAGTTGGAACTTGGAACTTTATACTCTTTTCTGCTTTGCAGGTGTCATTTAATTATTATGTATATTTATTTATATATTTCTGTATCTAACTTCATGGTTGTTTGCTGCTGGAAAGTACAGTACTGCACAGAACAACTCTTTATTACAGTTTTACAGAATGAACATATGATGTACATTTACAGATCTATTGTAAAGTTCCTACCTAGCCAGACATCACATGCCATGCTCTGTACACTCAGGAGCTGCACACCGGGCCAATCACCTGTGGCATATTTGTCGATGTCCCAAGAGGGGATACATTTATATTTCTGCTCATTCTCTAGCCTTTGCCCGTGATTGTGGTTCACACCCTCACTAGTGTTTGCTTCTTGTTCTGATTCTGTATGTTGGTTCTGATTGTCAGTCTTGCTGTTAGCCTAGTTCTGACATTGGCTTGTCTGACATCTCTTTGTCTGTCTGTTCATTCCCTATGTTTTGTAATAAGTCTTTGGTCTGTGTCTGTTTAACCCACTGTGTCCTCACCTGCTCCCTGAAGTCTGCACTGTGTTTGTTTTATTGTTTTGACATTGCTATGCCCTGCAACTTACTCAGAGAAGGGACTGTCGTCCAGTTAGGGGTCCAGCACTTAGGGTAGATTGTCAAGTAGACAGGAAAACTGGCTATCGTCAAGCTAGGGGCTGCACTATTTCCTCCTTGATGTGACATCTATTGCTTTGGACTGCTTTGGAGTTATGTCATGTTTTGATTAATGACTTTAAGCCTATTCTTCAACAGAGCTGTATTTCAAATTCTGGTGGCCACTACTTGGATAGTATGTTTAACTTATCAATTCTTCCTTGTCATTTGAGCTCCTACAACTCATTGCTTCATAAAGTCTGCTTTGTATGCTAATGAAGAAAACCCTAAACATTAACCAAATAAATAACTTGATTTGAAACTCTAAAGAAAAATCTAATTTTTTTTAGTGGTCATAGAGTAGAGTGATAGGTCCTCATGTACAATCATAAACATTTTCCATTTAAATCTCTGTCATTTGTGTTGTATAGCATTACTTTCTCAGCTGTGTTACAGATATAGTAGAGCTTCATACTGGTCACAGTTTCTACAAGTTGCTTACTCATAATGCCGCTTGATGTTCTTCTGTAATAATATTCTCTCACACAGTAGAAAGATGCAGGCTTTCTATTTTAACTTAGAATGTTCCTTAATACATATTGCTTAACATTTACAAATTGATTTAGCTATCTTGGTGCCATGATCATTCTTTCTAGTTATTTGGTCATTCTGTAGCCATACCATAGTGCCTTTCACTACATGATACACTAAGGTTAAATTAGTTGACTTTTTCCCTTTTTTCCCCTTTCGTAACTACGCTGCTAAAAAATAAATAAAGGGAATACTTAAACAACACAATGTAACTCCAAGTCAATCGCACTTTTGTGAAATCACACTGTCCACTCAGGAAGCAACACTGATTGACAATTAATTTCACATCAACTGTACAACTGGAACAGACAACAAGTGGAAATAATAGGCAATTAGCAAGACACCCCCAATAAAGGGGTTGTTCTGCAGGTGGTGACCACAGACAACTTCTCAGTTCCTATGCTTCCTGGCTGATGATTTGGTCACTTTTGAATGCTGTCAGTGCTTCCACTCTAGTGGTAGCATGAGACGGAGTCTACAACTCACACAAGTGGCTCAGGTTGTGCAGCTCATCCAGGATGGCACATCAGTGAAAGCTAGGGCAAGAAGGTCAGTGTAGTGTCCAGAGCATGGAGGCGCTACCATGAGACAGGCCAGTACATCAGGAGATGTGGAGGAGACCATAGGAGGGCAAAAACCCAGCAGCAGGACCGCTATCTCTGCCATTGTGCAAGGAGGAGCAGGAGGAGCACTGCCAGAGCCCTGCAAAATGACCTCCAGCAGGCCACAAATTTGCATGTGTCTACTCAAACAGTCAGAACCAGACTCCATGAGGGTGGTATGAGGGCCCAACGTCCACAGGTGGGGGTTGAGCTTACAGTCCAACACCGTGCAGGACGTTTGGCATTTGCCAGAGAACACCAAGATTGGCAAAATCGCCAATGGTGCCCTGTGCTCTTCACAGATGAAAGCAGGTTCACACTGAGCACATGTGACAGACATGACAGAGTCTGGAGACACTGTGGAGAACGTTCTGCGGCCTGCAACATCCTGCAGAATGGGGGGCCGCACAGCCCTCCATGTGCTTGCCAGAGGTAGCTTGACTGCCATTAGGTACCGAGATGAGATACTCAGACCCCTTGTGAGACCATATGCTGGTGCGGTTGGCCCTAGGTTCCTTCTAATGCAAGACAATGCTAGACCTCATGTGGCTGGAGTGTGTCAGCAGTTCCTGCAAGAGGAAGGCATTGATGCTATGGACTGGCCTGCCCATTCCCAAGACCTGAATCCGATTGAGCACATCTGGGACATCATGGCTCCATCCACCAAAGCCACATTGCTCCACAAACTGTCCAGGAGTTGGCAGATGCTTTAGTTCAAGTAAAGGAGGACATCCCTCAGGAGACCATCCGCCACCTCATCAGGATCATGCCCAGGAGTTGAAGGGAGTCCACACACTACTGAGGCATGTGGAGGCCACACATACTACTAAGCCTCATTCTGACTTGTTTTAAGGACATTACATCAAAGTTTGATCAGCCTGTAGTGGGGTGTTCCACTTTGATTTTGAGTTTGACTCCATATCCTGACCTCCATGGGTTGATAAATTTGATTTCCATTGATAATTTTTGTGTGATTTTGTTGTCAGCATTTCAACTATATAAAGACAAAAGTATTTCAGACGATTAGTTCATTCATTCAGATATAGGATGTGTTATCTTTGCGTTCCCTTTATTTTTTTGAGCAGTGTATTTCTAGGAGCTTTTTGCTTCATACTTAACTTTTGTCGTGCAGTAATAACTCAATTATAAATTATGAATTATGGTCATAAACATTATTAATTATGAAAAATTTTAAATTATGAAAATTATAAAAAATCTAAAAATTATGACCTGGTGAATTGTAGACAAAGCTAATCAACACAATTCACATCTGAGTCCGACTATTTCCTCAGATATTAACAAGTTCTTTTTATGACGGGATGACATTAACGCTTAAGGATGTAGTTTTGCAATATACAATAATACACAGGTATTATAAAGTATGCAGATTTATTGGTTATAAGATTATAAATAGAGATGAGCGAACTTTTCAAAAATTCCATTCGGCCGATTCGCCAAATTTTCTGAAAAAGTTTGCGAAGTTTGCGAATCGATATTAAATAAGGCTATTTCTAGCCTACATACAGCCTCTATAGGGGTATAGAAACTTTGCTGTGTTCTAAAACGCATATGGAGTGTGCAGGGGTAGTGAAATAATATTGATATTCAGAATAGCATGCAGATTACCGGCATTGCTCTTAGAATCACTGCCGCACAGCAGCATAATGACAGAGCCTGGTGGTGGCATCAGTGTCAGGAGACCATATCGTGGCAGAATATCACAGCGTGGAGGTGTTGGCAGCATGAGGAGACCATATAGTGGCTGAATGGCACAGCGTGGAGGTGTTGGCAGCATGAGGACACCATATAGTGGCTGAATGGCACAGCGTGGAGGTGTTGGCAGCATGAGGACACCATATAGTGGCTGAATAACACAGCGTGGACATGTTGGCAGCAAGAGGATACCATTTAGTGGCTGAATGGCACAGCGTGGAGTTGGCTGATGCACTAGTACACTACACACCAGGGCTTCACAATCCCCCCCCCCCCCCAAAAAAAAAAAAAACAGCACAATATGAGAAGTTTTTGACAAAGATTTCTCATAGGTAGCACCCACTATCCAAGAATTTGAAATTCCCAGACCCAGGCCCCACCTCTGCGGCATCAGTAACCCATATATTGCCTGAAGGACACAGCCTGGAGTTGGCTGATGCACCAGTACACACCAGGGCTTCATAATCCCCCCTCCAAAAAGAACACAATGAGAATTTTTTGTCCAAGATTTCTCATTGGTAGCACCTGCTATCCAAAAATTTGAAATTTCCAGAACCAGGCCCCACCCCAGCGGCATCAGTAACCCATATATTGCCTGAATAACAGAGACTGGAGTTGGCTGATGCAAGAGTACACACCAGGGATTCATAATCCCCACCAAAAAAACAACACAATTAGAAATTTATGACCAAGATTTCTCATAGGTAGCACCCGCTATCCAAAGAAATTGAAATTCACAGACCCAGGCCCCACCACAGCGGCATCAGTAACCCATATATTTGCTTAAGGACACAGCCTTGAGAAATGTTTCACAATGATTTCTCATAGGTTGCACCCGCTATCCCAAATTTTGAAATTCACAGACCCAGTCCCCACCTCTGCGGCATCAGTAACCCATATATTGCATGAAAGACACGGCTTGGAGTTGGCTGATTCAAGAGTACACACCAAGGCTTCACAACTCCCCCCCAAGAACAACATAATGATAATTTTTTGACAAAGAATTAAATTTTTTATTTTTTTTTTATAAAAACAATCTCAAATAAACGAGTTGACGAGGCCCCAAAATTAAGGACGGTGGAGCACCAAAAAATCATAAGTTTCACCAAAAAGGATGAAGAAGCAGAATTAATCCCTCTTTGTATTTTTTTAGTAAAATTTTACCCAATAAATCACACGCAACAAGCGTTCCGTTGTGTAAGGGTTATCCTTCTGGAAATTTCAAATTTATTACCCTGTTTCCCCAAATGTAGGACATCCTCGGAAGATAAAACTTACTATACCATACCAGGACAAGCTGGCTTGCAATGGCATCTTGCACGTTACCCTTTATTCTGAAACGTGCATCCCTGCAAAAAAGTTTCCAGAGAATGTTTGATGCCCATCAGAAGATTGGCGTGACAGATGCCCGCCTGAAGCTAGGCATGAAAGATGAAAATGGTCGCCAAAGATGCACGTTTCAGAATAAAGGATAAAGTGCAAGATGCCAGAGAGATGTTAAATTCTAAAAAGTAGCAGGTGGGTTTTGCAGTAAAACCACCAAAATTGATGGACGCCCGGGAAAATATCAGCCTGAAGAGGAGCGCACCGGCCATCACTATGAACTCCGTCATGGCTCAATGGTCCCCATCCATAAACACTACCAAGACCATCCAGATTTCACAGCAAAAAAACATTACCCCAGGTCTTAGTAACAGTGTTAAGGGAATGCAAATAAATGCTGTCAACCATCAACTAAATGGCACAGCGTGGAGGTGTTGGCAGCATGAGGACACCATATAGTGGCTGAATGGCACAGTGTGGAGTTGGCTGATGCACGAGTACACTACACACCAGAGCTTCACAATCCCCCCCAAAAAACAACACAAAATGAGAAATGTTTGACAAAGATTTCTCATAGGTAGCACCCGCTATCCAAAAATGTTGAATTCCCAGACACAGGCCCCACCTCTGCGCATCAGGAACCCATATATTGCCTGAAGGAAACAGCCTGGAGTTGGCTGATGCACCAGTACACCCAGGGCTTCACAATCTGCCACAAAATCAACAAAATTGTATAAATAAAAAAATTAAAAATGTATACCTTTGTGTAAGAACAAGCGCATATCCAACATTTCAGAAGACTCTATAATGCAGGACGGTGGACCACCCAAACACTTTCTTCTCAAAAATAATAAACCACACAATGTTTGAAATTATTTAAAAAATAATTATTACATGTGTGTAAGCACATCTGTCTCCAAAAGATCAGACCAGTGAGGCAAGTAGTTTGTGAAAAACACAGAATGAGTCTGGAGCAGTCATTCGCAGTACCCAAGAGCGTTTCATAACCCCTTACATTTAAAGATCAATGTTTACATTTGCATTAAGCATGTATTTAGCTACTGCTAAACTTCAAAAAATTACAGGCCCAAGGCAGGAAGCATCAGTTTCCTCCATATTAGGAGCATAGTTGTCCCCCAGATTAGGAGCATAGATGTCCCCCAGATTAGGCAGCATAGATGTCCCCCAGATTAGGAGCATAGTTGTACCCCAGATTAGGCAGCATAGATGTCCCCCAGATTAGGAGCATAAATGTCCCCCAGATTAGGAGCATAATTGTCCCCCAGATTGGGCAGCATAGATGTCCCCCAGATTAGGCAGCATAGATGTCCCCCAGATTAGGAGCATAGTTGTCCCCCAGATTAGGAGCATAGTTGTCCCCCAGATTAGGAGCATAGATGTCCCCCAGATTAGGCAGCATAGTTGTTCCCCAGTCAGCGTGGGCCGGTCAGAGCCAATCAAAGGGCCGTATGTGGCAAGCGGGCCGTACAATGCCCAGGTCTGCCCCAGAGGGTTTCATAACCAACCATAATAGAGAAAATTTTGTTGTAGGAGCATGGTCAATCTACTCAGACCCATCTGTCATTGGTGGCTGGAAATCCTGGCTGATCCATTCCTGATTCCTCTTGACAAACGTCAGTCTCTCCACATTTTTAGTGGACAGACGAGTTCGCCTTGGGGTGACTATGGCCCCGGCCGCACTAAACACCCGCTCTGATGGCACACTACTGGCCAGCAGGACAGCTTTTCCAGGACAAACTCTGCTAGTTGTGGCCATAAATCAAGTTTGGCTGCCCAGAAATTCAGCGGATCTTCAATGGTTGTTGGCATGGCCATGTCAAGGTATGCCCCCACCTGCTTGTTCAGGTCCTTCTCCATGTCCACCTGCTGCTGATGAGTTGCGTTTATGAGGGTATTACAATACGCTACACTACTCTTTAAACAGTATTTGTCTAGAACAGCAGCTGTTGATAACTTACGGCTGTCCTTGAACAGTATGTAGGCCCTTGACAGATTAACAGGTACTAGATGGTACAATACTTGGATGTACGTATGCGGTATGCACTGATGAGGGCAGTAATATGCCTAACTATTAGCAGAAAAAACTCTGTATTTTTGTAAGACACCAGCCGGTGGATACTATTGTTTGGACTTTGACGGTATGGAGCACCTTGACAGCTTAACAAGTACTAAATGGTACAATACTTAGATGTACCTATGCGGTATGCACTGATGAGGGCCTATTAGTAGAAAAAACTCTGTATTTTTGTAAAACACTAGCTGGTGGATACTATTGTTTGGACTTTGACGATTTGGAGCACCTTGACAGCTACTAAATGGTACAATACTTGGATGTACGTATGCGTTATGCACTGATGAGGGAAGTTATATGCCTAACTATTAGCAGAAAAAAACTCTGTATTGATGTAAAACACCAGCCGGTGGATACTATTGTTTGGACTTTGATGGTTTGGAGCACCTTGACAGCTACTAAATGGTACAATACTTGGATGTACCTATGCGGTATGCACTGATGAGGGCAGTATAATGCCTAACTATTAGCAGAAAAAATTCTGTATTTTTGTAAAACACCAGCCGGTGGATACTATTGTTTGGACTTTGACGGTATGGAGCACCTTGACAGATTAACAGGTACTACATGGTACAATACTTGGATGTACGTATGCGGTATGCATTGATGAGGGCAGTAATATGCCTAACTATTAGAAGAAAAAATTCTGTATTTTTGTAAAACACCAGCCAGTGTATACTATTGTTTGGACTTTGACGGTTTGGAGCACCTTGACAGCTACTAAATGGTACAATACTTGGATGTACCTATGCGGTATACACTGATGAGGGCAGTAATATGCCTATTAGCAGAAAAAACTCTGTATTTTTGTAAAACACCAGTCGGTGGATACTATTGTTTGAACTTTGACGGTATGAAGCACCTTGAGAGCTTAACACGTACTAAATGGTACAATACTTGCATTTACCTATGCGGTATGCACTGATGAGGGCAGTTAAATATGCGTAACTATACGCAGAAAAAACTGTTTAAAAAAAAAACAGCTGCTGAATAGTGTTGTTTGGACTTGCACAGTATGTAGCCAGCCCCTTGACAGATTAACAGGTACAAAATGGTGCAAATACACTACAGTCCACTAAACAATCATGTATTTCTGAACAGCAGCAGGACCCAACAGTGCAGCACCACAAAAAAAAAATCCAGGGATTAAACCCTAAATAGCACTCTGTCACACAATTCTGAGCAGCAGAAGTTTTGTGGAGCAAATAAAAATAAACTCAGTTGGGTTGAACAATGAGGAGATAAGATGCTTCAGAAAGTTCAGGCAGCTTGGAGATCTGTATGAGGCAGCTGACAGCTATCTGCCCCTCTCTGCTGCAATGCTCAATAACGTGAATAGGAGGTTTAGCTATCAATGATCCTTCTCAGTGTAACAGCAAAGCACTCTGCACTCCTGTCTTTCCCTAATGCTGATGTGACTAGCAGTTACAGTGTAACGCTGTGGTATGAGCTATTCACACACACGCAGTTCCGTCCTCTCCATCTGAGTGCATAGATTAAATGAAGAGAGGCAAGATGGCCGCCGATTATATAGGGGCTGTGACATCACAGGGGTCAGTGAACAGTGATAGGCTGCATCTCACATGTGATTCAGGGTCAGCCCGCCTACCTTCATTCCCACCGCTGTTTTCCACCCTCCCATAATCCCCTGCCCCATGTACTCACATTTGGATCTGCCATCTTAGGTCCCCAATAGCCTGGAATGCTGTAAAATGGAGTTTAATGAAGCGATTCGCGCGATAGAATCGCGGCGATATTCGTATTCGTTGCAAATCGAATTTTTCATGAAATTTGTAACGAATTCGGATTCGTCAACTTCGATTCGCTCATCTCTAATTATAAACATAAATGAGTAACAAACACAATGATATATGCAAATGGATATCAATTATATATTAGTAAACAGTATAAGATTGTTCATTGACTATACAAAAGTAGAACAATACATGTGAGTAGTTAGTATCTTGTTGCAATAAACAAATCTACTAGGTTAGAAATATCATATAGGAAAAGGTTACATATCACTCTATTCAGAGGAACCTCAATATATTAAGGTGGGCAATATCTAATCATTAGACATCAATATGGAATGCTAAATCCACTCCCCGCCCCCTTCTAACCACTACAAATCACATGACTCCAAGAATGGGGAAATCCATTTAAGATATAAATATGGAAGAATTATGATATACTTCCCCCCCCCCCCCATTCTGGACTATTTTTCTATACATGACTTTGGTAAAACAATTAAGACAATTAGCAGAGATATATGATCTTGCTCTATATTTTAGGAGGAAGAACTTGAAACAAGTTTCCTGTGTGGGAAATATTTATAACACTTAGCTTGGCGAGTAGGAATTCTATCAATATGTATAAGCAATTATTTAATGCTTTGATAGATTATGAGTCTTTATTATTCTGCAGGTAGAATTAAATTTCACAATATCCTAAAACTATAATCTCAATATCGAGATAATTAATTATTTTTATTTAATTAATTTATTCGCCAATCTAAATGGTATAATTCCATCCACATTTTCCCAATTAGTCTTAATTAAATGGAATACCATTTTTGTGTCTCTTACCAAAATGTTGTAAGAACCTTACTTCTGCTCTGTGGAACACTGAACGGTCCCTCTCATTGTCAGGGACAGCCATTGGGTCGGTACCATGTAATCAGTCTGGCATCTGGGATCTCACATGGCTTTCATGGCTTCCATCTTGTGGATCTCTTTGTCTTTGTGTTCTCAGTTAGAGCAGTTCAGACTTCAGTATCAGCTTTCAGTATCAGTATTCAGTGTCCTAACATCTGGTTTACCAGACTTTTTAATTAGTTAGACACACCCTCCTAAATTGGAATTCCACCAATGAATGTAGGTTGGGCGTGTACATATGGTAATGACCATGACATCACTTTACTACCCAGAATACATTGAGCACATCACCCATAATGCCTTTCCTGTATTGTAATGTCACCTACCCATACACTAGGGGTTGCTATTGCATAAGCAATTAGCATAATTACCATTAAGGGTTAACTGTCAATAATTGGTCTTAAACAACATTTCACACTTTGACGAATGGACCAATGATTAACAGACAGGGATTACTTTTTGACACCTATAAGTAATCAGACCTTGGATTCTCCCAGACATTGAGTCTCCAATTAGTCATCTTGAATTTATTGGAAAGATACGAATCATGGAGGTCTCTAACACAGATATGTGAATGTTTATGTCCAGTCAAATGAGTAATTAACTGTTAAACAGGATAACATTCACAAAGTCTTAGGAATACTCCACTAGTCGTATCTCACCCCCCTTTACTTGGGTGAATTTTAGTAGTGATGTCTAGAGAATGTAACCAGACCCCTTATTAGTCCCTTATCTCAAACACCATAAATAAACTACAGATACAAGGAGCATTGTACTCCCAGACTGTCATTAGAGATGCTGTAGAGATAAAACTTCAGAAATTGGCCTATTTTGATTATACGCAAAAATGGCTGACATCATGCTATTATGCTATGAAACATATTAAACATAGTGATTCATTTTTGGGGTGTCCAAAAAATGCATGACACTTTGGACAATATAAGCAAATAACCTTTGGGCCAAATGGTCCCACAAGGGACCCAACCCTTCTTCAATGGTCTAGTATTCAAGTAGTTAGGTGGCTGTGGTATATAATTGTTTTATTCGTGTACCATAGTACTTTATAACAATGAAGAAGGCAAGAGGAAGAAGTCCAGTGCAGAAGTGCAAAGCCAGGGACTTTATTATTAAAATTCAACTTCAAGACATGATCACAGACAAGTGATGCATTATAGGTGTTTAAGGCATGAACACCTTTAGTCATACATGAATGTATGACTAAAGGTGTTTTTACCTTAAACACTTGAAATGCGTCACTTGCCTGTTATCATGTCTTGAAGTTGAATTTTAATAATAAAGTTCCTGGCTTTGCACTTCTGCACAGGACTTCTTCCTCTTGTCTCTGTATTTGGGTGGGTGCTGTCCCACACCATCTAAGATGCAGCATGACTGAAAGGTGAGCTGAATTTCATATGCTTGCTTTACAGCAATGAAACTACAAAGGCTGTGAGCTTGCATCTGGATTTTCCAGTCCCTTTTATGTTTATTACAGGAACTAAGATAATTTAAATAAACAAAGACACACAGTATCCCCCACACATGTTTTGCAGCATCATCAGGGAACTGGGACACTGACAGAGTGACCATGTGTTTGGATGAAGATTAATTTGACTTTTGCCAAGAAATTAAAAAAAGAAAAGAAATGGTTGTACTACTTCAAGTATCCTTATGATCATTGAGTGTAAACAATTAGGGGGGAATTTATCAAAAACTGTGCAAAGGAAAAGTTGCCCAGTACCAATCAAATTAATTCTTTCATTTTGCAGCGGCCTTGTTAAAAATTAAAGAAGGGAGCTGATTGGTTGCTACGGGCAACTGGGCAACTTTTTCTCTGGACAGGTTTTAATAAATCTCCCCCTTAGAGTACCCTCATTAAGTCAAAGAAGTTACCCAACAGAATAGAGCACTGAATTTCAGATTAGAATCTCAGATTTACAAATCAAAGTTTAGATCTTAAAGGAGTACTCCAGCACAAGAAGATTTTTTTTTTAAAGTGATTCAGAGGCCAGTAATTGTCCTAACAGGCACTTTCTGTGTGGTCAATGCATCACAGAAGCCAGGAAGCAGTGTTGAGTGGCATGGTAATGTTTATTTATTTTTTTTATATCATATTGAGTCATTTTCTAATGTTCTTTGAAAATGAGTTTTACCTATGTCTAATGGAGAAGAGCTATATAACAGATATTTGTAGGAGGCATTGCTTCATGAAGGAATACTCCATTGCCGAGACTACTACATGGTTGGATGATCTCGCTGTTACAGACAATAGAGGTAAACTTAAGCTGTCCACATTTAGTGGCCTTCTCTTACGAGATACGGCCTCTAACTTCCCACTGTACCTACACTCTTGGGAAAAGGAACTAAATATTCAGCTCTCTGATGAGATGTGCCGGCATGTGCTTGGCTGCTCTCATGGCTTCTCCCGCTGCATTAAGTTGCAAGAAAACCATTTCAAATTACTGTCCAGGTGGTACAAAACACCTGAGGTCCTACATAGGTTCGGCCTCACAAATTCAAATCTATGTTGGAGGTGCGGTAGGGAAGTGGGGACACTGACCCACATCTGGTGGACCTGCTCGATTATTCAACCCTTCTGGAGGGAAGTGGAGGATGTTATTAATATAGTTTGCCGAGGCTCTATCCAGTTGTCTATGGCGCTCATCGCCTTGGCCTTACCCACTCCTACCTTTAAACCCTCTGCAAAATCCTTGCCCACTCATATGCTAGCTACAGCAAAATCGCTTGTCCCCCAATTGTGGCTTCAAACGATACCCCCCCCCCACCAAAAAATCAATGGATTGATAAGATAAACCAAATTTGCAGAATGGAGGCAATGTCCAGCTGGCAAACATTATCCCATGGAAAATTTGAAGTCCTGTGGGGCCCCTGGCTCAAATACAAACACCTTGATACAACCCAATATATTACCTGTACCCCACCCTAGATAACTGATATAATTTACCTGGTCTTGTGGATATAGTCCGCATAAGCTGTAGGGGGGGGTGACAACCACGCCCTTCCCCCCTCCCCCCCCTACACCCCCCCTTTTCCTCGGTACCTGGGCATCCATCCTTGGACCTTATATGCTCATTAGGTGCAAATGTTACCCTCCCCCTCGCCCACCCCCCCAACCCTATTATGAGCAACCTGCGATTACTCTATCAAGGCCGGACTCAGACGAAACTTTATATGCTTTTATCTTTACTTTATATTTCGTTTTTTGTTATTGTTTATAGATTCTTGCCTACGTGTATTAGATATCATTGTCGACATATCTTGTGACATATATGATTACACGCACAAGTTGAAGGCGGGTTGATTTCCCTGTTTGTTGTCTGTAATACTGCCTTGTCTATTTGCTATGTTATGTGACAAAATCAATAAAAACAGATTTGTTAAAAAAAGGAGGCATTGATTAAAAATGTTTTCAAATCGGTATTATAGCAAGCAATATGCCTGGTCCCAGGCTGCTCTGTTGTTCGGGTCTCTTTTAGTCAGGGCTGGCCAGAGCAGAATGATGCAGGCAGGGGTAATTGTGCCAGGTATAGCATGCTGCCTCCTCTTGACAGTTACTTAAACTATTTTGTTGGGATAGAAACTCTGGTGCCCACCCAATAATCTTTCACACAATGCTGGACCTATGGATGGAGGGTTATATACTACAATTTCTATATACAATTGATCACTAAGCAATCACTAGAATCCTATATTTCCCATCTACTAACAAAAATAGTAATAATAATAATAATAATAATTATGTGCCTAGAAAACATTGAAAAACCTCAACCCACTGATCTCCTCGGTATGGACAGAGACAAAATTTAATTAGAATTCAAGTAGAGAAAACAGACATGGTCGCACGTCCACAATTTGTATTTTGACCTACTTAGCATAAATTCAAAAACTAACAGGTTGTTAATATACATTTTGATCAAAAAGTACAAGCCCTCCCTATCCCTAAGGAAAGCCACCAAGCAGGCCAGTACATGATTAGAAAATGGCCACCTATTTAGAGTGGATCCCTAATGTCCCTAGCATAAAATGGCATAGCACTGGTCGGCGACCACCACCGCTGCAACACCAGTGCCCACAGGGGGAACGACCCACTGGCAGAACAGCCACAATGCCACTCAAACCAGTCCCAGGGCCACACCTTCCCACAGACACGGTGCCACAGCATCAATGGACGCCACACAGCACCACACCAGTGTGAACAAGGTGTAAAAGCTCACTTACCATGTGCTTCCAGTCAGACTGGGAGGCTACCAGAAAAGAAAGGGCCATGAGCAGCTTCCTGCTCATAAATATAGAGCATTAGAGCATGCAGCTGCAGGCAAAACAAAATGTGCATAAAGTTAGCATGACTGCTGTCCACTTCAAATATAAACTCCAATACCCCCCCCACACACACACACACACACGTTTCCCCATACACAGTGGCTTCATCAAGGTCAAAGAGGAAATGGCTCTCGATTGGCTGAGAGACCTGTTTGAAAGAAATTATAGGATTTTCTGAGGTCATGCGATCCTCCCTTCTACTTTCTGCTATGTGGTTGATGTTATTTTAGCATGTTCTACTGAACCAAACTGCCAGATGCTTGACTTCTAGCCGAAGCAAACTGTTAGCAAAGTTCTGACTGAACTCGAGCTCTACAAGTTTGGTTCACTGATATGTTCATGTGACTTACAGTATATGAAAGTCATATCTTAACGGGTTGGACATTTACTATGAATACATTTTTTGTTTATGGAGGACTACTATTAGCAGATACCAAATAAATTTGGCATACAATGATTATGCCCTCCTATCTTTTTTTTTTAACATATAGCAACATGCTTGATAAAATGTCACAGACTTGAAAAAGCATATTAGACTTTTATGTGACTGGATGACTGGTGCTGGTTTGACTGATGATTGCATTGACTTCATGTCCCAGAAACTACAGGCATTAGAAATGTGGAGAAGATAGGTGAACACTGTGTTGAATATAACATATTTGTAGATTTGTATAAAACATATGATTTAAAGGTAATATTTTGAAAAATAAAATTCTAATTTCTCAAACCTAAACGATCATCTTTTGAAACATATACACCCACTAGCTTGTTGCTTCCTATACAGGATGGTGTTTTTAGGCTGTTTATGAAAGTACGTTTGTTATTACCTCTTTCAGTCCAACACAATTCATTTAGATGACTGGAAGAACGTCTTCATTCTGTTCATATGTTTCTGGAAGACATATCATGATGACTACGAGTCTGTTCGAAATGAATGGTTGATCACTGGGCAGAAGTGCTAAGAGCTAAACAAATGGTTATCAGATTGCATTCTAATAGCACCAAATTACTCACCAGTTTTGCTCAGAAGAATTATGCATTAGAAAAATGCATTTGCCTTCTGTATGTAATTGTTTTAGGCGGCTCATTTTCTTTTATTCATATGATGCATCTGAAGTGCAGGAGGCATATTAAACTGTCAGATTAACTTCAGGCTACGCTATTGAAAAACTTCTATGGTATGTCAGACCTCTAAAAGGGGGAGGATTTGTTTTGAAAATGTCTATTATGTAACAAACTTTTAATATAATTTGCATTCAAAATGGTGTGTCTTTTCCTTTTCATGCTCATGTATAAATGGAACTATCCAGTGTAGAATTTAATCCTAGCACGTCCCTTAACCCCTTAAGGACTCAGCCCATTTTGGCCTTAAGGACTCAGACAATTTAATTTTTACGTTTTCATTTTTTCCTCCTCGCCTTCTAAAAATCATAACTCTTTTATATTTTCATCCACAGACTAGTATGAGGGCTTGTTTTTTGTGCGACCAGTTGTCCTTTGTAATGACATCACTCATTATATCATAAAATGTATGGCGCAACCAAAAAACACTTTTTGTGGGGAAATTAAAACGAAAAACGCAATTTTGCTAATTTTGGAAGGTTTTGTTTTCACGCCGTACAATTTCTGGTAAAAATGACATGTGTTCTTTATTCTGAGGGTCAATACGATTAAAATGATACCCATTATTATATACTTTTATATTATTGTTGCACTTAAAAAAAATCACAAACTTTTCAACCAAATTAGTACGTTTATAATCCCTTTATTTTGATGACCTATAACTTTTTTATTTTTCCGTATAAGCGGCGGTATGGGGGCTCATTTTTTGCGCCATGATCTGTACTTTTTTTTGATACCACATTTGTATATAAAAAACTTTTAATACATTTTTTATAATTTTTTTTTTAATAAAATGTATTAAAAAAGTAGGAATTTTGGACTTTTTAATTTTTTTTTCGTTCACGCCGTTCACCGTACGGGATCATTAACATTTTATTTTAATAGTTCGGACATTTACGCACGTGGTGATACCAAATATGTCTATAAAAAATGTTTTTTACGCTTTTTGGGGGTAAAATAGGAAAAAACGGACGTTTTACTTTTTTATTGGGGGAGGGGATTTTTCACTTTTTTTTTACTTTTACTTTTACATTTTTTTACATTTTTTTTACACTTGAATAGTCCCCATAGGGGACTATTCATAGCAATACCATGATTGCTAATACTGATCTGTTCTATGTATAGGACATAGAACAGATCAGTATTATCGGTCATCTCCTGCTCTGGTCTGCTCGATCACAGACCAGAGCAGGAGACGCCGGGAGCCGCACAGAGGAAGGAAAGGGGACCTCCGTGTGGCGTTATGAATGATCGGATCCCCGCAGCAGCGCTGCGGGCGATCCGATCGTTCATTTTAATCGCGAACTGCCGCAGATGCCGGGATCTGTATTGATCCCGGCACCTGAGGGGTTAATGGCGGACACCCGCGAGATCGCGGGTGTCGGCCATTGCCGGCGGGTCCCTGGCTGCGATCAGCAGCCGGGATCAGCCGCGCATGACACGGGCATCGCTCCGATGCCCGCGGTTATGATCAGGACGTAAATGTACGTCCTGGTGCGTTAAGTACCACCTCACCAGGACGTACATTTACGTCCTGCGTCCTTAAGGGGTTAAAGGGGTACTCCAGTGCTCTAGCGTTTTGAACATTTTGTTTAGAACACTGGGACCCGGAGGCCATGATCGTGACGTCACGGTCGTGCCCCCCTTTGTGATGTCATGTCACTCCCCTCCATTCATGTCTATGGGAAGGAGAGTGTCTGCTGACATGTCCCTTCCCATAGACATGAATGAAGGGGCGTGGTGTGATGCAACAAGGGGGCATGACCATGATGTCACAACCACTGCCGCAGGAACCCGACATTTGTTGGGGCCCCCACGATAAGATGTCTAGCAGCGGCATGCCCCTTTAAACAAAGTAACCAAAAAAAGCAAAAGTAATTAAATAAAAAATACAACAGCTCCTTGGCCACACATACACTGCCTACATCAATAATTTTTTTATTCCATGTGTATTCATTAGTAGATTTGAGAGAGCTGAGCCCCCCAAACCTGGATTTGATACGATCTTCAGGGGGTTCGAGGCTCAAAGAACTTTCAAACAACTAGATAGCTGCGGTACAGCTCATGCTTAAACCCCTAGCTGGACTGAGCGTGCCAGTCAAAGAATGTGTTAGGGCTATTGGTTTCAAAAACAACTTTAGACATGTCAGGCAGACATATCAAAAGTTAATGATCACAGTCGGTCTCAGTCCTGAAACCCGCTGCGATCGTTGATGAGCTCAGTAATACTGCTCACTACCCGGCCTGTCATTAACGATCGCCGCGGGTCTCAGGAATGAGACTCGGTGCAATCCAGGTAATATGTTTTAAGTCTAGCTGCACAGCAGTGCAACTTAACCCTTTAATTGTTTGTGTTCAAAGTTTCGTTCAGACTATTTTTTGAAAAGCTTGCATCATTAGCTTTGTGCTATTTTCTGTTTTATTTATTACACTTTTGGGTGCAATTGTATCATGCTCAATAGTTTTCTGTTTGTATTGGGGGTATGGTTCTGATGGAGATTTTTTTTACATTTTAAAATGTCACAAAACATTTATACAATGTTTTGCTATTAAATAAGTATGTTTCCTTTTTTTTCTTCTTTTGCTTACATTATGCACACTCAGCATAATTTGTTTTATTCCAGCGCAGCTGCATCTATGTGTTTTATTACCCAACTTGGTCATGTGATCACTATTCTGACTCCAAATCCTCCAGGGCATGTCCGTTTTGGCTCTAACTTCCTGTAAACTACCAGAAGACAACATCACCTACTCATAGACATGTCCCCTCTTAGCTCCACCTGCTATGTCTGTGAGATCAGGATATGTTCACACATTGCATTTTTTGCTGCATTTAATTTTTTTTCAAAGAATTGTGGCAAAAAAAAGTACTGTTGTACTGCAATTGTGCAAATCACAAGAAAAATGTGGTATATTTTCCATGATTTCTAGACATCACAACAGTATAAAGATGTCAAAAATCCATTACTCCAAAAGAAAAACCCAAATATAATAGTTGCTGAGCTAAATAGAACATAAATATACTTAAAACAAAATGAAAACAGAAAAAAAGGCAGCAGAATAGACATATAAATTATGAATGGTGACAACAAAACTTCAAAAATGTAGTTAAAGAGCTAAGTAACATAGCAACAAATGTTAGTAATAAAAAAATATATGATATACATATCATGGGAAAATATATCACACAAAAGAGCCCAAAGAACCAAGCATCAGGGACATTATCTGCCTAACACAACGTCCAAACACCACCCCATACGTACCACAAAAAGTCTTTGCTATTTCAAAAGTTAACAGGCTGGGGTCCAAATGGTCAGACCCCTCAATGATTGGGCCCTGGTTGGGCACCCATCGATCAGCTTATTATCCTTTATGCTGTGGACTGATAACTATTGGATATAGGAGAAATGGAACAGGATTAAAAGAGGCAATTTAGGGAAATTAATACCAGCTATGCTCACCCTTTCACTGTAACTTTACGCCTATTTCAGCTAGTCTGCCCATAAAACACAGTAAATGCGAGAACAAACTGCCTTTAAAATTAAATAGGCAATTATTAAATATAAACGTGATTAATCACAATAAATGAAAAGAGAATGTACAGTTATAATTGCATCATAAATAATAAAATGGTATTGAGTTCTCTGGGGAGATACATATATTTCCAGCTTTCCAGAACATAAGATTTGTGGGCCTTTGTTAATTTGCAGCTACCTATCCAGCAGTTTCCTGTCGAAATCTTAAACCAAGGTGTGTAAGAAATTTTGTTCTTGGCTTCTGAAGGCAATTTTAGCAGTAAATGACATCAAACTAATAAATGCTTATCCTTCTTTTGCAATGATTTGCGTTGCCAAAAGGACAGCTCTCAGAATGGCCAGCTAAATATTTACCACTGCTTTCCTCAGCTTAAGCAAACAGCGTGTGTAGATTATTGTAGAATTTAATGTCAATACACAGGAATTTGTGAATGGCAATCAGAATGGGGGATATAAATAAGTGAACTCCTAAGAAAACATCATCTTAATACTCTTCATGCCACTATTTCTATTCTAATTCTGTTCTAATATAGATTCAGTCCTCAAGTGCTGGTCTTAGAGATTGCAGTGTCAGGGATTGTTTGCTTACAGCAGCCTCCTTCATAAAGCTTGTCTGAATAGAAAAACAAATTAATCTGTATGTACTTATTCTATGTTCAGAGTAGCGATATAGATATAAATGATAAAAGGTGTATGAAGAGTATTGCTCATTGGGGTTGAGAGGAGGTTTTGGTTATGTGCACGTTTAACAAATGCATTTTCAAATACCCTACAATATATTTCTGAGTTAATAAAAAGAAGGGCCCGTTAGAATATTCATCTATGAGCCAGAGCAGAGAACAGCCCCTGTGAAGAACAGTCCTCTGATTTAAAGAAGCACTCCTTACTCCTAATACTCCAGCAGTGTCATTTGTTTCATCCGAGCTCAGCTGCATCCATGCATTTTATTATAGCAGCTGGGTCATGTGACTGCAACTCAGACCAGTAAAAACATGACATGTTTTTATGTGTAACAGTAAGTGATATTTCTTGTGTGGCTGACTGTTAGTTAACTACAGGATCACATTATCAACAATCAGATCTCTTCTGGTAGATCTCAGAAACCATCCTTCCCTACCCAGCTGTATGTGTATGTTTGCATGATTGCTGCTGAAGATCTAATTGCCGAACTATTTACAGAGACCAGAAATGCAGTGATATATTCTAGGTGAGTCCATACCACCTTGGTGAGGTATTCTACTTACCACTTATACTACTTTCCACCTGTCTATCATGTGTGCAGATTTCTAGTGTTTCCCGTGAGATGCAGTCTGAAATTGTGTGTAACAGCTGAGACATGCTAAAGCTGCCTCTCATATGTGACTGAATGCTCTATGTCACTGATCTATCACTTGCTATACTTAACAAGGTTGTCAGATGAAAGAAACAACCTGTGTATGGTGACAAAAAGTATACTAAATGACCTTACTAATATAAGGTTATTAGACATAGGCCAGAGATCTTCCATTTCAGCTGTGCCTTCTCCTTTGTAAGCTGTGATGTTACATCACAGGCTCTGAATGCATTGTTCCCATCCCTTCTCCCTCCTCCACTCCGATCAGCAAGGGACAAGACCAGTGATGGGGGAAGCTGGCATTACTGCTCATTAGATTTATGACTCAATAGATAGCTGAAAGCTGTTCTCAATAATGTCAATTAGAAGGGGCTCCCTGCTTCCTTATCTAATGAGTCATAAATCTAATGAGCAGTAATATTAGTTGCCCCTTTACATCACTGGTCTTATCTCATGCTGACTGGAGAGGAGAGAGGAGTAGGGACAGGAGCTCCTCATTAGCTATAGCATATTGGCAAGTTGTTTTATTATGCTTTGATACCATACACATTGTATGGCGTAGGCTCCCGACTTGAGCCCACACCATGCCGGCCGGCCTCCAGCTGATTCCTGTAGCTGGGGGCTGCCGTTAATAGCCGACATGTGGCGATCGCTGCGGCTGGCTATTAACCCTTTAGATCGCTGCTGTCAAAGCTGATAGCGGAATCTATAGGGACCTTTGAACACTCCATGGCGGTCTAAGGGTACTAATAAAGTGTAAAAAAAAAGTTTAATAAAAGAAAAAAAAAACACCCATTAACCCCTTTCTGTATTAAAAGTTTAAATAATTTCCTTTTTCCCAAATTCCATATAAAAAATATATAAACATAGTAAAAATAAGCATATGTGGTATCACCGCGTGCGTAAATATCAGAAATATAAAAATATAATGTTAATTAAACAGCATGGTAAATGGGATATACGTAAAAAAATTCCAAAATCCAAAATTGTGTACACTTTGTATACCCTAAATAAAAATGGTACCGATAAAATCTTCAGATCACACTGCAAAAAATGTATATGGAAAAATAAAAAAGTTATAGGGGTCAGAAGATGACAATTTTAAACATACTAATTTTAGTGCATATAGTTATAATTTTTTTTAAAGTAGTAAAATAAAAAAAAAACTTTTTTAAATTAGGTATCCTGCGTAGAATCAGGAATGCATCCTTAAAGGAAATCTGCAGTTAATTAAACTTATCCCCTATCAACAGGACAGGGGAGAAGGGTCTGATAGCGGGGGTCCAAACGTTGGGACCCCCCCAGGATCTCCTCTGCAGGTATCTGTTTATGGCGCCGCAGCTGACACACTTCCTCTATGTATCTCTATGGGAGTTTGTGCCTCTCTGACTCTCCCATAGAGCTGTATGGAGGGGGCGTTTCCGTTGACCTCA